>NW_024871278.1:1095000-1415379 GCF_019054845.1 Dipodomys spectabilis
CCAACGGCATTCACTCCCCTCTCTGGTGGTCCAGACCAGGAGGCCATGATGACTATATGTTCCCGTGGATTATAGGGGCACTGATGGCTATTACAGTGTCTTCATGGTGCACTAGGAGCAATTGAAATTGAACAAATAATTGTGATATTACAAACTTGTGAAATAACTAACCCATTGTGACCTCATCACCACTGTGACATCACAAACCCATTGTGACATCACATTGCTCTTTTGACACCAGAATCATATTGTGACCTCCCAAATCTATTATGACCTCTGAAAAAAATACATAGCTTTGTGACATCACAGTCCCTTTGTGTACCCAAAGCCCCACTGTGAACTATTAATTGAGAATCAGACATGACATTTTAACATCAAAAACAGTTTGTGAGATTATCATAATTGTGACATCACATTGTCATTTTGACACTGTGTGCTCATTGTGAAATCAAAAAACTAAAATGATATGATAGAATTATAACTTCACATTGTTATTATGACATCATAGACACATTATGAATGCCTTTTCTGTGATCTCATCATTCTCTTTCAGATGTGGCCCATACGTTGATATCATAAACAAATCTTGAATTCATAGCCATTGTGACATCACAATCCCTTTGTACATCACATTGCCATTGTGATATTACTAACCCACTGTGACATCACAAATCTATCCTGTCATCATAACTTTTGTGACATGCTGCAATTCTGATACGTTAGGCCTTTATGTCCTCATAATCTGTTGTTGACCACATTAGATTTCACATATGACATGTGATATAACAAATTCCCAGTGACATCATGACCATGGTGATATCACACACTGCCAGATGTCATAACCATTGTGCCAAATTCTGACATCACAAACCTTGTAGGATTTCAATGTATTTGTGCAACACATATTTTTGGAGAAATCCCAGACCCTTTTGAACTTATATACTCATTGTAAGTTAAAGACAATTGAGAACCATTATGTCATTGTGACATGCCCAACATATTGTGACATCACCAATCTTTTGTGACATCATCACCAATGTGGCATCATCAACTAATTCTGACACCAAAACAATATTTTGACATGATGTAGTGAGTTGACATTGCCATGGTGATATCACTGTCCCATTGTGTGTTCACAAACCTAATATGACCTCAAACATTAAAAAAAATTCATGTCCATTAGGATTTCAAGCTCCTTCTGTGAACTTGTGTGCTCATTGTGAAATAGTAGCAATTGAATTTGGACATGTGTTTAAGATATTACAAAAGCATCATGACATCAAAAACGCATTGTAACCTCATCACAATTGTGTATCATAAAGCTATCATGACCCCTAAGTATCTTTGAAAACACATATGTCATTTGTGACATCACAATCCCTATGTGTACCCATATCCTCATTGTGAACACATGACAATTGTATTCATATATGCCATTGTAACATCACAAACCCTTTGTGAACCCATCACCAGTGTGACAACACATATTCATTATGACACCATAACCTCCTTGCAACATCACCAATTTACAATGACCTCATATCATTATGACATTATTGTCATTGTGATGTCATAGACACATTGTAAATACCTATTCTCTTATTTCATTCTATTTCAAATGTGGCATGTGGGTTGATATCAGAAAACCATTGTGATATCATAAATATATGGTCCTTTCTTGTTACATAGTTTCATTTTATTCTCCATTGTTGGTAAATAAAGCCTCCAGATTGGATTTCAGGAGCTGTCCATGATCATTGCTTCATTCCTTTTCCCTGCTCTTCCTTTCCATTTAAATTCATTTTTACTTTTACTTTTTTTCAGAAGCAAAGAGGCAATTAAAAATCTATATGTAATGTTAATATTTATTCTTTTTTTGGGGGGGGGCAGTCGTGGGTCTTAACTCCGGGCCTGGGCGCTGTTTCTCAGCTCTTCACCTCAAGGCTAGAGCTCTACCACTTGAGCCACAGCGCCACTTTCGGGCATTTTTCTGCTTATGTGGTGCTGATGAATCGAACCCAGGGCCTCATGCATGCAAGGCAAGCGCTCTACAACTGAGCCACCTTCCCAACCCATAGTTTTTATTCTTGAATTACTAAAATTCATACAGTACTTGTCAATTCAAGCAGCATAAAATGGCAGATGTCATGAGTTTGATCTCTGTCCCTCTCCTGTGGCTTTCTTGCTCTACCATAGGGTGACCACTCCTACTAGTTAGTTATGTATCCCTGCATCTAAACCAAATGTGCACAAAGGGGAAGCTATTAAAAAGAGAGTCACCCAAGGTCCTCCAAACCTATCTTACTAAGAGGCCAAATTTCCAATTCACACAATGGAGATTCAAACTTCTACATTCAGGTTCAAAGACCTGAACCAAGTCTGTGATGGAACCACATGACTGAAGGTGGTAGCTCATTGTTCACCATAGAAGAAGTCTGCAATAGCTGGGAATCAGCCCTCTGCCTTTCCCACTAAATCACAGTGTCAGGTATGAGAACTAAGGAGTTACACAGACCATTTAGATGTTACTAGACGTTGGGTTTTAACTTTTGTAATTCCAAGATTCACTTCATATCAAATATTGGGCCTGCACAGCAGCAGCCCAAGAGAAAATGATGTCCAGAACTTGTGTAAGTGTCTCAGACTATTTGAATTTATTTTTATTGATCTATCTTTTTTCCTACAATGCACACCTGTGGTCAAATGGGGGCTTTCTTACGGTCTTAATGAATTTTGTTATAGCATCACAATGAAATTGAAATACACAGCTATAACTCTTTCTCTAAAGGAATACTGATGGATTTGGCAGTAGGAGAGTTCAAACTGATTACCTCCAATATTCTAGGCAGGGGTTCTACTACATAAGTCCCTTACTCCAACCCTTGTTCTTCACTTTGAGCATATCAACACACTGCCTTATGGATTTCAAGAATGCTGATGTAAACTATCTGTTAAGAAACTATCTTTGGAAAGGATGATGCTCACTTTTCTCTCACTCTTATAGGTGTTAATAACCCATTTCATGGAGCTGTATGGCATAGGGAATTTTCCTACAATATTAGAAGATTCTTTTATTTTGGGGGAGGTTCCGGTCATGGGTCCTGAACTCTGGGCCTGGGCGCTGTCCCTCAGCTCTTCAGCTCAAGGCTAGCACTCTAGCACTTGAGCCACAGCACCACTTCTGGCGTTTTTGTTTTTGCTTATGTGGTGCTGAGGAATCGAACTCAGGGCCTCAGGCATGCAAGGCAAGCACTCTACAACTGAGCCAACTTCTCAGCCACTATCAGATGATTCTGAAGTAATTCCACTATTCTTTTAACATCAGTCATTCTAGATTTAAAGAAAAAGACCTTAAATATCCTCAGAAAATTGATGAGGTCTTTAAAATCCAAAAGATAGAGCAGCTTTTCAGATTATGGATGCCATGAAGTATCGTACTGGATTTAATTTTTAAGTGAGAAAACAGCTGCTTTCATGACCCACCTAACTATAAAACTTTCTTGGTCTTAGTTATGTTGCATTTTAAGGTAAATGGCAAAAGTGCCAACTTAGTGACTTCATAAGGGACTCCGCATTACATAGTTAAATAGTTGTCAAAATTTACTGAGTTGAATAGAGAACGTGCTTAATTTATATTAAAGTAGTAATATATTGCCATTAATGCAAGGATGTATTTTATTAGTAAATACTGAAACGGAAAAAAAAAAGTATTTCTATAGGGGATTCATCCTGGCAATAGTGACTTTGCAGTAGGCTGATAATACCTGCATTCTTTCAAACACATGCTATTTTTGAGTGTGTTATTGTTTTAATTCTTCTCAAGAGCTATGTGGTTAATCTTGGATTCCATTAAGAAAACACCAAAGTGCATACTGATATTATTACTTTTTATTTATTTATTTTTTTGTTGGTCATGGGGTTTGAACTCCGTGCTTGGGTGCTATCCCTCGGCTCTTCAGCTCAAGGCGAACACTCTAGGGCTTGATCCACAGTGCCACTTCTGGTTTTTTGGTGGTTTATTGGAGAAAAGAGTCTCACGGACTTTCCTGTATGTTTTGGCTTTGAACCGCGATCCTCAGGTGTCAGCTAAGATTACAGGCATGAGCCACCAGTACCCTGCTCTGACATTACAATTTTTTAAGACCAAAAAATGATGTATTGTATGTTTCCAACAATAAATCAAGTCCATACCAAATAAAGACTTTAGTATTATTTTAAGCAGTTGTGTTTGGGGGTTATAATTCAACAAATACAGACACTTCATATGCCTTAACTACTTCTTTGAATTTTCTCTTTATTGTCAAGTTTAAAAAAATCTGGATCCACTTTAGTGAAAGTTTCCAATTGGACCCTTTGTCATGAACCCTCTGCACCTAGAAATACATAGAAATTCACTTTGTTTTTAAATTGTTGGAGCAAGTTCCAAGACCTGCACATATGTTGAATGGAAGCCACTGGTGTATGTTTGGCTCTTGCACATGGCCTGCGTTCTAACAGGAGCATACATGAGGACATGGATAGTACTGAAGGACAAAATCTTTGGGAGCAAACACTGGGACCTGGCAGCCACTGAGGACAGAAGGCATTGGCTGATACCCTTGTAGTTCCTGCAACACTGCCATGGCTGTAGCAATGGCATCATTCTGTGCCCCTCACATACCTGTAGAAACCTTGGCAACAGTACTACAGGCTCAAGACTAAAAGAACCAGTGGGTTCATGCCAACCTGTGATTGGTCCATTGCAACCATTGTGAGTGGTCTCTGCAGTCCATTAAAGTGCTGGGAGTTCCTGGTGACCTGCTGGACTCAGTTCTACGTTGACAATTTTGAGTGTGTGGTAGTTTTTTTTTATTTGGGGGGGCTATGTTTTGTTTGGATTTGGGTATTTCCTTTTGGTTATTGCTCTGGGGTTGTTATTTGCTTAGCTAAGTTTAGGTAGATTTACTTCTTGCCATCCTAGCAAAACATGGGAGAACACAGTGAATTAGGCTCAAGCTCTTAGGAAAGGGATATTTTCACTGAACAAGGCAGTATGAAGGAAATCATGGGCTACGACAGGAGATTTTCCCTGAACAATACAGTGTGAAGGAGGAGATCATTGACTATAGTAGTATGGATATGTAAAGTTGGCCTAGCACCACCTTATAGACACTAAGGTGGTAGTGAAAATAACCCTAAAGGGAGAGTTCAACAATTGTCAGATCAAAAATGAGATGGACAGGTCAGGACTGTGGCTCAGTGGTAGATGTTTGCCTCGCAACCAGGAGGCCCTGGGTTCAATTCCTTAGCACCACAAGAACAGAAAAAGCTGGAAGTGGTGCTGTCGCTCAAGTGGTAGAGCACTAGCCTTAAGCTGAGGAGATAAGCCACAGTGCTTACGCCCAGACTACAAGCCCTAGGACCCACAAAAAGTTAAAAAATGAGATGGATATTATTTTTTCCATCACTGACCCATGATGAGGTCATACCAGGTGAGGGAAAAGGATGAGCATCAATACCTGGCAGTGGAACTGGTCATCCAGAGACCTCCTAACATATATGTGAAAATTATACCACATATTCAAGAATGAAGTCAGGAGACTGTTCAGATTGTGAGTACTGTGCATTACTTTAACGAATATATAAATGAACAATGAGACCTTAAACCCAATAACATCGTGTTGGATGACAAAGGCAATGTGAAGGTCAATGGCTTTAGCATGAGCATAAGGACTTCCCAAGGGTAGTTGCTGAAGTTCATATTGGTACCTTAATTTTGTCCCTATAAAATATTCCTGCATGGAAATTACAATGCCTGCAATGTAGACATCTGGTGCTTGGGTGTCCTCGTTTGTATTCTATGGGGATGGCACATTTCCCATTTGAATATATGAAGTTTAGCCAGAGAGAGGTAATTGTCTTGAAGGTCACATACATTTCTCTATTCACTTGTCTTCAAAAGAACAAAATATCATCTTGAAACTGTAAACTGCAGACTCAAGGGAGCGTCACAGTATGGAACAAACAATAAAGATTGGCTCAACCAAGTTGAGGAATATTTCCTCTGTCCTGATGAACTACTATGTAATGAGCTAAAACCTATTATTCTTGCACTCATATGTGACATGTGGTATAGCCTGCCTGATAAGCACAAATCTATATTGGACAGGACATTCAATGAAATAATTAAAGTAGAATGACAGCAGTGAAATTAAATCAGTGCCTTCAATTGTTTCAGTGTGCCAATCTTCTGCAGATATATAGCATGTATATATGTATATATTTCACAAATATATTACATATTAAATATGTTATATATAAATATATGCATAAATATACATAATTATGGAGATGGAGTTTCATGGAATTCTCTGCTTTTGCTTCAAGCCAACATTCTCCTCATCTGAGCCTCCTTAGGTGCTAGGATTATAGACTGGGGCCAGGCAAAACATTTCCTAATAAATGCAACAGAGAGCCTGTGTTTAACTTCCAAGAAACATTAGAAACTGAAAGATAGTAGAATGATTAATGTAAAATAAAACACTTAAGTTATTGTAAAATTTCCAAAACTTATTTCATACAAACATTAGGGGACAGTGTTACTAGATTTATCTTTTACAAAAAGATGAATAAAAAATTAAACACAGATATAGATCCCAGTTTGAAGTGTGAAAGTAAGTGGAAGGCCCATAAATTCAAGTCCTAGTACTGACCCATAACCATATATAAAATTAATTTTCTACCTGTCTTATTATAAAAATCTGTACAGAGCTGCTACAGTTACATGAGCAAGGTAATGAGTACATGTCCTGTCAAGCATTGTTGCCTCCTCCTTTGTTTTTCCCCTACCATTCCTTCCCTCCCACCTAAACAACTACCCACCCCGAGGTTGTAAAGTTTGTTTTCAAGGTAGTGTCTTGTATGTCTTGTACATAAAATTTTTACAATGGGTCAACCTGTATCCTTAATTAAGTATTTTGTGTTTTCCCTTACACTCCCTGAATTAGAGAATTATATATACAAGATGCAGGTTACCAGAATAAAATATAGTGAAAACAGGGGTCATACCATGGGGAAGGAATATATAAAGCAACCAAAAATCACATGGTACCTTATAAATAGGTTAGAAACATTAGCAAGAAAGGAAAAACTACTTGCGTCCCTATCTTGAGGTTTATTTCGCTTAACTTCATCTTATCTGGTCATATGTACATAGCTTTTCACCTTTTCTGCTTGTCCTAGATATGTACTAGTTATTGCAAATAAGGGAAACCATGGGACCTATGTTTCATTGGGCATGCCTTACTTCACTTAATATAGTTTTTCCCAAGACTTTCCATTTCCTAACAAATTGGGCGATGTCATTTTTTTTAATGGAGGCATAGAATTCATATATATATATCACATTTTCTTGATCCATTCCTCTACTGAAAGGCATCTGGGTTGGTTCCATATCTTAGCTATGGTAAATAATGTTGCAATAAACATAGTTGGGCTGGTAGCCTTAGTATGGCCTAGTTTGTGATCATTTGGGTAAATGACTGAAAGTGGGATGGCTGGGTCATAGGGGAGCTCTATGTGGAATCTTTTGAGGAACCTCCATATTGTTTTTGAAAGTGGTTGAACAAATTTATACTCCCACCAACAATGCAGTAGAGTTCCGTTTTGGCCACATCCCTTCCAGTATCTATTATTAGATTTCTTATTTATAGCTATTCTAACAGGGGAAAGGTGGAATCTCAATGTTGTTTTGATCTGCATTTCTTTTATGGCTAGAAAAGTTGAACATTTCTTCATGTGGCTATTGGCCATTGTTATTTCCTCTTCATAGAATTTTCTTTTTAAGTCTTTAGCTCACTTACTTATCAGGCAGTGTTTATTTGAGGATTTGTTGTTGGGGGATTTAATTTTTTGAGTTCAAAGCATATTTTAGATATGGGACCCTTGTTTGTTGTATGGCTAGTGAAGATTTTCTCCTAATCCACGGGATTCTATTGATTTTGCTAGCTGTGTCCTATGCCATGCACAAGCTCTGCACTTTCAGGCAATCCCCATTTATGCAACCTTTCTTTGATTTGTACTGTTTCTGGGTCTCTATTAAGAAAATTTCAGCCTGTGCCTAGGAGAACAAGGGTTTCTCCTATTCCTTCCAATATCGTTTTCAGGGTGTGTGCTTTGACTCTGAGGTTGACAATTTTGTAGGCCAGAACTTGTTTTTTACCCCATCCTTTGTGTTCATAGAATTGTCTGTATTATGTGTAAACAGGCTGCTCTACAAGGTATCTTTCCATGTCATACAGTAGGTATTACATGGCTCTATGTAAGTATTGTATAATGACATAGAACTTTCTAATGACTTAGCTATAAAATCTATTAATGTTAATTAAGTGCCATGAAGAATGCCAAACCTCCATTTTTGTGCCCAACTCCGTCCTTGTCCTCCCTATTGTTTAGCAGCTTATATCACACTGAGCATAACTGAAGCTGGCACATGGAACAGGCATGAACTCGATGGATCCTATCTGTGAGATGGCCCCAAATACAGCAAATATCAGAATCAAAGAGATCGAAGCAGTTATCCAAGGTTCCTAGTTGTATGAATGACTTCGGCTTCCAATGGTTGTACCTGCCTCTGTCAGAAGCCTGTTGATGGTCTGTCACCATCAAAGCTCACACTGAAGCTTAACTGCTCAATGTAGCAGTGTCAGGAGGTGGAACCTGTAAGAGAGGTTTCAGTCATAAATAGATTAATGCCATCTCATCAACTCTGAAGGGATTAACATCATCGTCATTCTAGCACATGCCATGATGCCAAGATCCTCTGTGATATAATGCACATAGGGGGCCTTAGCCCATGTGCTAGCATGCTATTTAGACATTGCATCTACTATTAATTTTGATTGAAATCGACCTTTTTTCCGTATGAAATATACAGCTTCAAGGATTTTGTTAAACCATGACAAAATGGACTGAGATGCTATAATTTTTGTCTTTTTCATGGAACTGAGGAATAAACTGAGAGCCTTACACTTACTAGGCGGATACGTTACCATTTGAGCCTGCATTCCCCCAATCATTTTTTTTTTCTTTTTCATTTGGCTTTTCATATAGTCTTGTGCTAACTTCACTCAAGCCACCCTCATTACCCCATCCTCCTATACCTCTAACTCTCAATATCTGGGATTAGAGCCTGTGACACCAGTTTACCCCTTCGAATATACTATTCTTTTGGGAAGAGAGATACAGACCCCTGAGAAGAAGCTTATGTGTATCTGTGTGTGTGCTTGTGTGTGTGTGTGTGTGTGTGTGTGTGTGTGTGTGTGTATGTGTGTATTCGGGTACTGGTCTTGGTGATTTATTTTGTACTGAGGGTGAATCTTCCTGATGATTTTGCATTCTAATTCTTTTCACTAAAAAGAAATGCTTCTCTGCGTGCTAGTGTCTCACAACTGTAATCCTACTTCTTCAGAATGCTGAGATTTGGGGATAACACTGTTAAGCAAGGTGAGCCACGAAAAGTCTATGACACGCTTATGTCCATATAATCACCAAAAATGTCGGAAGAGGAGCTGTGGCTTAAGTAATAGAGTAATATTCTCGAGGAAAAAATAGAAATAGCACCTAGGCTCTTATCAAGGTTAAGGACCAGCACCCATACAAAATCTCCAGATAGCACTTGAGCTGTTACAATGAGCTCTTGTGCTTTTTAAAGTCACAATTATGTCTAATGGATTATCTGTACAGGATAGTTGCAGTAAAAAAAAATCTTGTATTTCTTCATAAGATATGTTCTTTCTTGACCATCTTTATGACCCATTTTTGTCTCTTGAATGATGTCTTGATTTTGAAATAGAGGAAAAATTCAGTGATGAATTTGTTCTCTGCATCCTTCCCTCATCCATTATTAATATATTCTCTCTTTTTATTTTTTTGCAATCCTGGGGCAGGAACTCAGGGCCTAGGCACTGTCACTGAGCTTCTTTTTGCACAAGGCTAGCACCCTATGACTTGAGCCACAGTGCCACTTATGGCTTTTTCTTTTTATGTGTTACTGAGTAATTAAACCGAGAGCTTCATGCATGCTGAGTAAACACTCTACCACTAAACCACATTCCAAGCCACATGATCTCTTTTGAAAATATATCTGTCATGTTTACTTCTGTCCCATTTCTGAAGCCACTGCCACTGTTCTTGAATCTATCCTCAGTTTTACTCCTAACTGCCTTTCATTCCCTATAACTGCTGAATTGTTTTCCACTCCACCAAAGAAACTATCTTTCCTTTTCTTAAATTTCACACTTCATTTGCTAAAAATGAAGGAATAACTCAATTACCAGTGTCTGAAATTGAGGACACTTAGAATAGTAAATAGCTTTTTCTACTTATTTTTTCAGCCGTGGTGCTGCAACTCTGGGCCTGGGCGCTGTCCATCAGCTCTTCAGCTCAAGGCGAGTGCTTACCACTTGAGCCACAGTGCCATTTCCAGTTTTCTTAGTACGTTATGGGAGATAATAGTCTCTCAGCCTTTCCTGCCTGGGTTGGCTTTGAACCGGCAGCCTCAGATCTCATCCTTCAGAGTAGCTAGGATTACAGGAATGAGCCACGGCTGCCCAGCTAATAAATAGCTTTTTATGTGTATCAGGTGATACACAACAACTCAGAACCTTGGGATATCTTTTGTCTTCCAGTCTGGGAAGGATCTAACCCCACAATATGCCCTGCAAGACAACAAAATTAAAGAGATTCTACAAATGTAATTAGTTCCCACAAGATTTGGGTATGAGTTACTTCCAAGTAGAGAATGCAAAATAAGGCCTTTCTAGAAGTCAGTGCCGCCAACAGGATGAATCAAACAGTAAAGAGAATATGTTTGTCAAGAAAGTATGGAGGTGTCTAGGAGCTGACAAAAGTGGTTGTATGATAGGAGACAAGAAACCAGAAATCACAGTCTCACAACCACAGAACCTAAAGCATACCAGGCATCCCTTAAGCTTGGAAGAGATCCCCACATTCCATGAGAGACTATAGCCTGGTGCTAGAGACAAACTACACCCAAACTACCAAACTTATGTCCTACTATTGCTGGTATTTAATGGTCAAACAAATAAATTTGTGGTAATTTGCCACATATCATGACTAAATAAATGCATCTCTCAGAGTACTGGTGCCTCACACCTGTAATCCCAGCTACATAGGAAGCTGAGATCTGAGGATCCAGATTCAAATGGATCTCAAGCAGCAATGTCTGTGATATTCATATTGCCAATAAATAGCAAAAATATTGGAAATGGTGGTATGGCTTAAGTAATACGGCACCAGCCTTAAGGGAAAAGCTAAGTAAAACTCAAGACCCTAAATTAAAACTCCAATACCAGTACATACACAAAAAATAATGGAAAAATGAGAGCATTTATTGAAGAGCATCTGGTGTTTTCTCTGCTCTGTGTAAAACTCTAACATCTCTCACACTTCTTGCTTGTGCTTGAAGAAATTTATTAAAATCTATAACACCACGTTAATGATATCTAACTACACAACTACACAAATGTGTTGGTCACACACTTTTCAATATAGCATATTGTAATTGTTACTGCAAACAAAGTACCTTTCCTACTAATTTAATCTAATTAATCTCAGTAACTGGATTTGTATATTGGTATTTCTCACAATAGTTTATCTGAAATCAAACTTAAACTTCGTAACTCATCAAAAGGGAAAACTTATGCTGTATCTTCAGGTACATTCCTTTTTGTCACTTTTTCTACAAATGAAAATTAATTTATTCCAACATTTAAAAATCCTACATCCCAAATTAAAAGAAGACTCTGATTAAAACTAAAAACTTTAAAGTGTTTTCAATTTCTGTTTAATTTGGACAAAGTACTTAAAGATATCTTCGGACTTCCATAGAGATATCATATCCAAAACTTCATCTATACCATATAAATAAGTTCCCTAAAGGCTATCTATAAATTCACATAGATGTTGCTCAATTCACTAGAGCAAAAGAACTATAAATTCTGACTTACATCTATAAACATCCCATGACAATTTCTAGATCATTCCATTTTTCTCAGAACCATGAAGGCTGCCAAGATACTCACTAATGGTGAGAAGAGAAAAAAGAGCAAGTTTGCGATTGCTGATATTTTACAAAAGCCTTATTTGCATGTGGGCACACACAGAAAGCTTTACGTGGAAAAAAAGGAACTCGCCCTACAGAGAGAGAAAACCCTTGGCAGGAGGAAGATGGACTGAAGAATTACCTGAATGCATGTCTTCTCATATATTTCCCTCCATGTGCTTCATGGAGTTTTCTCTGGGACTCAGTGCTCAATAAGGCAGACCGCGGTCATCCCAGCAAAAGCACAGACAGCCAAGACTCAGGTAACAGCCACTTCTTTGCTCTCCCTGTAAAAACATCACCAACCGAATGAAAAATAAAGCAAAGTGGATTTCAGGGGCACATAAAGAGAACCATAATGCTTTTGGGGACAAAGAAAACATGTGTGTGTGTGTGTGTGTGTGTGTGTGTGTGTGTGTGTGTGTGTGTTCTTGTGTGTTGGTTCTGGTACTTAAAATCAGGACTTTGGAACTATCCTTTAGGAACTACACATAACTACACTTTAGCTTCTTTGCTCAAGCCCGGTGCTCTACCACTTGAGCCACACTCCACTTTTGGCTTTTTAGTCATGAATTGAAGAAAAGAGCATCATAATCTCTCCTGACCAGGCTGGATTTGAACCTTTATCCTCAGATTTCAGCCTCCTGATTAGCCTGAATCACAGGAATGAGCCATCAATGATGACATTAGTGACAGACCAATGTACTGATTTCAAGCCCCAATACCAGCACAAAAACCAAAACCAAAATCATACTTCATAGCCTATAAATATACTGATAGCATATTAAACCAATATAATGAAATGTGGAGAAATGTGAAGGACATCTGAAAATGATTATCATTATTAGCTTTTCTGATTTTTAAAAACCTAAAATTCCTTTCCTAAAATGTAAACTAACTACACAAGGCCCTCCTACCAAGATGTATGTTTCAAATGAGATAGCAGATAAGGACAAACAGAAAATGCTGAGGAAAACCAATAATTTTAGAATTCAGTGATTATTACACAGAAAATATACTTTAGCATCTGTACTTTGAAACTGTTTCAAGTAGGCTACAGTAATGACAAAACTACTGTTCTTCTCATTAACACTCCTCATGAAAACAGGTTTACTTTATTCCCTTTATCTGTGAATATTTGATTCACTTTTCCCAAAATGACACTAAAGAGACTCAGTCTTTCCAAAAATCCAAATTTTATATCTTAACACTTAAATCAAATATATCAGGTATCTTCTTTGGGTTGAGAGTATCATAACAACTTTTAAGTTGTTCTTTTACCTTTGATACCAGGAGGGTGTGTATTTTCACAAAAGAGGACAGGAAAACACTCAGTAGATCACCTGAAGGCTGAAATCTGAAGATCATGGTTGAAAACCAGGAAAACTCTTACCTCCAACTGAAAAACAAAAAGCTGGAAGATGTGGCTCAAGTGAGAGGCTGCTAAAGCAAACAAAACCAAAAGGAGGGGTGGGGACAGAGCACAGCATCCAGGGCCAAACTTCATATTCAAAGACCATCTCACATATGCACAAATAAATCTGACCACAATTCAGATTAACATCATCTGAACTGCCTAATGGGAAGTGTGCATGAGAATTTAAAAATATTTTTATTTTTAAGAAACACATTTAAGGAGTTCTGTGAAGATGGGGGAGGAGAAGCTGGAGGCTAAACATGCTCTCACATAGGAAGCAGTTTTAGTGTTCCAGTGAACAATCCTAGGCCAGAGAATTTCACCAAGTGTGCCATTACAGTACAGAGAGTTTGGCCAGAGAGGGAAAATACAGGCAAGGAGACAGATCTGAGCATGTGCCAGAGGCCATGGCTGCTGTTGTGTTGGCAGCGGCAGCGACGGCTGTAGCCATCATACTTACAACAGAAAGAGTCCGGGACAAAGGCGCCAGAGGCAGCAGGTGAGTGGATTCTATTCAACACCAGCAAGAACTGGCAAGTGTCAGATATCTTCATCCTGCAGATTGCAGACCAGGGACAACCCAGGAAACAAGACTCTCTTGAGTAGAACCCTGACATTCTCACATTCTCACTCCTTCTCAGAGAGCAGAGGAAGGAAGGCCACCCCTCCGTCCCTCCCCCCCCCCCCCCCCCCCCCCCCCCCGCCCAACTACCGGAGATCTCTGTCTTTGATACTGACAAAGACCAGAGAAAACTCTGCCCCTGTGGGAGGGACTTTCTTCACAGGGTAAACAGAGCCAGAGGCTGCCACTCCTTACAGCAGCCAAGAAAATCAATTGAAATTCAGTAAACATAAACCCTGAGAAAGGCTACAGGCTAGGCTCTGTGAGTGTCTCAGAAGCTAGCCCCTCAGGAAAAAACTACTGTTTGCTGAAAGGCCTCAACACTACCCAGAACCTAGCCTCATCACAGCATCTCTAAACTAGAGGAAACAGCCATCTCCCTCTTTTGTGATGCTCAAAGCAGATCTCCCTCCCTCTGAACTAGCCTGGGAGGAGGAGGATCACAAAATCCTGGGTAAAGCAGTGCATTTTTCTGCCTGCCCAAACAAACTGACTTAAGTAACCAATCAAGCCACAGGAAAACCAAACACCACAAGCAGACCAGAGACTCCAACAGGACACTGGTTATGGACACAAGGGAGATACAGGATCTTCCCATCCCCCCAAAAAAATCAAAGAAATCTTTTCTTTGTACCTTTTTCAAAAACTTTTTAAATTTTTTGTTAAATTTTTACTTTTTAATTTTTTTTGAAAAAATTGTTCTCTATTAATCTCTTTTTTCTTCCTCTTACAATTTTTATTTTAGATTTTAGGTGTATATGTGTGTGTGCTATTTTTTAGCTCTATTGAATTTTTGATCCTTTTTTCTTTCTCATTTTTTTCGTTTTTCTTCTCTTTCATTCTTTTTTGCATGACTTAATTGCTGCTCTGCTCATCCCCAGATATACCTGACATTGATTATTAGACCTTATCCCATGTTGTGTATACACTTAATCCAAAAATTTATTACTCAATTCAAAACCTCTTAGACTTAAATTCCTTAGTAGCAGTTTAACGCTTTATACCTATAAAATATTTTAAACATTTTTTAGTTTTTAGTTTTTCAACTCCTTTCTATCCCTCACTTCCTCTCTTCCTACGTTCTTCTTAGAATACTACTTCTTTAAACTTGCATAATTCTAAGTGTTTCACTTTTTAATTTTAAATTTTTGTTTTTCCATTTTTTCTTGTCATTTTTTCTTTTTCTTCTTTTTTTCTCTCTACTATCATCCTGTCCAATCCATTTCCCTCCTTGAGATAAGGACCTGGTTAATTACACTCTCCCTTTACCTTTCCACATCCCTTTAGTCTTATTTTTACCCACATTTCTTCCTAATTTCTGCCAAATTCTTCTTTGTTGTTTGTGGACGATTAATACATAATTTAATAAATTGTATCTTTTGAATTAGATTGTATCTGCAGACTTTTGACTGTGCAACTACGGACATTGGTTCATGGTTGCCTTAAAATAGTGTTCTACCACAAAGCTGATGTTGCTCTCATCCCAAATGGGCAGAAGAAGCTGGAAAAAAACACACAAAAAATGGCAAGTCCGGGGAGCTCAACTCCCACTCATGATAATCAGGGGGCAGAACAGATCATGAATAATCCAGACAAGAGTTCCCAAAAAGCTCTACAAATAATAATGGTAAACATGGTAAATGAAAAGATTGAAAACCTGCAAAGGATCAGTAAGAGCATGATATGGAGAAAGAGGAGGCAAACTAAAGATCAGTACAGGAATCTCATGAGCGTGAGGATGCTACTCAAAGACTGATACAGGAATTACATGAGCAGATTGAGAACACTAAATGAGAAATAAAGGAATTACGTGAGCAGGCCAAGACCAGACAAAGAGAAAGTCAGGAATGGAGTGAGCAGGCTGAGAACACTTAAAGAGAACTACAGGAATTGGGCTCATATGAGGAAGCTAATCAGAGTAATACAGGAATTGAGAGAGTGGGACTAGAATAGACGAAGATCAATAGAGGAATCTATGGAACCCATAAACAGAGAGCTGAAAGAAGTCAGGGAGACTACAAAGGGAATGCTGAATGGAACCCAACAGAAGGAATGGAAGTCCAAGGAAACCATAACCAATTAAATAAGTGATTTGAGAATAAACACTGAACACCAAATTAAGGATGTAAAAGAGTTCATACAATTTCTATAACAAAGCTTCAACAAAGAACTTGAAGCCATCAAAGGCGACCAATTAGAAGGAATAAACAAAAGAAACAAAGTAGAAATTTCTGAATGTAGGTGAGGCCATCCGGAAGATCGAAACTTGGGGATTGAAGACAGCCTAGATATTATAGAGTAAGAACCTACAACAATCGAAGACAAATCCAAGATATATGATAGATCTATTCAAAATTTGGAAGACACCATCAGAAGCATAATGGTTGTAGAGGAGCACCTAGAGACAGAAATTAATGGTCTAGGAAATTTTTTTAACAGGATCCTAGCAAAGAACTTCTCAAATTGGCAAAAAGATAGGCCTATTCAGATACAAAAAGGTTTTAGAACTCCAAATAGGCTAGACCAGAACAGACTATCCCACTGTCACATTATAATCCATACAGGATCAATTCAGACCAACAAAATGATCCTGAAAGCTGTCAAGGAGAAAAGATTAACCATCTATAAAGGGAAACCAATTACAATCACCAAAGATTTCTCAGCAATTAAAGGAAGTAGATCTTGGAATTATGCATGCGATGCCTTAAAGACAAACAACTATCAACCAAGAATACTGTACCAGTCTAAACTCTCCTTCATAACTGAGGGTCAAATGAACACCTTCCATAGCAAAGAAACACTGATACAATATATCTCCACAAACCAGACCTACAAAAGATTCTTAAAGATGTTCTACACATAGAAAACCAACAAGACCACAATGAAGGTCAAGAAACTGCACTGAAAATGAGAATCCAAGAACCATAGGAGAACCTAGTTGCCACAGCCCCCAAGAAGGTGGATAAAATGGCAGGAACTCCCAAATACTTCTCAGTCCTATCTCTCAACATTAACAGACTTAACTCCACAATTAAGTGACATAGACTCTCTAGTTGGATTAAAAAGCAAGATCCTTCTATTTGTTGCCTTCAGGAGTCACACCTTGCCCATAAAAACAGACATATTTAAATGTGAAAGGCTGGAACAACATCTACCAAGCAAACGGCCCCCATAAACAGGCAGGAGTTGCAATCCTAATATCAGATAAAATAGACTTATATTAAAATTCGTGAGAAGAGATAAAGAATGTTGCTACATACTAATTAGGGGATCTCTCCTTCAGGTGGATATTACAATTATAAATATCTATTTGCCAAACAACGAGAAACACTACTTTCCCGCAAATCTCACATAGATCCAAAGACATTAATTGTTGGGTGTCGGGTCTTTGTCCGTCCCACGAAAGATGGACGTGGTCTGAGGAAAGGTAAGTGCGGCTGCACGGCCGATCGCCAGCCTCCCTCAGCCCAGGAGACAATCAGAAGCAACAGCAGGGAGTCAAGTCAAGTAGGAAAACTCATTTATAAACACAGAGCAAGCCCTTTTAAAGGAAAAAAGAGCAGGTGGCATGGCAGGAGAGGAAGAGGAACCAATCACTGTGAAGGTCACACCCTATCATGCACCTAAGTTTGCACGGGCTAGTTTCGCACTGAACATAAAGCAAATTGGGCTCTGCCCACTCAACTCCCTTTCAGTGCCATCTTTGCTGTCCATGTGCTCTACAGATTCCCCTTTTTTGTTTTAATGGCAGACCCACCTCCCAGTTAGTTATCGTTTCCCCCACTCTGTAAAGGTTATTTTAACAGGATTACATTGGTAAGGATAGCATTGGCCACACAAGGGGTTTGAGGCAAGTCTGGGGGTGAGATTCGCTAGACAAGGATAGGGAGGGTCCGTGTGCATGATCCAAGAGTCCGTCCCAGTTACCTCACATCCCCACATAGCACTGAAATAAACATCTGTCCCACCACAGTTAGAAATGTCCAAAGCAGTTCAATTAATTCCTGGGCATATATAAAAGTCAGTATCTCATAAGGTCTTCCTCTTCAGAACATGGGAGCAACCTGGGTATTGGGAGTTCCACACATGCAGCAAGGTGCATCCTCGTGGGCCCCCACACTCAGGCCATTCTACTATAGTCCAGAAAAACAAGGAAAATTTAAAACAAACTGCAGACAAAGCAAAGCAATACTGGGCATCTGGTGTCTTTTAAGTAAGCCAGTTCCTTTTACATGCCTTTAAGTGAGCACAGGGGTCAAGATGATGTTGAGCTTTACTGTCAGCTCCCAATGGCTCCCAACATCTCTACCGTCTTTCTTTAAAGAAGTGAACTGCCTGCCTTAGGTTGGGTGGATCGCCTTATATGCCTGACCCATCATCGGGACTTTCTTCAGAGCAAAGCTGAAAGCCCTGTCTTAGGTTGGTCAGACTGACACCCCCTCTTACCCATCTCTGGCTGCAATTCCTCTCAGGGGAAATTCATTCACTTGGAGCTTGATCTTATGTAACTGGCTGGCTAAGCTCATAAGAGGTTTGCAGTGCACGTATAATGCAAGGAAGGCATAGAAAAACCACCAGCAAATGCATTACCAGGCCAAGAAATGTCATTAGCAGTCCTTGAACATTAGTCAAGGATGGGACAGCAGTCTTTGCCACTTCAGAGTCGAGAGCTGGGGCTTGTTCTAGAGCAGGTTTTAGACATGTTTACAGGAAAGCATAACAAAAGGTGGTTGTACAAGCAATGAGTAAAAGAACAATTAGAGCAGGTAGCATTAAAATAAATAGCTCCTACAGAAATATTAAACGGTCCATACATAATGACATAGGGTGGTGATCAAAATGAAGGTCAGGCCAGCAGTTAGACGGGACAGCTTTTCTTGTAGTACTATTGATGATTTCTGCATTGCCAGCACTGATCACTGCCCAGGTCACATGTTGAGGTTGATGTAGGTTCTGTAGGGCCATTACCGGGACTGGGAGGGTCAGGACAGCCAACAGCTGGACTATCGCCATCTGCAATTGTTAAAGAACACAACAGATTCTCAAGGGCTGGTTGTCCATGGGGATGGTTACTAGTTATCTTTCTGGCTTTCCTCTTTTAAACACAAGCCTCGGTCACCATAGCCGTTTTTCTTTCCTTGTTGATCAGCTTATCCTTGTACATCCTCCTGTATAGTGATGATGGGTAAAAACTTAAGGTTCCTGGCAGGGATCCAAATGGGGGCTCTCTCCCCTATGGGAAAAACACATCCAAATCCTCTGCCCATGGTAACTAGGGGGTCAGGTCCTCTCCATTGTTGTGTCAGGGGGTCCTTCCACCTGACTTTCACTTGGGGCTTAGGACTTAGTTGTCCCCAGTTCTTCTGAAATCTGGATTCAGTTGCCCCTTTTGAAAAATTTAAAATGTTAATTGTAAACAAAGCTATCTGTAACTGTATATGGCGGCTAACTCAACCCTTTTTTGTTTTATAGGTTATCATAATACAAATTAAAGGGTTTTTGAATGTCCTGAAGGGCCATAGTTATGGCCAGCTTTTCTTTTATATTGTGCTGACCCTTGACAAGGTTGAAATCTTTGTTGGCTTCGGGTCTTTTGTTTCTCCTCAAAGGCTGCATACACAGAGCCTTTACCTTCATCAGTAGAAACATGGAGAGCGCCAGGAATAGTCGTAGGAGAAAATAGAGATGGCATTTTGAGGGGAAGTCACCATAACATGACAGTCCATTTGGATAACCCATAATGGCAGTCAATTTGGCCTATTAACCTCTCCAAAGAGAAAGGAAGATGAGCATTGGCTAGAGTGAGCCACTCAACGTCTGCCTTCCAAACATGAAAAACAATGAAGTGAGGATCAAGACCATAATGCCCTTGGGCTTGGGTCCTTCCCTTGAGGATAGCATCTGCAAGTTGGTTTGCCTGAGAGTACACTCAAAGTGTGCCCCCCATTGGAGTGTGAACCCACTCTAAATGTTCCCCCCCTTGAGTTAAAATTGCAGGTATTACTGTGACACCTGCAAACAATCAAAGGGAAATAGAATAGAATACCTCTTTAGGGAAACTTCATCCAGGGCTTTTTGGAACTGAAAAAATATTACCCGATGGCTGTCTGTAATTGTAATAAATTCTTGGGGTATCCTGTCTTTTAGTATGGTGAATAAGGACACAAAACTCTCTTTAGGGACAAAAACCCATGGCAACAGCCAATTGATTTCCCCTAAAAGACTCTGAAGTTAGGTTAAGGTCAGAGAGCCTGGAAATCCAGCAAAGGCTTAAGGGGGCTGGCCTGAGTGAAGGTAAGGTGGGTTCTGAGCACCTTAAAAGGAGGTACCTTTTGAGCTTTATTGAGGGCTATGGTAAAACCCCCCTTTTTAATATGGCACAAACCTGGACCAGAAGACCCTCCAGGCAGCTCTGGTCTTGGTGCCCCAGAATTATATCATCCATGTAGGCATAGGCAAGGGAGGCATCTGAACCCAGCACAGGCCCTAAAAGTGTGGCCAAGTATTGTTGGCAAAAGGCCTGGCTATTGGCCATTCCCTGTTGCAACACGGTCCATTAAAACCTCCGATCAGACTGGGAAAAATTAAGAGAAGGGATGGAGAAAGCAAACTTCTCGCAGTCATCTGGATGCAAGGGGATAGAAAAAAAAATCTTTAATATCAATCACAACTAAGGTATATTCTGAAGGTATAGCAGGAGTCCAGGTCATGCCTCTTAGGGGCGTTCCTACTAGCTCCATCCTTTCATTTACCTTACATAGATCTTGGAGCATAAGCCAAGTCCCAGAAGCTTTTTGAATAATAAATACGGTGTGTTCCAAGGACTCATAGAAGGGTGTGTGTGCCCAAGGTTTATCTGTTCCTTTACCAAAAGGTGGGGGGCTACAAGTTTAGGTTTGCTCAATGGCCACTGCTCCACCCAGATAGGGTTTCTCATCTAAATCAAAATTGGATCGACAGCCAGGCACTGGAGGCTCACGCCTGTAATCCTAGCTACTCAGGAGGCTGAGATCTGAGGATCACGGTTCAAAGCCAGCCCAGGCAGGAGAGACCGTGAGACTCCGATCTCCAATAAACCACCAGAAAACCAGAAGTGGCGCTGTAGCTCAATTGGTAGAGCGCTCGCCTTGAGCTGAAGAGCTGAGGGACAGCGCCCATGCCCAGAGTTCAAGCCACACGACCGACAAAAAAAAAAAATTTGGATCGACAATCCTTTTTTCTAAGGTATCCCTTCCTGCGCCTTGGGCAGGGTATAGGGGGCAGTTTGGCTCCCCCTGGGCAAGTTGGCTGGGGATTGTTATGAACAGTCCCTCTAAAAGTGCCCCTCCTGCCTGCATTTAAAATAAGTCCCTCTCCCCAATGGTCTTGGGGTTCCTAGGCCCTGGGCTGCTAGCACATGGGTAATAGCCTCAGTCATTGCAGATGTCTTAGCCTGTAAAGCTAAAACTAGTGATTGGGACTGATTCTGTTGCTTTCCTACATCCTGTGAGGCCACCTCCCATCTGCCCAGGAAACTCTCTCTCAATCCCATGCGGTGGTCTGCATTCATCCCTTCCCAGACCAGCAGCTTTACAAAATGACCTTGAAGGTTCCCTGACGGCAGCTTGCAGACTGCTGTACTCAGCTGACCAAGTTTTTGTCTCATTCCTGCTATGCGGGACTCAGTAGGCCCATCATCCAGTTTGTACCATGCAGCAAGTCAAGCCTGTCTCACCTGGTCATGGTATAGGCCAGGTATTGTGGCATGTTGGACGGCAGTGGAATACCCAAACCATATCTCTGTTAACATGGCATAAGTAATAGGTATCGCTGATTGAGCCTGCCGGTTATTCTCCTCCTGCACTCTGCATTCCTCCTTAAGGAAAGCACACCATTTAATAAACTGAGAACTAGTAAGGATGACTTTGGCCACATCCAGTCACTCCTTAGGGACACATGGGTGATAAGCAATGTCCTGTAATAGGGTCTGGGCCCAAGGAGAGTTTGGACCATCCTCTGCCACCGCCTTTTGGGACTCTTTAAGATCCTTAGCTTCCTATGGATACCATTCCAAGGGCCTGTTAGACCCTGGTGCCAGACTGACTAGATACCCTTGGGAAGCGAATCCTGTGGCCTAGGGTTTGGGCTCCCGGGTGGCTCTTCCTTTCCAGGGTAGGCCTCAGAGTAGGTTATTTTGCCAGACTTCGGCCCCTCCATGGAAGGTTGGTAGAGATACTGGTCTTGCAGGTTGCGTAGGATGCTGTACTTCCCCCCCCCCCAATCGGGGGAATAGGGAGGGGACCTATGACCGTCATGGTCACCTGAGTCAGAGAGAGTAACTTTCACCATCTTTTTGACTTCCACTGTGCATGTTTCAGTGCGTTCTCGGTCGAATTTGGCCCATTCCTTTTCCTTCTCACTTCCCAAGTCCTCCTTTACTCCCTCTTGGCATAATGTTGCCTCCTCCTCCTTCTTCTGTGAGAGAGCATTACCCATAGTAAGGGTTTCTCTTACCCTGAGAGGCTGCATAGCATAGGCTGGTAGTTTTTCCTTTCATGGCCCACGTTGGGTGCCACATGTAGGGTCTTCATCCATTCCACGAAAGACGGACGGGGTCCGAGGAAAGGTAAGTGAAACCACCCGCCCCATCCCCAGCCTCCCTCAGCCTAGGAGACAATCAGACTCAGCAGGGAGTCAAGTCAAGCAGGAAAATTCATTTATTAACACAGAGCAAGCCCTTTTTAAAGCAAAAAACAGCAAGTGGCATAGCACTGGGGAAGAGGAACCAATGACTCTAAAGGTCATACCCTATCATGCACCTAAGTTTCTACGGGCTGGTTATGCACTGAACATAAGGCAAATTGGGCTTTGCCCACTCAATTCCCTCTCAATGCCATCTTTGCTCCCCATGTTCTCTACAGTTGGGGACTTCAACACATCAGTATCCACACTAGATAGATCAACTTGACAAAAATTCAACAGACAAACTGCAGATCTAAACATCTGCATAGATCAAGTAGATTTTACTTACATCTACCTAATGTTTCACAAAACAGCATCAGAATACACGTTTTTCTCAGCAGCACTTGGAACATTTTACAAAATAGACCACATTTTAGATCGCATAGCAAATGTGTACAAATTCAGAAACATTGAAGTTATTCCTTGCATTCTCTCAGACCACAAGGGAATAAAATTAGAACTCTACACCAAAAGCCACCAAAGAAAGTCCTATAATACATGGACGCTGAACAACACACTGCTTAATCACGAGTGGGTCATGGAAGAGATTAGAAAGGAAATTCAAATGTTCATGATATTCAACAAAAATGAACACACAAATTGCCAGCTCTTCTGGGACAAAGTAAAGGCAGTATTCAGAGGCAAGTTTATAGCTCTGAGTTCCTACATCAACAAATTGGAGAGACCTGAAACCAACAACTTAATGAGACATCTGAGCCTCCGTGAAAAGAGCAGCAAGATAAACCCCAATTCAGTAGATGGAAAGAAATAATTAAAATTAAATCAGAATTAAATGAATTAGAATCCAAAAATCAGAAAAAAAATCAACAAAACAAAGAGTTCGTTCTTTGAAAAAATTAACAAAATTGAGAGACCCTTAGCAAATTTTATCAGAAAAAGAAGAGAACACACCCAAATAAATAAACTCAGAGATGAGAATGGAAACATCACCACAGAAACAACCAAGATTCAGAACATTATAAGGGAATATTTCTCAAAACTTTATGCCAATCAGTTTGAGAACTTTGCAGAAATGTAGCTTTTCCTAGCAAATATCGACATGAAACTAAACCAAGGTAAGTTAAACCATCTTAACAGGCCCATATCAAGCACTGAAATAGAAACAGCACAAAAAGACCTCCCATCTAAGAAAAGCCCAGGACCAGTTGCTTTTACAGACGAATTCTTCAAGATTTTCAAAGCACAGCTAACACCGATACTCCTCCAAGTCTTCAATAAAATTGAAAGAGAAAGTCCACCACCTAATTCATTCAATGAAGCCACCTAGACCATGGCGCGCCTCAGTGGGAGCCATTATTCTTAAAAGTGCTAAAAGAATTACAAACAGCAGTAAAAACTATGGGTCCTTCTGCCCCTTTTACTCTAACAATCCTTGATTCCATAGCAACTGATTGGCTAACTCCTTATGATTGGTATCAAACTGCAAAATCAGTGCTAACCCCGGGGCAATACGTATTATGGAGAACAGAATATGAGGACCTTGTTAATGGAGAGGTGCAACGGCGATTATTCACTACTTCAGGCCCTAAGCCTACAGTCTCCATGTTACCTGGTCAGGAGGATTTTGCAGACATTAGAAAACAACTTAAATTCTCAAAGGAGATTTTAGAAACCATCACTAAGCTTGCTGTTATGGCCTGGAAAAAGTTACCATCAGGGGAAGGAAAGACCACTGTTCTATCAGGAATTAAGCAACGGCCTGAGGAGCCATATGAGGAATTCATAGCTAGGTTGGAGGAAGCTATTACAAGAATGTTCCTTCCTTCTGAGAGATCTCAAATCATTCTCAAACAATTGGCATGGGGGAATGCTAATATTGTGTGTCAGGAATTAATCAGGCCAGTAAGAAAAACAGGAAGCCTAAAAGACTATGTTAAGGCTTGCATAGATGCTTCTCCTGCTATGATTCAGGGACTTGCATAGGCTGCTGCCATGAAAGAAACGCCTTTTCAAACATATGTGAAAAAGGTAACCAGAGGCTCAGGATATAATCCTGAACAGAGAGTATGTCATAATTGTGGCAAACCAGGCCACGTTCAAAAGGAGTGTAAAGCTCAAAAGCAACAGAAGGGATCAGGAAAAGCACCAGGCTTATGTCCTCGGTGTCAAAGAGGGAACCCTTGGAAAAGTGATTGTAAATCTAAGTTCCATAAAGACGGAACTCCTCTTCAAGAGGAAACAAAAAACGGACGGAGGGGCAACTTCTCAGCCCCTCCCCAAAAGAGGAACTAAAGCAAACTATTCATGACTTGCCTAGAGCCACTCCAGGGAGTGCTGGATTGGACTTGGCTGCCGCTCAAGATCATATCATATCCCGAAATAATGGGGTTGTACTGATAAGAGACAAACATAAAAGGGGAATTCCCTTCAGGAGTAATGGGCCTAATCATAGGCCAGAGTTCAAACTATAAAAAGAATTTTGAGGTTTTACCAGGAGTAATAGACTCAGACAGTCCTACCACTATAAAAGTCATGATAAGGTCTCTAAAAGAGACTATTCAAATTCATAAAGGGCAGAGGATAGCCCAAATACTTTTACTTTCATATCTAAAGTTGCCTAATCCCACCTTGACTCAAAACAGAGAAGGAGGGTTTGGCACCACAGATACTGTAGCCCGGGGTCAGGAAATTACAGATAAAAGGCCTTACAAGGCCATTAAGGTCAATGGAAAACAAATAACAGGACTCTTAGACACAGGGGCTGACAGATCCTGTATAGCTGGAAAAGATTGGCCTACGACCTGGCCAGTGCAGGAGACTTCTTACTCCCTAATTGGATTAGGGATGGCTTCTAATGTAGCTCAGTCAGCTCAGAAACTCAAATGGGTATGTGAAGGGCAGCAAGGCCACTTCAAACCTTATGTTATCCCCAGCTTGCCCTTTTCTTTATGGGGCAGGGACATCATGCAGGACATGAATATACAAATAGGACAAATAGACTCCTCATCAAAGGAGCAAAATTTTTCAAAGGGGCCGCTGAGGAACAGCTTTATGCTGACAAAATAATATGGAAAAGTGATGATCCTGTATGGATTAATCAGTGGCCCCTAACTCAAGAAAAGATTCAAGCCATACAGGACTTAGTTCTAGAACAATTGAGTCAAGGAAGGATAGAAGAGACTACCAGTCCATGGAATACTCCAATTTTTGTAATAAAAAAGAAGTCAGGAAAATGGAGGTTATTACAAGATTTAAGGGCAATTAATGAGACCATGCATGACATGGGAGCCCTTCAACCAGGCCTACCCTCTCCTGTTGCAATCCCACAGGGTAGATATATAATAATAATAAACTTACAGGATTGCTTTTTTACAATAAAATTACAACCAGAAGATTCCAAGAGATTTGCCTTCAGTGTCCCTTCGGCTAATTTTAAACAACCTTATGATAGGTACCAATGGAAAGTGCTACCTCAGGGCATGAAAAACAGCCCTACCTTTTGTCAACAATATGTAAAGAGGGCTATAGAACAAATTAGACAAAAATATCCAGAGGCATATATTATTCATTATATGGATGATATACTTATGACCGATGAAACTAGAGAAAAGACAGAGAAAATATTACAGGATATGGTAGAACAATTAACAAAATGCGGGTTAATAATAGCTCCTGATAAAGTTCAACATGAACGACCTTTAAATTATCTAGGAAAAGTGATTGGACATGATTATATTATGTCCCAAAAGACAGAAATTAGAATAGATAAACTAAAAACATTAAATGATTTCCATTAGGGACTATTAATTGGATTCGGCCTAGTTTAAAAATAACTACAGGACAATTAGATCCTTTGATGAAAATGTTGAACGGAGATCCTAATCCTAAATCTACCAGGGAAATAACTCCTGCAGCCCTATCCTGTATAAGATTGGTAGAAGAAGCATTGAATACAGCTAAAATACAGCAAATTAATATTACACAAACATGGTCCTTTATAATTCTGGCTACAAGCTTCACTCCCACAGGATGTTTTTGGCGGGATGGGATACTGGAATGGATCCATTATTCCCATAACCCTGGAAAAATAGTTGCTTCATATCCCTTCTTATGTGCTAATTTGATTCTAAAGGCTAGATTAAGAGCTAGAGAATTATTTGGCCAAGAAATACCTAACATTATTGTCCCCTATAATAAGAAACAATTAGATCATTTGATACAATTTGATGATGATTGGAAAATTGCTGTATTAACTTATACAGGTAAAATAAGCTTTCATATGCCCCAACATCTTTGTTACATTTTATACTGAAACTCCTGTGATATTTACAAAGGTTGTGGTTACAGAACCTTTGGCGGGGCATTAACTATTTTTACAGATGGATCTTCTAGTGGAAAGTCTGTGGTTTATTGCAGCACAAGACCACCATTAATATCTTATGACCCAACTGTATCTGCACAACAGGCAGAACTCATTGCAGTTCTGCTAGCATTTCAAAATTATTCAGAGGAGTTTAACCTTTACACAGATGTGTGTGGTTTCCTTGTTTCCTGCCATTGAAACAGCCCTAGTTACTGGTCAATCTAAAGTTAAAGAATACTTAGTAAAATTACAACAGCTATTATAACAAAGAACGACAAAGGTATTTGTGGGACACATCAGGGGGCATACCAATCTCCCTGGAACTTTGTCTCAAGGGAATAAGTTTGCAGACTTATTAACTAAGGAAAGTCATGTAATGCCAGCTTTAGAAGAAGCTCAGGAAAGTCATAGACTACATCATCAAAATGCTAATGCCTTAAGAAAGATGTTCAAGTGTCCCGAGAACAGGCAAGACAAATTATCAGGGAATGTGAGGCATGCCCAGAAGTTTTTCATCCACAAAAAATGGGAGTTAATCCTAGAGGCTTAAAGCCTAGAGTGTTGTGGCAAATGGATGTTACCCATGTAACAGAATTTGGGAAAATCTCCTTTGTCCATGTTACTATAGATACTTATTCTCATGCCATGGTTGCTACAGCCCATTCTGGACAGGCTGTGAAAGATGTTATTCAACATTTGATTAATGCCTTTGTGGACCTAGGAATTCCCAAGGAAATAAAAACAGACAATGGACCAGCATACACCTCCAAAGCTTTTGCTAAATTTTGTGCACAATGGAAAATCGTGCACAAAACAGGGAATCCGTATAATCCACAAGGCCAAGCAATAATAGAACGGGCTCATCAGACCTTAGAAAACCAATTGACAAGAATTAGACTGGGAGGAGGGAAGCAATACTCCCCCCATTACACTCTTAATCATGCTTTGCTGGTCCTTAATCATTTCAATGCTGATGAGCAAGGAATAACCCCGATGATGAGACATTGGGGCATGGAAAAAACTACAACTTTCCTTTAGTAAAATGGAAGGATCTACTCACTGGAACCTGGCGTGGGCCAGACATCCTGTTAACATCTGGGAGAGGCTATGCTTGTGTTTTCCCACAGGATGCAGAATCCCCCATTTGGGTCCCAGACAGACTCATCAGGCCTTTCTTGGTCCCAAAAAAGAGCCAGGAAGAAAGTGAAAATACATCGGGAGAGAAAACTGGTGCAGAAGATGAAGACATTCTATCACCACCGCAGGCTGATTCTACAAAAATCGCTGCACCACCTACGTGGGAACAGATCAAGAAGTTGTGCGAGGAAGCTCGACACACTGTTGAGATCACCGGAAATCAACCCAATCCGGAAAACATGTTTTTAGCCATGCTTGCCCTTGTTTCTTTACAGGTGAAGTACGCTTTTTGTACAATGTATTGGGCGTATGTTCCTGATCCACCTTTGCTTCACCCCGTGGGTTGGACTCACCCATCTAACATAAAAGTACTAATGAATGATACCTCTATACTAGGGGGCATTCCAGTGGGGTCAGAAAAGCCTATGATCTCCACGTATCTAGATTATGAGGGAAGATCTGATGTCACCCCTATATGCTTGGCTTTAAAAGGCCGTGCTCCCTTTGCATGCTTGCCTGTTCAATACAGGACCCTTTATGCTGATGCACCTGATAAGACTAACACTGCTTCTAGCAGTAAGAGGGTGATGTGGGAATTGAGTTTTCAAATACTTGGGTATTTTAATTACAATGAGACCTTTGACAAAGATAACAATGTTAGCATGCCTTTTCCAAATTGTTTAACAACTTACCGGGATAAAGATCAATTTTGGGACAGCAAAACAGAAAAAGAACTTCCAACATGGTTGGATTGTGGATTTCCACATTCTGCCTCTGTACATTGGCCTAGGGGTACTACAGATTTGGTATTTGATTTTTCCATTGCCAACCCAACTTATGACTATAAGAAATATTTAAAAGAAAATGAGAAAGTAAAATTCACAAGCTATAAAGCTCCGGTTGGCCCGGAACCGGTAAGGCGTTGGTTCACGCCTGGGTTTGTCACCCCAATGTGGGTTGCTAAATCTAGTCATTATGGAACCACCGTTACCCATAAAAATTTGTTTAGATTTGCTGCAGCTGCAAATATGATATTGCTAAAAAAGCCCAAAGCTAACCTACCAGAATCAATTGCATTAAGAGCTTGTTTGTCTTATCCATATGCAGCTTTAATTGGAAGTGATAAAAGAATTAATATTACACAAGTAGGGAATTCCTTTTTAATTCAATGTTACTCTTGTCGGTTGACCAACTGTGTTGATGCTTCCATAGATAAAGAATTTTCAGTAGTAATTATTGTAAAAAGACCTGAATATGTAATGCTTCCTGTAAATTTGCATAATGATCCTTGGTTTGATAATTCTGCTTTGCAAACACTTCGTGTTTTGTGTGAATTAATACGACCAAAAAGATTTGTTGCAACATTGATCTTTGGAATTGCTTCCCTTATAGCATTAGTAACCTCGCTTGCTGTATCCACCACTGCACTAATACAACAAGTGCACACGGTGCATTTTGTTAATGAGTTAAATAAGAATGTTTCTCTAGCATTAACAGAGCAGCAAATCATTGATCAAAAGTTAGACAGCAAACTAGAGGCTTTGGACGAAGTAGTCTTAAAGTTAGGGACTGAAGTTAATAATCTTAAAATCCAGCTGACCACTAGATGTCATCAGTCATTTAAATGTATTTGTGTTACCCCATTGCCTTATAATGACAGCTTAGATTGGGAAGCTATCAAAGTGCATCTACAAGGAATCTGGAAGGACAATAGCTTAACTCATGATATAGGACAGCTACAGGAAGACATTTTAGCCCTTAGTCAAGCTCATTTGGAAACCGCAGGGATAAATTCTTTGGCAGAAGACTTACAGAAAGGATTAAAAAGTCTTAATCCTTTAGATTGGTGGCACTACTTGGTTACATTTGGAGTCATAACACTAATTGTTATATGTATTCTTGTTGTCTTTCCAGTCCTCTTCAAACTAGTCTTCCGCTCCATCTCCTCTATAAGAGAAGAAATTTCTCTGGCACATCTAAAAAATAAAAAAGGGGCAAATGCCACGCCTACTCCAGTGGAGTCTGCTTAGCATGGGAAACCATCTTTCAGACCTGAGAAAGGGGCTTTAGAGACCTATCTCTGAGTATTGGGACTTCAACAAAGTCTACCTCAGAGAATGGGGCTTTACAGAGACCTATCTCCGAGTTTTGGGACTTCACCGGAGTCTACCTCGGAGAATAGGGCTTCTAAAAGGCCTACTCCTGGAAAGGCTGGCAAACCCCTGGGAAAGATGTGTTTCTGCCTTTCTTTTCCTCATAAGAGTGCCTATTAATCTTTTACTGCTTCTACTGCTCTTTGTACTTACTCATTGTCAACGTTCCTTTATTCAAAGCTCTTAAGAGTGTTGACGACTCCAATATCTGATGAGTATCTTAAAAAATATGACTAACTCACCAGAGTTAAGTGCTACCCTGAAACCCCTCTTATGGAGGCTAGTAGACAAGTTATAAGTAAATATAAAAGTATTGGGGGTTTCACGAAGTCACTTCAGCAGAAGGAATTGTTTGTAAGGGACTTACAAGAAGCTGTAGGCTCAGCTAGAGCAGAAAGAATGTATGGCAATTGCTGAGATAACTATTTAGGAGAAAGAATTTCCTGCTACTCTCTTTTATTTACTAAGAGACTTGCTAGATCTAGGTCTCCTTGAGGTTTACTATTAAAGAAGAAACAGGAAAGATCTTATGGGAAAGTTAAGGCCTCTATAAAGATAGGTAATGGTTAATTGGTGACAAACATTGTAATCATTGTATTTCTTAGAGATAAGCCGGAAACAAGTGCCTATCAGGTGACCAGCTGGTGACCACCCAAAAATGAAGCCATGCAGCAAGATTGTGTAACCTTTTGCCCTTTCTCATGAAGACTTTTGCTATAAAAGTTTGTTACCCTCTGTATTAAATCACACTCAGCATCCACTCCTCTTGTGTGTGAGTTGTCTGTTTGCCATCTCCCCATCCTATTCCAGGTTCCTCCCTTAGGTGTCCTCCGTCGTCCTGACAGAGCCCGGTCTGCGGCACCATGTCTTGATTTTGAATGGTTAATTGGAGATCAAAGTTTCAGTGTTGCACATGTTCATTCTTTGTCCCTCCTTTTCCATGACCCTTTTAACTTCTGAAAGAGAGATAAATGTAAAAAAATGACAAAAACAAAATCAAATAAATATCATCTTGTTTCTGTTCCTGGTAACTGATTATTTTTGAGATAGTGCTTCTTACTAATAAGAATTATTGGTAGAATCTGAAAACATATTTGAGTAATAAATAGACGAGGAAAAATGTTGTCTCCTATTTTTTATCACTACATTTCTTTTTGTCTAAGTATAAATGCCATACTTACACTAAGTGCCTAGAATAAGCAAAATGACTTATAGAGCTCAGATCATATCTTTCCACAGAAGATGACAGCCCCAGAAGAAAAACAGGACAACAACTTGCACAAGAAAGAGAGAGTTTGATGTCTCCTTAAATCTTAGGATCAAATGCTCATGAGGAGCCCTCGGGACTGATGACAGCTTAAGGACCTAACATTTCCTGTATCATTCCATCAAAGGAAACAGTCACCAGTCTCCCATCACACTGTAGGTGCCACGCCTGACTGTTGACCTTGGCTGTGTCATGAGAACGTGCAGCAGGGCTATGTCATGGTCACTGGAGAGTCAGGATTGCACACTAAGAGGACATTCATGAAGGTGGTAACAAGGCCTGAGTTAGGGTTTTGTCAGATCTAGATGATTTGTAACAGGCACTACTGTCTTCTGGCTAAGAATGTGGATATATCATCGGGGTCTTGCACACAAATTTACCAAGTGTTAGCTTGCAACATTTCCGTATGAAAGCCAACAAAATGTCATCAATGCCCTCTGAACATATTCTCATCAATATTTAGTAAGTAAAAAGCTATAAAATCAAGTTCATCATGAGGAAAATACCGATATGAAAACCAAATTACAGGAGCATTTACAAAAAATGTTTTTCTGTATGTATCAAATGTGACAAAATATTAAAAGTTAATGAAGCTGGGAAAGTTAAATTGATTTCCTTTTTTATTATGGTTGCAACTATCTTTTACATTTCAACTACATAACAAAAAGAAGGTAGGCCAATCACCACCGGTGGCTCACACCTGTAACTCTAGCTATTTAGAAATCTGAGATCTGAGGAAAGTGAATTGAAGTTAGACTAGTTAGGAAAAACCAGTGAAACTTTGATCTCTGATTAACCATTTAAAATCAAGACATGGAAGTTTGGTTCAAGTAGTAGACTCTTACCCTTGATTACAAAAGCTAAAGGTCAGCTCCCTGAATTCAAGCTCCAGTATTCACACACACACACACACACACACACACACACACTCTCTCTCTCTCTCTCTCTCTCTCTCTCAAAAATAACCAGTGACAAGGAAAAAGAAACAAGATATTTATTTTCTTTCATTTTTGTCATTTTTTTTACATTTATCTCTCTTTCAGAAGTTAAAGGGGTCATAGAAAAGGAGGGACAAGGAATGAATATGTGTAACACTGGTATTCAATTGGTACTATGTTAAAAATGACCTATGTAATTTGTTTTTTTGGAAGGACTGGAAAACGGAAAAAGATAAAGTGAAAGGTTAACATTGTCCAAAAGAAATGCATTCAGTGAATTAGAGCTATGGCTCAATTTGAGTGCCATTATTCAGCAAAAGAGCTCAGAGAGAGAGTCCAGGCCCTGGATTCAAGCTTCATTACGGACTAAAACAAAAAAATAATCATTACCGCAAGATTGTAACTAAACCCTTTACAGCATAATAATAATAATAATAATGATAATGATAATAATGATAATAGAAGAAGATGATGAAGAAGAAGAAGGAAGTTAAAAAAACCAAACTAGTGAGAAAAATTGATAGAGCAAGGGAAGGACTGACCTTTCAAAAAGAAATATATCCATACCTGACTTATATGACTGCAACCTCTGTGTAATTCACATTTATAATAATAATACAAAAGAAAAAACAGAAATTTAGTGCTGGAGTCATAACTCAAATGGGAGGTCAGACTAATATGTATGTGATACCAAGGTCAAACCCCTTATAAATTTCTCCTTCAAAAATGGCTCTTCTCATCACTTGTGCTTTCCAGAGCTTATGAAAGGGGGTGCAGCTAAAGAAAGAGAAAGATAATCTGTCAGGCACAGAACTGTACTTGCAAAGAGCAGTACTCAATAGAACACGTGTTTACTAGACCACATGATGACTCCATGTTTTCTGAAATAAACAGAACTAGTTGGGCTTGAATAAATTCTCCACTGTATACTAGATGCGGACTCAAAATTAATGAAACTCTCTGGATCTCAAACTCTTTACAGGTAAAGTGAGCATAACAATACATATCTTATGGGATTATGAGACCTGGTTGTCATCAAACATGGAGTGGGTTTTATCTTAGGTGTGTGTGCAACACTCAAACACTGCTGGAAGGAGTATAAACTGGCATGATGTTTACTATGTTACTTAACAGTAATACAACATGCCTGTAATCATACTTACAAAAGAGGATGAGAAAAGAGGATCAAGGTTTTAAGTCTGGCCAGGAAACTGGATCAGACTCATCTCTAATGATCTCTAAAAAAGCTTGAGGTGGAGTTTGGTTCAAGTGGTAGAGTGCTAGACTGGAGCATAAGCCTCAGAAACATTGCCCAGGCCCTGAGTTCAAGCCCTAGGACCAGCACAAGCACACACACACACACATACACACACACACACACACACACACACACACACACACTAAATTTTGTGTGTTCCTACCCCCCGCTTAACAATATATTCCCTCTTCCAAGCTCACCTGATTTTTTTTGTTTTAAAAGGGACTTCCTGTGTAGCACAGGCTGCTCCTAAACTTACAATCCTCCTGGGTACTGGGAGTACAGGCATGCCTACTATAATTGGCTTCACTCAGCAACTCTATTTATAACATATTTGCAAGAAATTCATTCATACTCATGAAGATATTTGGCTTAAAGCTGCTCACAGTAATATTATACTGCACAAAATGTAAATAATATAACTGGGCATGGTACTATCTTACCATATGGTAATACCAGCCAATAATTAGGAACCTGACACAGGAGAATAAGCAGATGAGGAAAGCCTGGTCTACACTGCAAAACCTGGTCTCCAAAGGAAAGAAATTCTATAAATATTAATCTACGATGAAACATAAAATATGTTAAATTTATATAATGTAACAAATAGACCATTGTTAATAGAAATAAAATCGTGGCAGAAATTTTAAATACATACATATGCATATATATTTAAACTTAGAGAAATAAAATTTCAAGTGCTTCAATCTGCATCTTTCAGTCACCTGTCCCCTACTTATTTACTGACACATTGATTTCTATTTAGTCTTCACAAAACACTGTTCTCACACATAAGTACACAAAATTGTAAATCAAAAAGTACAAAACAAACATTATCATAAATACAAATATAGTTAAATCCCTACCAAAATAATTTGGAGAAAACATACATTAAGTTAATGGCATTGTATACTGCTCAGGAGGGGGAGTCTAGGAAAACGTAGATTGTGTGTGTGTGTGTGTGTGTGTGTGTGTGTGTGTGTGTGTGTGTGTGTGTGTCTGTGTCTGTGTCTGTGTCTGAGTCTGTGTGTTTTCCATGAGTAAATAATGGAGATAGAATTAGACCTATTATTCTTGCTTGGTCTTTTTGTTCAAAGGTGACACTATACAACGTGAGCCACATCTCCGCTTCTGGATTTTGGTTTCTTTTTTTTTTTTTACATTACTTTTTTATTGTGAACATACAGTACAGAGGGGTTACAATTACATGGGCAAGATAATAAGCACATTTCTTATCAAGCATTGCAGCCTCCTATTTGTTTACCCTTCACATACCTTCCCAGCCTCTCCCTACCCCCCCCCCCACCCAATCCTAAACACCCCACCGAAGTTGTAAAGTTCGTTTTCGACATGAAAACTTGTATTTCCCATTGTTGCAACGGGTCCACCTGTATCCTTATTTAAACGACTTGTTTTATCCCTTCCCCTCCACAAGATATACTAACATCAAATACAGTGAAAGCAGGGATTATACTGTGAGGGAGGGACATAAAAAACAAGAAAGAAATAATCATGTAAATGTGTTAGAAACAAATGCATGAAAGAAAAAATCACATTTAAGTACATATCTTAAGGTTCATTTTCCTAACATCACATTAATTGACCTTTTCTACTTGACTCATACATATAATAGATATTGGAAATAAGGGAAACCATGGGACCTCTGTTTCTTTGGGCTTGGCTTACTTCACTTAATATAATTTTTTCCAAGCCTTTCCATTTCCTAACAAATGGGGCAATGTCATTCTTTCTGATGGAGGCATAGAATTCCATTGTGTATATAGACCACATATTCTTGTTCCATTCATCTACTGAGGGGCATCTGGGTTGGTTCCATATCTTAGCTATGGTAAATACTGCTGCAATAAACATAGTTGTGCTGGTAGCTTTAGTGTGGTCTTGTTTGTAAACATTTGGGTAAATGCCCAAAAGTGGGAGTGCTGGGTCATAGGGGAGCAATATGTGAAGTCTTTTGAGGAACCTCCATACTGCTTTCCAAAGTGGTTGAACAAGTTTACATTCCCACCAACAATGAAGTAAGGTTCCCTTCTGTCCACATCCCCTCCAGCGTCTGTTGTTATTAGAGTTCTTGATTTTTACCATTCTAACTGGGGTGAGGTGGTATCTCAATGGTGGCTTGATTTGCATTTCTTTTATGCAACCTCTAGGGAGGCTTAGCATTTCTTCATGTGTCTATTTGCCACCCTTTCTTCTTCAGAGAAGTTTCTCTTTAAGTCTTTAGGCCACTTATTTATTGGGCAGTTGTTTCTTTGAGGATTTGTTGTTGGGGGATTTAATTTTTTGAGTTCCAATTATATTTTAGATATGAGACCCTTGTCTGTTGTATGGCTAGTGAAGATCTTCTCCCACTCCATACGCTTTCTGTTGATCTTGCTAGCTATGTCCTTTGCCATAAAGAAGCTCTGCAAATTCATGCAATCCCATTTGTCCAAACTTTCCTTGATTTTTTTGTGTTTCTGTGTCTCTATTCAGAAAATTTCAGCCTTAGCCAAGGAAAACTAGGGTTTCTCCTATTCCATCCTCTAATGTTTTCAGAGTGTAAGCTTTGACTTGTGTTTAAAGAATCCCATAGACTCCACTCCCAAATTACTCAAGCTGATTCAAAACTTTGGCAAAGTAGCAGGGTATAAAATTATCCCCCCAAAGTCAATGGCTTTTCTGTATGCCAACAATGAGAAAAGTGTGGCTGAAATTAGGAAAGCATCTCCATTTGTAATAGCCCCACAAAAAATAAAATACCTAGGAATTAACTTAACCAAAGAAGTGAAGGACCTCTATGATGAAAACTTTAAAAACTTGAAAAAGGAAATCAAAAAGGAACTTAGAAAATGGCAAAAACTCCCATGCTCCTGGATTGGAAAGATTAACATCGTGAAAATGGCAATACTTCCCAAGGCTACTTACAAATTCAAAGCGATACCCATCAAAATTCCACCCTCATTCTTCAAGGAAATAGAAGAGTCAATCCAAAAATTCATATGGAACAATAAAAGACCCCAAGTAGCAAAAACACTCCTCAATGGAAAGAACACTGCTGGAGGAATATCAATACCAAATTTCAAACTCTACTATAAAGCCATAGTAATCAAAACAGCTTGGTATTGGCATAAGAACAGACCTCAGGACCAATGGAATAGAATTGAAAACCCAGAAATGAACCTACAGACCTATAGCCAGCTAATCTTCCATAAGGGAGCTAAAAAATAGAATGGAATAAAGACAGTCTCTTCAGTAAATGGTGCTGGCAACATTGGTTAACTACGTGTAGAAAACTAAAGCTAGATCCTTATATATCACCCTGCACCAGAATCAACTCCAAGTGAATTTTGTTTTCTTAATTGGAGAAATATCTCAGATTTACTGCATGGGCTGCTTTAAACACGAATCCTCAGTTTTTGACCTCTAAAATAGCTAGGTTTTAAAATATGAGCCACTGGTGGAAAGCAACTATGTTAACATTTTTTCATGTTTTAATGAGTTTTAAAGTAAGACATATATGTTACTTTTGAGAATGGCTGGAAATAGTAATTAAAATTTAACAGAATTTAAAACATACAAAGCTGAGGATGGCAAGTAGCTGAGAACAGAATGGAATAAATCAAAATTACCTATGACAGTTTTCAGTCTGTGCACAGAAATGATTATATTGTTGGAGCCCAAGGCCCTCAGATAGCTGAACTTCAGCTGGCTGCTATGCTCATGAGGCCATTCTTGTGCTATTCACAAGAATGTGATGTTGTTGGATGGTAGGGATCAGCTACAAGTTCAGAACCTGAAATATTTCTATTGATCTAGAAGGGGAAAAATACCACTACAAGAAATGTGATTAAAATTGCTGAATGCAAAATCCATCTAGTCAAAAAAGACAGAATAACTCTTCCTATATCTGAAAAGAGTATTCACTCACAAAGAATCATGAGCTGAATATGGCAGTCAATGTTTGTAGGCCAGCCTAAGTTTTAAGCCTTCAGATGGACATATAGGTAAATGCTATCTTAAAACAACAACAACAACAACAAAAGACCCAATGACTGGGAATGTGTTTACTGGTAGAGTGCTGGCCATACATGCAAGAAGCACTTGATTTGATTCCTAAGTATGACGTAAGCAGAAAAACTGGAAGTGGTGCTGTGACTCAATTGATAGTGTGCTAGTCTTGAGCAAAAGAAGTTCAGGGAGAGTGCACAGACCCTGATTTCAAGCCCCAGCTCTGGCAAAATTAAAAAAAAAATCAAGTGCAAATTGCTGTTCGTTGAAATAAATATGTTGAAGAATTTTTATACTCTCTAGAAAATTGTGCTGTTGGGAATTCATAGTGAACTTTGTTAGGAAAAATTAAAATAAATTAATGAAATATTATCTGGCATTAGAAAGTACACAGTGAGATGTAAAAATGGGTGCTGCCTATGGTTACTTGATACAACAATGTTATAGATACACTTGCCAGATTGTGATTTTTTTAAGTATACAATCGTGGGGTTTTTCTTTTTCAAAATAATTTTATTGCTGGGCCTAGAGACTAAGGAGACTGAGAACTGTTCAAATCCATCCAGGGCAGAAAAGTCTGTGAGATCTTTATATCCAACTAAAAGTCCAGAAAATGTGAAGTGGCACTGTTGCTCAAGTGGTAGAGTGCTAGTCTTGAGCTGAAGAGTTGACGGACAATGCCCAGACCTAGAGTTCAAGCCCCACAACTGACAAAAAATAATAATAGTAATAATAATAATGTTGTTGTTATTATTAAAGTGTTATATATAAAGGCTACCAATTCATAAGTTTTTTCTTTGCTAAAAGAAATACATATCCATCTTCATTGCCAACAGCCAGGATTTGGCCATCTGCTTTCCAGCTGATCTCTGTGTGTAGAGGCAATGTGTAATACAAAGCAATACAAAACATTTCTGACTATAAATAATTTTTCTCTGCACATCTTAAAAATCAATGCTGACAACATGAAATAAAAAACCCTAAGTTTAAAACTTTCTTCTAGACAAGTTAAAGAAATCCTGATAACAAGTATTTTAAAAATAATTTCAGAGAGCTTGAACTCAGGGCGTGGGTTCTGTCTCTGAGATTTACTACTCACGATTGGGTTGCCACTTTGAGCCACAGTGCCTCTTCCAGTGTTCTCGTGGTTAGTTGAACAGAAATATCTCACCAACTTTCCTCTCCAACCTGGCTTTGAACTAGATCTAGAGATCTGAGCCCTCTGAGTAGCTAGAATTATAGACATGAGCCCCTGGCACCTGGCTTATTGCTTACCTGAGACAGAGGCCAGTTAATATTAAATTCAATCATGTTTAACTTTGTAAAATAAGGCTAACTGAAATGCATTCCACTAGAAATAAGGAATCAAATGTGTAAGTGGGTTACAAAGATCTTACCAAAAGCTACATATTTTCCTTGTGTTTTTTTTTCTTCCAAAATTGTGTGCTTTCCAGAATCATACCTTTTCTTTCCTTGCTGGTTTCTTTATTTTATTTCATCAATGTCCACAGCTTCTTCAGCCATCATTTATTTATGTGAAGAGCTTTCAAACATCTATTTTCAGTCTAAATTCCTTGTATGCACCTCTTATCAACTGCCATAAAAACTTATGAAACAGTAATCATCTCTTATCATTATTGGATATTAATGTGTAAGTAAAATTTAAGAAACTAAATAATAATATCAATAAGTATAACGATTTTAATAGTAATGCTGAACATAAATACAACGTTGATTATATTCTGAGCAATATAAAAACCTCAAGGAAAACAAATCACTTTTTTTAGTGCTGATATTATGGTTTAAACTCAATACCTTACCTTCTCACATAAGCTTTTTCCCTCAAGCATGGTGCTCTGTATTTGAACCACAGCTCTCCTTCGAATTTTATTTGGGGGATAATATAGAGATAAGAATCTCATGGAATAAAAAAAAAAGATTTGTGTCCCTATCTTGGGATTCATTTCACATAACATTCTCTTATAATGTTATATGGTATCATGTACCACTTACTGCAAGTGAGGTTAACCATGGGACCAATGGTTATTTGAGCCTCGTTTATTTCACTTAATAAAATTGTTTCCGCGTCTTTCCATTTCCTAGCAAATGGGGCGATGTCATTCTCTCTGACGGAGGCATAGAATTCCATGGTGTGTGTGTGTGTGTGTGTGTGTGTGTGTGTGTGTGTGTGTGTGTGTGTGTATCACATTTTCTTGATCCATTCATCTACTGAGGGGCATCTGGGTTGGTTCCATATCATAGCTATGGTAAATAATGTTGCAATAAACATAGTTGTGCTGTTAGCTTAATATGGTCTTCTTTTTGAACATTTGGGCAAATGCCAAAAATGGGATTGCTGGATCATAGAGGAGCTCTAACTGGAGTCTTGGAAAAATTATAACAAGTGAAGTAAGCCAAACCCAAAGAAACATAGGTCCTATGGTTTCCCTTACGTGCAATAACTATTGTATGTCTCAGACAAGCATACAAGTTCAAAAGCTATGTACATACAACCAGATAAGATGATGTTAAGCGAAATAAACCCCAAGATAGGGTTTATAGTCTACCATGGTTTTTTTTCTTTTTATGTTCCTCCCCCCATGGTTTAACCCCTGTTTAAACTGTATTTAATGTTGGTGCCCTGCATCTTGTATACACCCTTCTCTAGCTTGGGGAGGGGAAGGGAAAAAACAAAATGTTTAAATAGGGCAGGCTGACCCGTTGTAACAATGAGATGCACAAGACACTATGTTGAAAAAGGAACTTTACAATATGGGCGGGGAAGCAGGGAAGGGAGGAGAGGGGGAGTGTAGTTGTGGAGGTGGGAGGGAAGAAAGGGTAGGGGAAAACAAAGGAGGAGGTAACAATGCTTGATAGAAAATTTACTCATTACCTTGCTCATGTAACTATAACCCCTCTATACTATATTTTACAGTAAAAACCCCTTTTATAAAACAGAAGGTGTCATGTACACCAAGTATAGTAGCCCACATTTATAATAACTGCTGATTGGGAAGCAGAGATGACAAGGATCATGGTCTGAGGCCAGGCCAGAGAAAATAATGCCAAGATAGCCATCTCAACAAATGAGCTTTCCATAGTGGTTCACATCTGTAATCCTAGCTAATTATGTGGGAGGGATAGGTAGCAAAGTCTCAGTCAATCTAAGATCAGACCCAGACAAAAAGTTCAAGACCTCAAGTAATTAAATCGACTAGAAGTATGGTAAAAGTAGTTGAGCTTCTTGATGCTATACAACCAGAGTCCTGTCTAGCAAGCAGAAAATCCCTGAATAGAACCCTTCCACCAAAAAGCCTAAATAACTTTATCCTATTTGAACATCTAATTTCAAGGCGACTGACCGATCCGAGATGGTGACATTCTCTTTAAAATTAGCTATTCAAAAGAGACAAAGTTATTTAGGTTTTGAAAAAATTGAAAAGGAAAATGCATGTGATTTTTGTTAGCTCTATAATTCTTGAAAACATAAAATGTACTCAAGTATTTAATATATATCCATATGTGTGCATATGTCCATGTAAGTATGTATATCCATGTATGTATGTATATATGTATGTATATATATACATACAAATGGTTCATCTCTTTTCTGTGTAGCCAATGGTACAAATGAATCTGTATAATCACTACTCAAATGCATGAATAGACAAAGAGAATGAGCAGAGAACTCATATTCAGGAAATTATGGCTAGCCCATAACCCTGAAAATCTTTTACAACAGTTTGCATATTTCTGTGACTGCAGTACAAGGACCATACGATGACAATGGGATACCAGGCAGATGAATTGAGAAATGAGAGATACAAATGTTAAAAATATTCTTTCTGATGGTTAAGTAGAATTTCTTGTATGTGTGTGTGTGTGTTTGTGTTTGTGTGTGTGTGTGTTTGTGTGTGTGTGTGTGTGTGTATTACTTTTTGATTAATTTTTCTCTTGAGGGTTATCTGGGCAGATTCAATAAGAATGGTTGGGCTGAAACCTTTACTATATCCTGTGTAATCTTTCGGGTAAATGACCAGGAGTAGAGTTGTTGGATCATATGGTAGTGGGTAGTCAAAAGAGGCATGAAGGTTTAAAAGGTAGAAGAATGAACAGGAGAAAAGGGGGGAAATGCAGAGAGGAATCCATAAATATCCTACAATATTAAGAAGAATGAAGGAAGAAGTGCATAGATGAGGGGTGGATGAGAATATTGAAAGGGTTGGCATTGATCTAGGTATATTGTACTCATAAAATGATCTGTTTAATGATAATTCCTATGCTACTTAAAATAATAATTAAAAAATCATGTCCCTAAACTGTTATGCAATTAGAAGCAAAGAAGGAGAATTTGCTCAGATCAACTCCCGGGTCTATAAGTCTTTTTTGTTAGGATAAGTTTTAAAACAATACTAATGATACATATCACTGAAGAAAATTTAATGATTTTCAGCTATTTAAAATAATCATTTTTGGAGATATGGCTCAAGTGGCAGAGTGCTACTTAGTGAGCAAAGCTGTCAGATATTGAATTCAAGTCTCAATCTCGAACAAAAGTACAAACAATCAGTAAAATTCAGGCACTTTCCTGGGCTCTGGTATCTTTAATCCTACCTTTAATCAGAAAGCAGAGATCTGGGGATCTCAGTTCAATGTCAGCTTAGATAGGAACGTCTGTGAGACCCTCATCTCCAATTCACTGCCAAAGAAAGCTGGAGTGGACTCATGGCTCAAGTGGTAAAATGCTAGACTACAGCAAAAAGCTCAGGGGCAGAACCCAATCCTTGTCTTCAAGCCTTAGAATTGTGCATATACATACACAAGGAAGTCAGTCACTCAAGTTATACACAAGGAAGTCAGTCACTCAAGTTCTCAATCTTCCATTTCCCTAATGCTAACTCAAATCTTGGACAGAACCCTAAGAGCAACCTTGATGATAATAGTAACCCAATCGTAAAATTAATGGAAAATATATCCTAACAGATTCTCATTGTCTTTGAAATGATTTATTTGCACTTTGCTACAAATCCTACAGATTCCCTAACTTGGACTCTGAAATCGTTCCCTATTATGAATCATTAAGCTCAAATCTTCATATCATGAAAACTACCATAGTTTCCACTGATCTTAACTTTTTCTGAACTCCTCTGTCTCCAAAAAGAAGTTGCAGGTTTACTTAAAATCTACTCTAGTTCCTAACCCTAACTATATATCTAAACCTTACTAGAGACCTAACTCTAAATTTAACCCTATTGAACCCTGAATAGGAAACTTAGGAAAACTCTGGAGTATTTGTTAAATTTCAAATTTATTTTACTTGAAAGTGTTAGCAGAAAACTCAGTTTTACCTTAAAGCTTACCCTTCCCTAAGCCTAAGTCTAACCTGAACTAGCCAAGCAACCCTAGCCCTAGAACTAATAGCCTCTGGATTCTAAAAGCCATACAAATACATTAGTTTTTATTCATCCTAACTTTGATTCAACTCATCTCTCGAATAGTTTGTAGTTTTTCTCATTATCTTGCCATTTTTGTAACCCTAACACTAACTGGAATATTGACGCTAACCCTCACACTAACCATACCCTAATCTTAATAATTATTAGCAGTTTCTTACTTCACATTCATCCTAATTCTAACTAGGCTTGTTATTCGAAGATTTACTTTCAGTTTGACCCTAAACTTTCCATTTCCCTAATGCTAACACTAACTCCAGCTGGAACTGAAACCTAACTTTCACCCTAATGATAGTCCAATTCTAATGTTTAAGAAAAATACTCTGTTTTTATTCATTCTAATGAATACTCCAGTTTGCACTCTGGAAATGAGTTTCAGTTTGCCCTAATTCCCATAAATTTTCTGACTCTTCCTCTGAAGTTATCTTGTTCCCTAACATGAACCTTTATATTATTTGTCCTCACATTCTCTTATCAGGAAAAATACTGTAGTTTCCAATGATCCTACCTTTTCCTGAACCCCTGTGCCCTAAAACAATTTCAGATTTACTTACCATCTATTCCATTAATTAACTCTAACTCTCAACCTAAACCTGGCTGGAAAACTCTCATTAATCATTACGAGAATGATCACTGAGAAATAAATATAATGATAATGCTCTAGTTACTGTTCAATCTCATATTTTTGCTTCCACATGTTAGTGAAAACTGAATATTATACTAAAAACTTTCCTATTCATAACACTATTCATAATCAGAACAAAATACTGACCCTAATGTTAATCCAAATTATATGTCAATACTAACACTAACACAAGTACACTAGTTTTCACTCATCCTAACTTGATTCAAATAAGCCTTCCAAAATAGTTTTCAATTTTTTTCCAATATCTTAGTCATTTTTTAACCCTAAACTTAATCTTAACTAGAACATTGAGAATAACCATAACCCTAATTGCAAGTAGATTTTAATATTAATATCAATACTCTAGTTCACATTCATGCTAATTCCTGACAGGCTTATTCTAAAATTTACCTTCAATTTGACTCTCATTTTTTCTCCTTCACTCTAATCCCAATCATATCTAGAATCCTAACCATATCCTTGACACTAATGTTATCTTACTTTTAAAATTTATGAAAAATGGTTGTTTTGTGTCATCCTTACTGAAATTCCACCTGTAATTCTTGAAATAAATTGAAGGTTTTCCTAAACGCTATAGATTTTATCACTCTTAACTCTGAATCTATCTTGTTCCTTAACAGGAATCATTATATCCATTGATCTCAAATCCTGATATTATGAAATACATTGTACTTCCACTATCCAAGCTTTTACTGAATTCCTAGAACCTAAAATAAGTTCAGATTTACTTAACATTTAAAACATTTGTTTTCTTTTTCTTTTTGTCGAACGTGGGGTTTGAACTCTGGGCCTGGGCATGATCCCTGAGCTCTAGGTCATGATCCCTGAGTTTTTTAGCTCTAGGTGTGCACTTTACCATTTGAGCCACAGCACCACTTTTGAGTTTTCTGGTGGTTAATTGGAGATAAAAGTCTCATGGACTTTCTGCCCCGGTAAGCTTTGAACTGCAATCCTCAGAAAACAGCTTCTTGATTAGCTAGGATAATAGGCATGAGAAACTAGTTTAACCAATTTCTTTATCCTATTCTCAACCCCCTTTAACCAGAAACCTAATCCTAATCACAATCTAATTTAACACCAAATAGTTACTGTAAGGAAAATTGTCTAGATTCTATTCAATCACACATTTTTTTTTGCTTCTACTTCTTATTGGAAAACTAAATTTTACACTAAAGCGTATCCTTCCCTAAACCTAAAGAGAAAAAAATGTAATTCACCATTTAAGCCAAATTATGTCTGAATGTTCAAAGTAACACAGACACTGGTTTTCATTCTTCTAACCTTGATGTCATTCATTCTTCTTAAAATATGTTACTGTTTTACATCTTTTTATATCTTACATCTTTTTCTCATGCTAACCCCAAATCTAACTGGAACATCTTGCCTAATCCTAAACCTACATAGAACCGAATCATAATGTTAATAGCAAGCTTCTATTGCACTTTTATTCTCTTGCTCAACATGTAGGTCTAAATTTTACTTGCAGTTTGAGCCTACATTTTTAAGTGTTTTTCTATTTCCTGTCAGGTTTTCTTTTTCTTTATCTTTCTATTTTTTTTTTTTTTGTTCAGTCATGGGGCCTAAATTCTAGCATTGGGCGCTCTCCCTCCACTCTTCAGATCAAGGCAAGCGATTTACCACTTGAGCCACAGCGCCACATACGGTTTTCTAGTGGTTTATTGGAGATATGAGCCTCACAGACTTTCCTGCCTGGGCTGCTTTGAACTCCGATCCTCAGACATCAGCCTCCTGCGTAGCAAGGATTACAAGCGTGAGCCACTGACACCCATCTTAATTATTTTTTTAAATTTTATTTTATTGTAATGATGCTTTAAAGTCAAATTAGTTACACGAGTAAGGTAATGGGTATATTTCTTGTTGAGCATTGTTAAACACTTCTTTGTTGTTCTCCTACTACCTCACCTCCCTTACTCCTCGTTCCCCATGGTGTAAAGTTCATTTTCAACATAGGGTCTTCTAAGTATCATTGTTGCATCCTGCATTGAACCTATTTCACTAATCCTAATTCTAATTCTGTCTGGGATCCTAAACCTAAACATAATAATAATGATAGCTCAATTCAGAAGTTAACAAAAATATTCAAGTTTTTGTTCATCCTGTTAATCCACTATACAACTTGAATTAATTGCAGTTTAGCTCATTTTTTTCCCAAATTAGATTATATGTGCAAATAAAAAGATGAAACTTTATGTGAAATACAGAAGATCTTTGGAAGAAGAAGTAATGAAAAGAAAATAGAGGCAGGGAGTATAATCAAATGCTTTAAACATATTATGATATTGCCACTTCTGACAATTAATAACCATTAACAAAATACCTAGTATTTTTTAAGAGAGCCATTGATATATCTGGGGAATAAAATACTTGTGTTAGATAAACTTTGATCATGCATATTTTATATTGTTATTGGTCAATTATTTTACTTAATGAACAAAAATATATCAAATAAGATTCCATGAAAAATACACAAAACAGTTTTTTAGTAATTGAGAATAAGTTATAGTCATGAATTTTAGGAAACTAAATTTCTATTTCCCTATGAAGCAATGATTTAAGTTTACTAATCTAGTTACTTTAGACATCATAATTGGCATGAAAAACAACTAACTGTACATCTTTTTTCTTGAATGAGTGATGTTTAAACATGGTCTTTCATTCAAATGAATACTTAGGTTTACTTTCAAAATAAATGCAATTTTATCTCCTTTCACAACAAGTACTTACCCTGCAATTAAATGTATTAATATATTCAGGCATTTAAAAGCTAAAATTTCTATTTTTGATATGTAGCTCTACATATTCAGAATGACACGTTTTTTGTATTCGTAAATGTCTAACCTCTGGGATTTTTGCTTCATCAATATAAATTATCTCATGAGGTTATTGCAAAGGATCCAGTAACCAGTGTGGTCAAAAATATTTCCTAAATTCTAAATTTAAGTCTAATCATTTTTAGCCTTTGATTATATCATTTATTGTCTCTTCAGAGCAATTAAGCTAAAATAATTACTACTTTTTAAACATTTTGCTCACATTGTAAATAATATCAACACAGGTCACAAAGAGACTGATTATTTCAGACTCATCATATTTGGTAAAGTTAGTGTGAAGAATGTAGAGAGCAGAAGGTTCTTATACTCAATAAATATTTTTGGTTAATTTAAATTAAATTAAATATCTGGATTTCTAATTTGGAGGTTAATCACATGGAAACAGGAAAATAATTTTTAAAAAATAATTACTTTGGGACCATTTTTCTTCTTAAAATATGAAGCAAAAATATCTCTAAGAAATGTATTTTTTTCAATAAAATGTTTCAACCCTTAATAAAGTGCTTTATACTTTAATAAAAAGCTGTCTCAAAATAGAAATTCTGCAACTAATCTAATGTATGTTTTCATGCACAAAATTCTGTGGCTTCTAGTCTTATGTGATTTTAATTATATTTTATGTTTGTGACATGATCCCTACTTATATTTATTACAAACTACTGTAATTATACAAATCATGCCGGTACACACTAACTTACATAAGATAATATTCAAACAAAATTATCTTTTTTTTATGTCTCCAACAGGGATGGATGCTGTGCTGAAGTATATTAAATGAAAGCACTCTAACAAAGAGTCTTTATGAAATGGAAATTTGCAACATGAGGATGGGAACATGAGCACTTTCTACTTGGCTGAACAGGAATTTTTGTTTCTACAGTACTTTCTTACCTTTTAATCACACAGGGAAAGCCATAAAATTTGAAATGCATATGAAGGAATTGCATTCATAAAAGATGTGGCAACCCTGCTCAAAAGGTCGATCTTATCACTGGTTCTTTGTGCTTGCTGCCTGATCTATTTCTCTATCATATGTTTCATATTATTAAACATATTAGTAATTCAGCAGTAAGTATATTACAGGAAATTCCTGAAAATCACAGCTATTGCAGTTTAATAATCAGAAGAGAGGAAAAGGATTATATTAATCTCCAATTTCTCTCTTTGGCCTTCAATTTGCCAATCAATTTTCAAAACAATCATGTAAGATGTTAGTTTATTTTTCCCTTTTTAATTAGAGATTAAGCAAGTGTTTTTTGCAGTAAAAAGTGATGACAGTGGTATCAGAGCTCTGGTAAGGGCACCTTCTCCTTAACAAGTAATGCTCTATGGACTGTAAACATAGAAGCCACACTAAATTTCTCTACACACACACACATACACACACACACACACACACACACACACACACACACACACACACACACACACAGCTGCCACCCAGACACATCAGAGATAACTTCCATTCCCTTGTAATGATAGTTGATTGATGTTTGCTGCATTGCTTTATCTCAGCTTCAAGATCTTGCTTGGACCTTTAACTTTCCCCGAGATCAACTCCCTAATTCTTAGTATACCGTGTGTCTGTGTATTCACAATAGGTTCCTGGCTGCTTCAGGCCAATTAATACCCTGAATAGAGTATCCTCAAACTTCACATCCAAGTCAAAACTCCATGAGTTTATACATCGTTGCAAAACACTAAAATTTATTGGATATAGAAACCAAGAGAAAACCCACCTTGTTACTTTAGTAGCAATTGACATCATGAAAGTAGAAGAATATTAATCAAGAACTGAGGTAAGAGAATGGGAGTATGTCTAAAATGTTGAATACTGAATGTGTGTTACAGATACAAAATCATCATCTATAGGCTTATTTATTGAAAAGGTCATCATATATTGAAAGCACTATTTACAAATACAGTTTTCCAGTTACTTTGCTTACCTATCACTTCTGATGACAAATTTGTTCATGAATTTTTATAGGATCTTTGAATAAATGACACGATTTGCATGTATGTATCATCTTAAGGAAAGACAGTATGCTTTTACATCTTTCTTTCTATATGACAAGCCCTTATTTTTTGTTTCCCTGTTTGCTGAATAAATGTATTCCTGGAAACAGAATATTCACATCAAATCTGGGTGTAATTTTTATTTTTTAAATTTGAAATATAAACTTTGTTGTGACTAGTCATTTTCTAAAGATGAGTGATATTCATGAACACTAAAATGTTGGTGCCTTTAAGTAAATTGAGACTTGATGTGGTATTTGTCTAATTGACTTAACCAACAACAATAACAACAAACATTTAGTTAGTAAATGCAAAATAAACAATTCATACTTGGAATATATAATTGCTCCTTCCATACTGATACCTGTACTTTCCCTATATTAGTATACTATTTTGAAAAAAAAAAAACTTTTAATCATTAATTCACGGCAATTAATGCCAGGAATGTGCTTAGATGTCAGGTGAAGATTAATTCTGGAAATTCAAAGATTCCAGGCTTTTGAGTGTTCACTGCTAATGACAATTAGAAGTGTAGTATAAGTGAGATTTGGAAATCTTTTTGGTAAGTCATGGCACCAAAAAGGCAGAGGCTAATTAATAGTTTTTACAGAAGAGAAGGAATAACTCCAGATGGAAGGAATAAATGATAATAACTATGTTATACCACAAAATGTTCTAGGGAACCATTTTTGGTTATTAAAGAACTAGTCATCAACAAGGCTTATTCCTCATTGCCTTTAGCATTGTAGTAATTAGTCTAATTCTTAATCTCTGTGTGATAAATTGTATATCCTTCTATGCTGTACTTTCATACCTGAACTCCTTTGTTTTCTAAAAATCACAGTCTTTTATATTTCTCTATGAACAATTTCTGATATTAAGTCGACAAATCCAGACAGCAGAGGATGCTAATGTAAGAGTCCCTTAACACATGAATCATTAATGTAACAACATGGAAAATGAGGATAAATTTATTGCTACCTCGATTTTTCTGAAAAGTTGCAATGTCATCATTTGATTCAAATTTCCATTCTTTGTCTACATAGTGTCAATAAGTAAACATAATTGCAAATATAAGACGGATGCTGGTGGCTCACACCTGTAATCCTAGCTACTCAGAAAGTTGAGACAACAAGATTGTGGTTCAAAACCAGCCTGGTCAGGAAAGTCCATGAGACTCTTATCTTTAATTAACCACATAAAACCCAGAAGTGGTGCTGTACCAAAAGTGACAGAGAGCTCAACTTGAGCTGAAGAACTGAGGGACAAGGCCCAGTATCAGAGTTAAAGACCCAAGACCAAAAAAAAGTGAAAATATGACTTTCAGTTTCCCCAAAAGGAACGACAAAGGCAATAGTAATCTTCCCAAGCAGAAAAATAATTCCAAAATGATTCAGTGCACCTTCTTTTATGGTTTCTTAGCTGGACATATTCTCTTCTTTTAAAAATTGTCAAATATTAGCTTTATAATAAACTTCATCTAATATTTCTTGGTTCAAAGGAGAAGTCCATACAGTTGAAGTCACTTGAATTTATTACTATCTCAGTTCAGACAACCCAGGCAGGACAGTCTGTATAACTCTTATCTGTCATTAAACACTAAAAAAGCCAGAAGTGGAGTTTAGGCTCAAGCAATAGAGTACTAGGTTTGGGGGAAGTTGGGCACGAAAGACAACTGTACTGGGACAGGATCCATCCTCTGGGTTCAAGCCCCAAAACCAGCACAAACTAAACAAACAAACAAAGAAATAAAAAAAACACATGTTTCTTTGAGACCATCCTTAAAGCAGTGGTTTGAGAAAAGGCTCCTTTCGCTGATCGTACTCACTGGATCCTGCTTTGTGGAATCCTTATTGCTATGGAGAACTCGGGACCAGACTAAAGAATTGGGTAACTGACTCCTGCAACAAGAGAATCATCTCAGGAGTGAAATATCTGTCCATAAGTCTCTTTAAAACTCTCATAACTTTGTTTCTTTGCAGGAGAACACTTTTAAAACAAATTTATTTCCTTTTATTCTATGCTGGCCTTAAAATGGCATATTGTTTCCTTTTGTTATACTCTTAACTAGAAGTTTACAGACAAGGTTTATATAAGTAAAGGACACACTTGAAAAAGTCAGGAACAGAGTTTCCTTCAGGCCTTGGATTCTTTTTTTGTATCATAAAAATGACAGCACAAATTACCATGATCTTTGTCATTTTCCTATGTTCAACTCCTCTCTTGGGATCAGTTTTCACTTGCAATAACAGTTCCTTCCACTTACTTCCAGTAACAATCTATGGTGCTGCTCCAGGTAAAATGAATATTTTCTGGCTTCATTGAAATAGCACAAGTATATCTTTGAACATGAGGTTAAATGTGTTTCAGAGATAACTTTATAACGAGAAAATATTGAATTTGCATGGCTTATGAAACCTTATTCATGTACATATGGCCATATAAGATGATGTTAAGTGAAATGGAACCCAAGATAGGGATACAACTTGCTTTTTCGTTCGTGCTATTTTTTTAAAAGAATCTAACATGTAGTATGTGAATTTTTGTTTCTCTTCTATTTTCTTCCTCCATGGTATAACCCCTGTTTTCATTATATTTATTGTCAGCGACTTGCATCTTGCATATACATTTTTCTAATGTGGGGAGGGGAAGGGAAATAACAAAATGCTTAAACACGTATACAGTATGACCTATTGTATCAATGAGTTGTACAAGGCACTATGTAGAAAATTAGCTTTACAACTTGAGGAGGGGAGAAGGGAGTTGGGTTTGTGGGGAGGAAAAGGATTGTAGGAGAAAAACAAAAGAGGAGGTAACAATGCTTGATAGATAATGTACTCATTAACTTTCTTATGTAACTCTAACCCTTCTTTAAACCATTTTTACAATAAAAAACATGAAAAAAACATCCTGGACTACTTTAAGTTCAAATTTCCTAAGTGCTCTGTAATTAAGATGAATTTTATGTGGGAAGAATGTTCTCAGAAACATTTTTTGTGAGTGTTTGTTTTGTGCATTATTTCCCAAGTGTACATAAGTTAGAAGTAGGAAAAACAATAGGAATAATAAGAGAAAAAGAAGTTTTGTGCTTAAGTATAATGGTTCAATACACTATAGAAGACTCTTTCAATAAGATAACTTTGAAACAATAAAATCCAAGGCCAGTATGTAGATCTATGGGAGTGATATAGGGAAAGCATTACTACTAAGTGGAAAATGGACGATGAGGCCACTCTTGTTTTCTACTAGGTCTAAATCATGGTAGCTGATCATGCAAATTTGTAAAAAGTAGAACAGAAGAGCAATTCTGGTTCCAAAACAAGTCAGATATAAGAGCATGGACTTAACTGGAAAAAAAGGTCATATTGAGAGAGCAGGAAATATAGTAGCAATGAACTGGTGGATAAGATCACATTTCTTTTTCTTTTTTAGTTTTTTTTTTTTTTTTGATGGTTGTGGGTCTTGAACTCTGGGACTGGGCGATGTCTCTCCCCTCTTCAGCTCAAGGCTAGAGCTCTACCATTTGAGCCACAGTGCCAATTCAAGTTTTCTGGTGGTTAATTGGAGATAAGTGCCTCAGAAAACTTTCATACTGGTGCTTGATCTGAACTGCAATCCTCAGATCTCAACCTCCTGAGTAACTAGGGTTATAGGTTTGAGCCACCAGTACTAGGCTTAAGATCACATTTCTAGCAGTATACACGCAGGATATGTAATGTGTATGTTCATCTACCTTTGCATGAAATCTTGAGTTAAAAATCTAGGCTACAAGTCAGACTTTACATTCACATAAATGTTTGTAGTTTAAAACCATACTCCTGAAAAAATAAAAACTAAGAATGTAAAAGAGTCTGGAAAGTTAAGTTTGCATCCAGCTTCGGCAGAACAGTCTTTACAACACTGCCTATAATTAACCAGCCAAAAACTGCATTGGATGACTGGCTCAAGTGATGGGATACTAGTTATGAGCAACAGTGCTGAATAATAGCATGAGGTTTCTGCATACATACATACAAACATTTACACACGCACAGAAGCACTTATATGTGCAAACACACATATGAAACAACTCTCACAATGTGTAGAAAAGTTAGAAAATAATAGATAATATGTCCTGTGTAAGACTAGAATCAATTGATAATTTTTAATATTAGAAAGTCGTCACGTGAACTTTCCCCCCAAAAGCTTGAGACTATTACATAGGTAGTGACCAGAGATAGTAAAAGAGCCAAGTAATAATTATTAAAGGGATCGGATCCATGGAAGAATGAATCAGAGACCCCTGCAGGTGCATCTGAAAATGTTCATCTCCTGTGTCAAATGTTAGAACATCTTTGAAAATTGTACAGAAACAGTTTGAGCAGTCAGTCTAGTGGATAAGATCATCGGAGAAGTTCAGAATTACTAGTATGTTTCTCGATTAAATAAACCAACAAACTATGGCAGGGCAATGCGATACAAGTCTGGAATTCTAGCACTCTAATACAGGAGATTAGAGAGTGGATAAAATAGTAATATCTTCCCTGGACTAGGTAGTATAATTTTGCCTCAGTAAAACAAACGAAAGGACAAGAAAGGAATTCACAGTTGGAAGCTTGGGCTAATTTTGTCATTACTTTTTGAGAAGTCAAGTTTCCTGTTGAAATGCAACTCATATCATCCTCAGTCATGTTTTGAATGCTCTCTTCATTACAAAATACTTCTAGATGCAAAATAGTTCATGATTCCGAACCAAAAATTTGAAAAATTTAGCATCATTATGTTGGATTCCAAAGAAATAATGAAGGATTACAAAAGCTTAAGCCTGGAGAAACAGCAACGTTATCTAATGTAGGACTTTGTAGACCCTACTAAATTAGAATTTAGATTTAAAATAAATATCTATTTCTTGTAATTTCATATTCTATAGGATACTATAAAATACTTTTTAATTAGAAGTTTTAATTTACAAATTCACAAATGATTCTGGCATTCTATTTGTCTAGAATATTCTTTCAAGAGAGTTGTAATTAGGACTTAGTTAATAGATAATTCCAAAAGTTCATGTATAACATGATAATGTGAATAATCTAGAAAGAGTTGACAATAAATGGATGCTATTAATTTATAAATTTAGTAAAAGAGCAATATTTGAGACTTCGGTGTAACATGGTATGAAGAGAGATATTGTTTGAAATCTTTTTTCTTCTACCTGTACATAACAAAGGAAGAAATTTCCTTAATTGTATACCTCTGTATACAATGAGAAAAATGCTAGGTTTGGGGTTTGTTTTCATTTTGTTTTTGTTGTTTTGTGTGTCCTAGGGCTTCACGTCTGGGCCTGGGCACTTTTCCTGAGCCTGTTTTTTGCTCAAGGATACTGCTCTACCACTTGAACCTCAGTGCTACTTGTGTCTGGCTTTTCCTGAGCAGTTTATTGGAGATAAGAATCTAAGGAACCTTCCTGCCTGGGTGGGCTTTGAACCATAATATACAGATCTTTGCCTCCTGAATATCTATGGTAGACGAAAATATATGTATAAATAATATTTTCAAGTTTTCTGATCTTAAGATCACCACTTGAGGGAAAATGATGCAGCAAAGTTTAGTGTAGTGTTCTTTCAACAATAGAAAGGGCATAACATGAGCAGAAGTGTAAAATTTTTTCACGATACTGATAAGCTAGTCATGCTGTGAATTTAGGGAATTCTAAGGTGCACCTTACAAGGTGGAAACTGTTGGGTTAGAATGACTTTACTGCATAAAATGTTGGGATGGATTGTCATTGAAATAATAGCTTACTATGATAAACAAATGTTTACTCTAGAGGAATTAATTATTATAGATACTTCATAGTTTTATCTTCTACCAGAATGTGGCTAGTTTCTCTGTTGACCTTTAAATATGTAATGCCCCATTGGAAACTGCATCTATTGCAGAATTAAATAAAATGCATACAGGCACTGTTTTAAATGTCTCCGGTATGGCATGCTCAGAATTTGAAAATGAGTTGTTAGTAGAACACATACATTCTGTCCTCTTAACAAATATTCAGTTTTCAAAATTAGGAGTTTCCAGAGAATTGAACTATTTTCTATTTAGTATGAGACAATACTAAAATAATGCTTTTTAAAAAAATAATGGCAAGTATATTCTGAAAATTTTTATAGTTTGATAGCATTCAAGTTGATGATCCTCTGACAAAGACAGGGGAAATTAATTCAAATTAAAAGCCAAATATTGTTCATTTTTTAAAAAATTTAATACACATAGAATATCATTTACTATAGAAATACCGTGAAATTATATTTTATGTAGCTTATTTTTAAATTTAATTTTATTGTCAAGGTGATATATAGAAGGGGTTGCAGTAATTGTAAGGTAGTGAATATCTAACAAGTCGAACTTTTTATGCCCTCCCTCATTTTTCTCACACTTTTACTTCATCCCAATACGCCTCACAAGTTGTAATGTGAATATCCTACATCTTTTCTTGTGAGTGTTACTATTGCATTGGTTTTCCCTTTGTCCTTTGTCTCGCCATTTTGTTGTTCCTCTACCTCTGCCAAATTAAGATAAATGTGTATATAATACACAGGATACTCAAATCAAATACAGCAGGGAATAAACCATAGGGGAAAACACAAAAGAAAAAAGAAATAATGTGGTGATTGAAGGTGTTTAATGAGAAATCAAAATGTATAAGTAGTCCTTTGCTATAAGTTAAATCTCACTTTTTCTTTTTGGAGAATATAATGATCAAAGTAATATTTGAGAATCAGCAAGCAATTGTTCAGAATCATGCTTCCAGTGCAAGTAGATCAACAGTAAGTAATCCTCAATACCATTTTCCACAAAGTTTTGTCACAAATACAATCGGCCTGCCTTCTCTTGCTGCTTTCCTAGCCTGGACCTATTCCTTCATTATACATGAAAAGTGTGATTCAACTGATTTCATTCATATCTGTTCCTAGAATTATCAAGGATTTAGATTCTTGTCTGCAATATGATTAAACCTACGTCTCTTTATGTAGGCTGCTAAAAATGTATTTACCCAATTCAAGTAAATACATAAATTCTATTTTCATCTTTTTTAAACCATAAAATTCTTCTTCCTCTATAAATTGATCAGAGGCATGCATTTGTGGCTATCTGGGTCATTGCACATCTGTCTCTCTTCCTCTCTCTTTAATATTTCTCATAGATAATAGGATTGCTCTATAATTATCATAATTCATTTTGCTTTTATATTTTTGGTTGCATCATTTTACTTTCTGCTCTGCCATTTCCCAAATCATTTATATAGAAGGCATTATTTCATCTTTTCTCATTCCTAGAATAAGCTGCACATGAAGACACCACTGGTCCTTATTTTCAGTCTGTATCTTTGAATACGGAGGAAAATCTTTCCTCTGCTCTCCATCAATTCCCTACTCTCCAGTTAGAATAATTTTGAATAGTAAAAATGGAAAAAGGGAAAATAAATCATGGTGAAAACACAGATGCAGAAAATTCACCGGATTTTTCTGAACAGTTCAACTAACCTGATCTATTAGGGAAATACATGGACACCTCATTCCCATCGTCACTCAAAGTCTCATGTTAGGCAATTCTAATGAAGACGAGGAACATGATGAAAAAGGGAGGAATGGTATCAATTGCAAGAAAAATGGGGAAGGATCCATGCAAATTTCTTCTTTGGGCTGCTGAAAATAATCAGGTTATTACACTGCAGAGACTACTTTCCAAAAAGGCCACTCGTGTGAATACTAGGGATGACGATGATTATACCCATATTCATCAGGAAGCCTACAGTGGACACTTAGACACTGTCCGTGAGTTGGTGACTCAAGCGGCAGATATTCATGCAATAACTGTAGATGGCTGAACAACCCTGCACAGTGCTTATATGTGGAATAATATTAGAGAGGCTTTCTTCTTACTTCATCATGATGCAGATACCAATGTCCCCCTTGCATCTTGCTGCTGGGAATAGAGATAGCAAAGACATGTTTGATCTGCTTCTGTTGAACTATTATGTCTGAAGATCAACTTGGAAGAAACTGTATTTGATATTGCCAAAAGGATAAGTATGTATCACTACCTCTTTGAAGTTTTGGAAGGCTGTACCAATTGCTCTCCTAAGTCATAATGGTTTGGTTAAGTTTCTTAAATTTCAAAAATGCCATTGCATTTTTGTTTCCATACAAAATATTTTCACAATCCAAATAACAATAATAGCTTACTATAACATTTCATAGATTCCATGGAAGTCTTCCAAGTGAATTGCCTGACATTGATGTCAAAATGTATTCAAGAGTTAGTTGTATACATCTATAATGATTTCTGGAGAGTTTGTGCTTTTTTATTGTAATTAAGTGGTTACATAATTTCCCTAATTTCATAGTATTGTGGGATAGTGATGCTCAGTTAAAGTCACAAACACACTCTAACATTTCTGGAGCAAATTGTCTATCACAGTCTATAACATTTATGAGTTCTATGAGCTTTGCGATACAGTTATTACTTCCACATTGGTTGGTATGTACATTTCTTTTGTTTTGCATAACATCAGCTGTTCCCTTTTTCCCACTTGTTTTCTCCCTCCCATCCCTGCCATTAACTTGCTTAGTTCATTTTGGTCAATGTCCAGTGCAGCTGACGGGTTTTTCCCTGATTCCCTCTACTTCTATGTCATCTTCCTGGTTCCCCTCCATTGTACACATATATACCATACATGTGATCAGCAGCATGGGGTTATTTAGTAGAGATTCGACCAGATGAGTGGAAGTCCTTTGTTTCTTAAGTCCTGTTAATTTTGTCGTATTGCCTAACATTTTGGTTTTAACATCCACTTATCAGGGAGAACATGTACTGTTTGTCTCTTTGCTCTTGTCTTACCTTGCTCAAAATGATCACCTTCTAGCTCCATCCATTTCCCTGCAAATGCCATTATTTTATCATTTCTAATGGCTGCATAATATTGCATTGTGTATAGATACCACAATTTTGGGATCCATTCATCTGTGGTAGAACATCTGGGTTGTTTCCATATCCTGGCTATGACGAACAGTGCGGCAATAAACATGGAGGTGCATGTGTCCCTGTATACTGGTTCCTGTTGTTCAGGATGGATGCCTAGAAGTGGTATGACTTGGTCATAAGGGAGGTCAATATTTAGCTTTCTTAAGACTCTCTCGACTGTTTTCCAAAGTGGTTGTATAAGTGTACATTCCCACCAGCAGTGTAGTAGGGTTCCTCTTTCTCCGCATCCCCTCCAGCGTTTGTCATTGGCTGACTTGAAGATGTAGGACATTCTGACTGGGGTAAGGTGGTATCTAATGATTGTCTTTATTTACATTTCCTTCACAACCAGGGATAGTGAACATTTCCTAATGTGTTTCTTTGCCATTCTTATCTCTTCTTCTGAGAAGTCTCTCTTTAGTTCCCTTGCCCATTTAGTAATTGGTTTGTTAGGTTTTTGAGGTCCTAGTTTCTTGAGTTCCCGGTACATACTGGATATTAACCCCTTTTCGGATATAGTGCTGGTAAATATTTTTTCCCAATTAATTGATTGTCTTTCTAGCTTGGTTGCGATAGCTTTAGCTTTGCAGAAGCTTTTTATTTCAAGGTAGTCCCATTTGTCATGTCTCACTCCAATTTGTTGTGATCCTGGGACTCTGTTCAGGAAATTCTTTCCTGGGCCTATAAGTTCAAGTGTCTCTCCTACTCTGCCTGCAGAGGTTTCAGAGATTCAGGTTTAATGTTAAAGTCTTTAATCGATTTTGAGTTGATGTTGGTGTATGGTGATATGCTGGAGTCCACTTTTATTATTCTGCATGTGGCTGCCCAGTTTTCCCAGCACCAGTGGTTGAAGAGGCTGTGTTTCTTCCATTGTCTGTCTTTGGTTCCTTTGTCAAATTTCAGCTAACTGTAGGCATGTGGATTTATTTCTAGATCTTCTATTCTATTCTATTGGTCTTTGGGTCTGTTTTGGTGCCAGTACCATGCTGTCTTTGTTATTATGGCTCTATAGTAGAGTTTGAAGTGCGGCATGGATATCCCTCCCATGTTGTCTTTATTCACTAGAATTGTTTTGGCTATTCTAGGTATTTTGTGGTTCCATATGAATTTTTGGACTGTTTTCTGTATTTCAGAGATGTACGTCATTGGGATTTTAATAGGAATTGCATTGAATTTGTATATTAATTTGGGCAGTATTGCCATTTTCACTATATTGTCTGCCTATCCAAGAGCATAGGAGGTCGTTCCATTTCCTAGTGTCTTCTGTAATTTTTTCTTTAACTTTTTTATAGTTTTCATTAAATAGTTCTTTTACATCTTTGGTTAGGTTAATTCCTAAATATTTTATTTTGGGGGAGGTTATTGTGAATGGGGTTGCTTCCCTTATTTCCCTCTCTGCTTGTACATTGTCAGTGTACAGGAAGGCAACTGATTTTATTGGATTGATTTTTGTATCCTGCCACTTTGCCAAAGTGATTTCTGATTTCTAAGAGTTTGGGGATGGAGTTTTTGGGATCATGAAGGTATAGTATCATGTCATCTGCAAAAAGGGATAGTTTAATTTCTTCTTTCCCTATGCAGATCCTTTTAATGTATCCCTTCCACTCCTCAAATTATATATATATATATGTATATGTATATATATATATATATATATATGTATGTATATATAAGATACAGAACACTGGAATCAAATACAGTGAAAACAGGTGTTTACCATGGGGGAATAACTTACAAAAGAATCACATAGTGCATTATAAGCATATTAAAAACAAAAGAAAGAGAGGAAAAACCGCTTGTGTCTCTGACTTGGGGTACATTTCACTTAACATCATCTTGCATGTTCATATGTACCTAGCCTTTGATCTTCTCTGCTTGTCCTAGACATGTACTAATCCTTGTAAACAAAGTTAAAACAAGGTAAACTATGGGACCTATGTTTCTTTGGGTCTGGCTTACTTCACTCAATATAATTTTTAACAAGTCTTTCCATTTCCTAACAAATGGGGCAGTGTCATTCTTTCTGATGCAATCCTAGAATTCCAGTGTGTGTGTGTGTGTGTGTGTGTGTGTGTGTGTGTGTGTGTGTGTGTGTGTGTGTGTGTGTGTGTGTACCACATTTTCTTGAACCATTCATCTACTGAGGGGCATTGGTGTTGTTTCCATATCATAGCTATGGTGAATAATACTGCACTAAACATGGTTGTGCTGGTAGTTTTGTGATCATTTGGGTAAGTGCGCAAAATTGGGGTTACTGGGTCATTGGGGAGCTCTAGGTGGAGTCTTTTGAAGAAATTCCATTATGCTTTCCAAAGTGGTTAAACAAGTTTACACTCCTACAAGTAATGCAGTAGGGTTCCCTTTTAGCCACATCCCCACCAGCATCTGTCATCATTACATTTCTTGATTATAGCCATTCTAACTGGAGTGAGGTGTAATCTCAATGTTTTGATTTGCATTTCATTTAGGACTAGAAAAATTGAGCATTTCTTCATTTGTCTAATGGACATTTTTTATTTCCTCTTCAAAGAAGTCGCTCTTTAAGTCTTCAGCCTACTTAGTTATTCGGCAGTTGTTCCTTTGAGGATTTGTTTTTGTGGGATTTATGATTTTGAGTCATAAGTATATTTTAGATATAAGACTTTGTCTGTTTTATGACTCATGAAGAACTTCTCCCAGTAAGTGTGCTTTCAATTGATCTTACTATCTATGAGCTTTACCTTGCAGAAGCTCTGCTGTTTCATGCAATCCCATTTCTACAACCTTTTTGTGCTTGGTTGTTTCTGGTTCTCTATTAAGAACATTTTGGCCTGTGCTAAAGAGCCCTGTTTTCTCTTATCCTTCATGTAATGTTTTCACGGTGTCTGCTTTTATTTTGAGGTCTTTGATCCATTTTGACTTGATTCTCATGCAGGGTGATACACACACACACACACACACACACACACACACACACACATATGGCTAGCTTTAGTTTTTATTCAGGTGTTTAACCAATTTTAACAGCACCATTTACTGAAAAGGCTGTCTTCCTTCCATTCTATTTTTTTTAGCTCCCTTGTCAAAGATTAGGTGGCTATAGGTCAGTGGGTTTATTTCTGAGTCTTCAGTCCTATTCCATTGGTCCTCAGTACTGTTCTTGTGCCAGTACCAAGCTGTTTTTATTACTATGGCTTTTTACTATAGTTTGAAATTTGGAACTGATATTACTCCAGTGCTGTTCTTTCTGCGAAGAATTGACAAACCTACAGCCAGCATTATACTTATTGGTGAAAAGTTAAAGCCATTTCTTATTAATTCAGGGAAGAGATAAGGATGTCCCCTCTCTCCACTCCTCTTCAACTTAATATTAAAATGCTAGCTGGGACAATAAGACAAGATGGAAAATTAAAAGGAATCCAAATAGGGAAAAATGAAGTAAAACATACAAGATGACCAATGGAGTAGAATTGAAAACCCAGAAATGAACCTATAGTCCCATAGCCATCTAATTTTCGATAAGGGAGCTAAAAAAAATACAGTGGAAAACGAGAGCATCTTCAGTAAATGGTACTGGCAAAATTCGTTAAGTACTAGTAGAAAACTAGATCCTTATTTATTACCCTTTCAGAATCAACTCCGAATGGATTAAAGTCTTCAGAGTCAAAGCAGACACTCTGAAAATATTACAGGATGGAATAGGAGCAACCCTAGATCTCCTTGGCACAGGCCTTAATTTTCTTAATGGAGTCCCAGAAACACACGAAAAAAATCAAAAACAGTTTGGACAAATGGGATTGCATGCAATTGCAGAGGTTCTGACTGGCAAAGGACATAGCTAGCAAGATCACTAGAAAGCCCACGGATTGGGAGAAGATCTTCACTAGCCATAAAACGGACAAGGGTCTCATACCCAAAATATACCTGGAACTTAAAAAATTAAATCCCCCAACAACAAATCTTCAAAGAATCAACTGCCCAATAAATAAATGTGCTAAAGACTTAAAGAGAATTTCTCTGAAGATGAAAGAAGGATGGTCAATCAACACATGAAGAAATGCTCGAACTCTCTGGCCATGAAAGAAATGCAAATCAAAACAGCATTGAAATACCACCTAACCCCAGTTAGAATGGCTATAATCAAGAACTCTAATAACAGATGCTGGAGGGGATGTGGACAGGAGAGAACCTTACTACATTGTTGGTGGCAGTGTAAACTTGTTCAACCACTTTGCAAAGCAATATGGAGGTTCCTCAAAAGACTCCACATAGAACTCCCCTATGACGCTGCAATCCCACTTTTTGGCATTTACCCAAATGTTCACAAACAAGACCACACTAAAGCTTCCAGAACGACAATGTTTATTGCATCATTATTTACCATAGCTAAGATATGGAACCAACACACATGACCCTCAGTAGATGAATTGATCTAGAAAATGTGGTATATATACACAATGGAATTCTATGCCTCCCTGAGAAAGAATGACATTGCCCTAATTGTTAGGAAATGGAAAGCCTTGGAAAAAAATTATATTAAATGAAGTAAGCCAGGCCCAAAGAAATATAGGTCCCATGGTCTCCCTTATTTACAGTAACTAGCATATGTCTGAGTCAAGCAGAATAGGTCAGATAAGTTGATGTTAGGGAAATGAACCCTAAGATATCTATTCAAATGTTTTTTTTTTCTTTCATGGGATTGTTTCTAACACATTTATAAGATTATTTCTTTGTTGATTTGTATGTCCCTCCCCCATGGTATAATCCCTGCTTTCACTGTATTTGATGTTGGTAAAATTTGTGGAAGAGAAGGGAAAAAACCAATCATTTAAATAGTGATACAGTTGGACCCATTGCAACAATGAGTTGTTCAAGTCGTTATATGGAAAACGAACTTTACTACTTTGGTGGTGGGGAGGAGGATTGGGTGGGAGCATGGAGGGAGGATGGGAAGGGGAAACAAAGTAGGAGGCTACAATGCTTCAGACGAAATGTACTCATTATCTTCCCAGGTAATTTTAATCCCTTTGTACAATTTTTCACAATAAAAAATAATGAATTTAAAAATAGAAAAAAAGAAGAAGAAACATGAAAATGACATGATCTTTTATTTAATGGACCCCATGGACTCCACTCCCAAGTTACGTGAGCTGATCAGAAACTTTGGCCAACTAGAAGAATACAATTTTGTCTCAATAAAACCAAACAAGAAAGGAATAAAAAATAAACAAGAAAGGAATACACAGTTGGAAATTTGGGCTAATTTTGTGATTATGCTTTGAGAAGTCAAGTTTCCTATTGAAATGCAACTCATATATAATGCTCAGTTTTGTTTTAAATTTTGTCTTAATTACAGAACATTTCTAGATGCAAAAGAGCTCATGATTCCCAACCAAAAATTTGGAAAAGTAAGTATCATTCTGTTAGAATCCCAAGAAATGATGAAGGATAACAAAACTTTAAGCCTGATGAAATAGGAAAGTTCGTTTAATGTAGGACTTTGTAGACCTGGCTAAATTAGAATTTAGATGTAAAATAGATATTTTATGTTTGTAATTTAATATTCTATAGGATACTACAAAATTCTTTTCAAGTAAAAGATTTAATTTACAAATTCACTAATGATTCTGGCATTCTAATTGGCTAGAATATTCTTTCAAATAAGGTATAATAAGAATTATCTATTTCCAACAGTTCATGTGTAAGATGATAATGTGAATAATCTAGGCAAATTGTCAACAAATTGATGACATTAATTTACAAATATAGAAAAGGAGCAATCTTTTGAGATTTTGGTGTAACTCGGTATGAAAAGAGTAATTGTGTGATATTTTTTTTCTATCTGTACATAACACAGGAAGAAATTTCCTTAATTATGTACCTCTATACAATGAGAAAAATTCTAGGTTTGAGGTTGGTTTTTATTTTGTTTTTGTTGCTTGGTTTGTAGTAGGGCTTAACCTCTGGGATTAGGCACTGTCCCTGAGCCTGTTTTTGCTAAAGGCTACTGCTCTACCACTTGAACCTCAGTGCCACTTGGGTCTGGCTTTTCCTTATGAGTTTATTGGAGATAAGAATCTAAGGAACTTTCCTGCCTGGGTGGACTTTCAACCATAATCTTCAAATCTTAATATTAAGATATACAGATCTCCTGAGTATCTATGATAGATAATATATATAATAAAATAAATAAAAAATAAATAATATTTGCAAGTGTTCTGATCTCAAGAATACCACTGCAGGGAAAATGATGTAGCAAAGTTCAGTGTAGTATTTTTTTCCAAAATAGGCAGGGCATCACATTAGCAGAAATGTAGAATTTTTTCACAATAGCGATAAAGTAGTCATGATGTGAATTTAGGGAATTTTGAGGTGCACCTTACTAGTTGGAAATTGTTGGGCTACGATGACTTTACAGGATAAAAACTTGGGATTGATTGCCATAGAAATAATAGCTTACTCTGATGAACAAATGTTTACTTTCACGGAATTAATTATTATAGATACTTCATATTTTTATCCTCTACCAGAACGTGTCTATTTTTTTCTGCTGACTTTTAAATATGTAATGCCTCATTGGAACCTGCATCTATTGCTGAATTAATTAAAATCAAATAGGTACTGTTTTGAATGTCTCTGGTATATCATATTCAGAATTTGAAAATGTGTAGTTAGTAATCATAGGAATGTTGAGGAACAGATATATTCTGTCCTCTTAACAATTAGTCAGTTTTCAAAGTTAGGCGTTTCCATAGAATTGAACTGTTTTCTGATTTAGTATGAGACAATACTAAAATAATGTTTTTTTTCAAAATAATGGCAAGTATATTCTGAAAATATTGTGTAGTTTGATAACATTTCAGTTGATGTCCCTCTGATAAAGAAAGAGGTAATTCAAATTAGCAGGCAAAATGTTCATTTTTAAAAGGTAATACACATAGAATAATATTTACTATACCAATACAGTGAAATTATATTTTATGCAGCTCATTTTTAACTTAATTTTATTTTCAAGGTGATATATAGAAGGGTTGCAATAATTGTAAGCTAGTGGATACATAACATGACAAAGTTTTTAACCCCTCCCTCATTTTTCTCACACTTTTCCTTCACCCCAATACTCCTCACAAGTTGTAATGTAAATTTCTAATGTTATCTTGTGAGTATTGCTATTGCATTGGTTTGCCTTTTGTCCTTTGTCTCACCGTTTTATTGTTCCGCTTCCCTTGCCAAATGAAGATAAATGTATATACAATACATGGGCTACTGAAATCAAATACAACAGTGGACAAACCATAGAGGAAAACACAAAAGAAAAAAAGAAATCACATCGTACATTAAAAACAACAACGACAAAGAAATACTCTCTTTCCGTATCTAAGAGTTTATTTTGCTCACCTCATTTTATGTGGTCATTTATACATAGCTATTGAGCCATTCTGCTCATCTGCTAGGACTATCCTAGATATTTCCTAGTTATTACAAATGAGGGAAATCATGGAATCTGTTTCTTTGTGTCTTGCTTATTTTTCTTAGTAAGATTTTTCCAAGTCTTTCCATTTCCTTATGAATTGGAAGCATAGAATTCCTCTGTACATATATAAACAACATTTTGTCAATTCGTTCATCTACTAAGTGGTATATTGGTTTAAAACATGATTGCATTTAAGTATCAATTAAGGTCATGCAAAAATGGCAGATGCCAACTCACCAAATATACTAATATCATGATTTCCAAGGAAGATAGTATTTTATGGTAGTACAAGTGTTGAGATATCTGGATGAGTCTAAAGTATATCTTGCACTGAATTAAGCAGGAAGATATCCAATATCATATAGGATAAAAATGGTAGTGACAAAATATTTCCCTTGAGAAATATATGGGAGGCTGCCAGAAATATGAAGTAGTTGAGATAATTTTGAAGAATTTAGAAATGCAAGCTCCATTATGTCTCTTTAAATAATAATTATGTAAGTAGAAGGGCAAAAAAAGGGTAAGAGAAGAAAATAACTGACAGCAGATAATTGTCCCAAGTTAAAGTATAAAAAGACATAATCTATAACTTCCAAGTTAAAGAGACACCAATATGATATTATCCCACTTAGTTTAGGTTCATGCAAAATATTTACTTGGCTTTTTCCTACTTAAATGCTCCCACAATAACAAAGAATTGAAGCCAGGAGCAGTGGCTCACGCCTGTAATCCTAGCTACTCAGGAGGCTGAGATCTGAGGATCGTGGTTTAAAGCCAGCCCAGGCAGGAAAGTCCATGAGACCCTTATCTCCAATAAATCACTAGAAAACTGGAAGTTTTGCTGTTGCTCAAGCGGTAGAGTGCTCACCTTGAGCTGAAGAGTACATGGACAGCGCCCATGCCCAGAGTTCAAACCCCATGACCGACATACAAACAAACAAACAAAGGATTGAGGTACTAGTCTAAGATCATTCTTTAAATCTAGAGAGGCAATAGTGCCAATACAACCATTTAAGATTCTGTTTTTATTTCATAAAGTCATAGCATCCTTTTCAAAATCTGTGGACCATTAAACTAAGAATTTATTTTTGACAAATCTGTTACCTTCTTCTATGTGTCTGTTCTTATAGTAGAACTATGTTGTCTTCACTACTAAACATGGTATTACTATTCAAAGCTAGTATGGAGGCTCAAGCTACACCATTTTACAAGATTTCTCTGACTGACCTGTATTCCTTGAATTTACATAAGAGATTATTGAGCAGGTGGACCAATATTCTACAGAGATATCTAAATATTTCATAGTCACTCATATTTCACACCTTGTGAAAATACAAACCCCTCATATTATATATACAAAATGTCTTTAGAGACTGCTCAGTGCAACTAAAATTAATTTAGGAATGAGTTAAGATTTAGATAACAGTACAGCATAATATAGCTCAACGGTAATGACTTGAGCTGTTCTGCAGAAGAGAGTGAGTGGGGGAAGAATGGTGGACCACATAGGAGCTGTATGTCATTGGTATTGTTTCAAAAAACACGAAGACTTCAGAGAAGAGAAGGAGAAAAATAAAATGTCCTGAATCTAGTTTCTTTTTAATCAACTTGATAGTTTGGACTGAAAGTCAGATAACAAAGGAAAAATAAAATAGAAAATAAAGCATTGTATAGAGCTGTTACAATGTAAGGAAGTTGTAATAGGAATATAATTAATTTCCAAAGAAATAAGAGAAAGAATAACACTAACAATTGCTAACGTGGATAGAAGATGGATCACATTTTATCATATATAATTTTTATTTTATTTTATTTTATTTGTGAACATACTGTACAGAGGGGTTACAATTACATGGGCAGGATAATGCGTACATTTCTTACCAAGCATTGCAGCCTCCTGCTTTGTTTACCCTTCACATACCTTCCCAGCCCCCCCTCCCCCTCCAATCCCAATCCTTTTCTTCCCCCTCCCCCCCGAACCGACGTTGTAAAGCTCGTTTTGGACAGGACAACTTGTACTTCTCATTGATGCAATAGGTCCACCTGTATCTTTAAACGACTTGTTTTTCCCCATCTCCTCCACAAGTTATACTGACATCAAACATAGTGAAAGCAGGGGTTATACTGTGGGGGAGGGACCCACAAAGCAACAAAGAAATAATCTTATAAATGCGTTAGAAACACATGCATGAAAGAAAAAAACATTAAAATACATATCTAAGGGTTCATTTTCCTAACGTCACATTATCTGACCTTTTCTGCTTGACTCATAAATATACTAGATATTGCAAATCAGGAAAACCATGGGGCCTATGTTTCTTTGGGCCTGGCTTACCTCACTTAATCTAATTTTTTCCAAGTTTTTTCCATTTCCTAACAAATGGGGCAATGTCATTCTTTCTGATGGAGGCATAGAATTCCATTGTGTATATATATATACCACATTTTCTTGATCCATTCATCTACTGAGGAGCATCTGGGTTGGTTCCATATCTTAGCTATGGTAAATAATGCTGCAATAAACATAGTTGTGCTGGTAGCTTTAGTGTCGTCTTGTTTGTAAACATTTGGGTAAATGCCCAAAAGTGGGATTGCTGGGACATAGGGGAGATCTATGTGAAATCTTTGAGGAACCTCCATACTGCTTTCTAAAATGGTTGAACAAGTTTACATTCGCACCAACAATGAAGTAAGTTTCCCTTCTGTCCATTTCCCCTCCAGCATCTGTTGTTGTTAGAGTTCTTGATTTTTGCCATTCTAACTGGAGTGAGGTGGTATCTTAATGTTGTTTTGATTTGCATTTCTTTTATGGCTAGGGATGTTGAGCATTTCTTCATGTGTCTATTGGCCATCCTTCTTTCTTCTTCAGAGAAGTTTCTCTTTAAGTATTTCGCCCACTTATTTATTGGGCAGTTGTTTCTTTGAGGATTTGTTGTTGGGGGATTTAATTTTTGAGTACCAAGTATATTTTAGATATGAGACCCTTGTCCGTTGTATGGCTAGTAAAGATCTTCTCCCAATCCGTGGGCTTTCGATTGATCTTGCTAGCTATGTCCTTTGCCATGCAGAAGCTCTGCAACTTCATGCAATCCCATTTGTCCAACCTTTCTTCGATTTGTTGTGTTTCCTGGTCTCTATTCAGAAAATTTCGGCCTGAGTCAAGGATACCTAGGGTTTCTCCTATTCCATCCTGTAATGTTTTCAGAGTGTCTGCTTTGACTTCCAGGACTTTAATCCATTTGGAGTTGATTCTGTTGCAGGGTGATATATAAGGATCTAGCTTTAGTTTTCTACACGTAGTTAACCAATTTTGCCAGCACCATTTACTGAAGAGGCTGTCTTTCTTCCATTCTATTGTTTTAGCTCCCTTATCGAAGATTAGATGGCTAAAGGTCTGTAGGTTCATTTCTGGGTTTTCAATTCTATTCCATTGGTCCTGAGGTCTGTTCTTATGCCAATACCAAGCTGTTTTGATTACTATGACTTTATAGTATTGTTTGAGATTTGGTGTTGATATTCCTCCAGCAGTGTTCTTTCCGTTGAGGAGCATTTTTGCTATTTGGGGTCTTTTATTGTTCCATATGAATTTTTGGATTGCCTCTTCTATTTCCTTGAAGAATGAGGTTGGAATTTTGATAGGTATCGCGTTGAAATTATAGAAAGCCTTGGGAAGTATTGTCATTTTTACGATGTTAATCTTTCCAATCCAGGAGCATGGGGGGTTTTCCCATTTTTAAAGTTCTGTGTTGATTTCCTTTTTCAAGATTTTAGTTTTCATCATAGAGGTCCTTCACTTCTTTGGTTAAGTTAATTCCTAGGTATTTTATTTTTTGTGGGGCTATTACAAATGGAGTTACTTTCCTAATTTCAGCCACACTTTTCTCATTGTTGGCATAAAGAAAAGCCATTGGTTTTGGGGGGTTAATTTTATACCCTGCTACTTTGCCAACGTTTTGAATCAGCTTGAGTAATTTGGGTGTGGAGTCAATGGGATTCTTTAAATACAAGATCATGTCGTCTGAAAAGAGGGAGAGTTTTATTTTTTCTTTCCCTATTTGGATCCACTTTATGTATGCATCTTGTCTTATTGCTGTAGCTAGGTATCTAATACTAGATTGAAGAGAAGTGGAGAGAGTGGACATCCGTGTCTTGTTCCTGAGTTAAGAGGAAATGCCTTCAGTTTTTCACCATTAAGTATAATACTTGCTGTAGTTTTGTCATATACAACCTTTATTGTATTGAGGAATGTCCCATGGATTCCTAATTTTTCCAAAACCTTCATCATAAAGGAGTGTTGGATCTTGTCCAATGCTTTTTCTGCATCTATTGAGATAACCATGTGGTTCTTATTCTTGCTCCTGTTGATGTGATGAATAATATTAAGTGATTTGCGTATATTGCACCAGCTTTGCAGCCCTGAAATGAATCCTGTTTGATCATGGTGTATGATTTTTTGGATGAATTGTTGAAGTCGTTTGGCCAAATTTTGTTGAGAAGTTTTGCATCAATGTTCATAAAAGAAATGGGTCTATAGTTCTCTTTCTTTGATGATTCCCTGCCTGGTTTTGGGATGAGGGTTATGATGGCTTCATAGAATGCATTCCGTAGTGAACTTTCTCTTTCAATTTCATTGAAGAGTTGGAGGAGTATTGGTGTGAGCTCTGCTTTGAAGGTCTTGTAGAGTTCCGCTGTAAAACCATCTGGTTCTGGACTTTTCTTAGCTCGCAGGTCTCTTATTGCTCTTTCTATTTCAATGCTTGATATGGGCCTGTTAAGCTGGTTTAACTCATCTTAGTTTAGTTTTGGAATGTCAATATTTGCTAGGAAGAGGTCCATTTCTGTCAAGTTCTCAAACTTATTAGCATAAAGTTTTGAGATATATTTCTTTATAATGTTTTGAATCTTGGTTGTTTCCGTGGTGATGTTTCCATTCTCATCTCTGATTTTATTTATTTGGGTGTGTTCTCTACTTTTTCTGATAAGATTTGCTAAGGGTCTGTCAATTTTGTTAATTTTTTCGAAGAACCAACTCTTTGTTTTGTTGATTCTTTCTATAGTTTTTTTTGGATTCTAATTCATTTAATTCTGATTTAATTTTAATTATTTCTTTCCGTCTACTGGATTGGGGTTTATTTGCTTCTCTTTTTCAAGGAGGTTTAGATGTGTCATTAAGTTGTTGGTTTCAGACCTCTCCAATTTGTTGATGTAGGAGCTCAGACCTATAAACTTGCTCTGAGTAGTGCTTTTGCTGTTTCCCAGAGGAGCTGGTAATTTGTGTGTTCATTTTTGTTGAATAGCATGAACATTTGAATTTCCGTTCTAATCTCTTCCATGACCCACTCGTGATTAAGCAGTGTGTTGTTCAGCCTCCATGTGATAACAGACTTTCTTTGGTGGCTTTTGGTGTTGAGTTCTAATTTTATTCCCTTATGGTCAGAGAGCATGCAAGGTATAACTTCAATGTTTCTGAATTTAGGCAAATTTGCTTTGTGGCCTAAAATGTGGTCTATTTTACAAAATGTTCCATGTGCTGCTGAGAAAAACGTGTATTCTGATGCTGCTGGGTGAAATGTTTAGTAGATGTCTGTTAAATCTAGTTGATCTATGCAGCTGTTTAGATCTGCAGTTTCTCTGTTGAGTTTTTGCCGAGTTGATCTACCTAGTGGGGAGATTGGTGTGTTAAAATCCCCAACAATTAATGTCTTTGGATTTATATGGGATTTGAGGGAAAGTAGTGTTTCTTGGATAAATTTGGGTGCTCCATTGTTTGTCGAGTAGATATTTAGAATTGTACTATCCTCCTGATAGTGAGATCCCTTAATTAGTATGTAGCGACCTTCTTTATCTCTTCTCACGAATTTTAATTTGAAGTCTATTTAATCTGATATTAGGATTCCAACTCCCGCCTGTTTATGGGGGTCGTTTGCTTGGTAGATTTTGTTCCAACCTTTAACATTGAAATTGTGTTTGTTTTTATGGGCAAGATGTGACTCCTGAAGGCAGCAGATAGAAGGGTCTTGTTTTTTAATCCAACTAGACAGTCTATGTCGCTTAATTGGAGAGTCCACTCTGTTAACATTAAGAGAAAGGACTGAGATGTATTTGGGAGTTCCTGCCATGTTATCCACCTTCTTGGGGGCTGCAAAAACTGGGTTTTTCCTATGGTTCTTGGAGTCTCAGTTTGTGTGCAGTTTCTTGGCCTTTACTTTGGTCTTGTTGGTTTTCTATGTGTAGGACATCTTTAAGAATCTTTTGTAGGGCTGGTTTGGTGGAGATGTATTGTTTCAATTTTTGTTTGCTATGGAAGGTTTTTATTTGGCCTTTAGTTATGAAGGAGAGTTTAGCTGGGTACAGTATTCTTGGTTGATAGTTGTTTGTTTTTAGGGGATGACATGCATCATTCCAGGCTCTTTTTGCTTTGATTGTCTCTGTTGAGAAATCTGAGGTGATTCTAATTGGTTTCCCTTTATAGGTGATTAATCTTTTCTCCTTGACAGCTTTAAGGATCTTTTCCTTGGTCTGAGTTGATCCTGTGTGGATTCTAATGTGAAGGTGGGATGTCCTATTCTGGGCTGGTCTTGTTGGAGTTCTAAATGCTTCTTGTATCTGAATAGGCCTATCTTTTTGCATGTTTAGGAAGTTCTCTGCAAGGATCCTGTGAAACAAATTTCCTAGGCCATTAACTTCTGTTTCTAGGTGCTTCTCTACACCCATTATCCTTAGATTAGGCCTTCTGATTGTCTTCCAAGTGTTGGATAGATCTATCATATTTCTTGGACTTGTCTTGGGTGGTTGTATGTTCTTTCTCTATAATATCTAGGCTGTCTTCAGTCCCTGAGATTCGATCTTCTGCATGGTCTAACCTGCTGTCTAGATTTTCTACTTTGTTTTTTATCTCTTTTCCTTCTAATTGGTCAGCTTTGATGGCTTCAAAATCTTTGTTGAAGCTTTGTTTTAGATCTTTTATGAACTTCTTTACTTCCTTAATTTGATGTTCAGTGTTGATTCTCAGATCACTTAGTTGATTGGTTATGGTTTACTTGGACTCCCATTCCTTATGTTGGGTTCCATTCAGCATTCCCTTTGTGGTCTCCCTTTCTTCCTTCAGCTCTTTGTTAATGGATTCCATGAATGCCTTTAGTGATCTTTGTGTATTCTCTTCCTGCTCTCTCAATTCCTGTATTACTCTTTGATTAGCTTCCTCCCGTTCGTGGGATTCCTGTAGTTCTCTATGAGTGTTCTCAGCCTGTTCAGGCCATTCCTGCCTTTCTCTTTGAGTATTCTCCAGCTGCTCATGCAAATCCTGTGTCAGTTTTTGAGTAGCTTCCTCATGTTTATGATATTCCTGTATAAATTTTTGGATTGCCTCCTCTCTCTCCCTATCACGCTCATACAGAGTCCTTTGTATGCTTTCAATCTTTTGATTTATCATGTTTGCCAACAGTGTTCGTAGAACTATTTGGGAATTCTCCTCTGGATTATTCATTATCTGTTCTGTTCCTTGATTATCGGTATTGGGAATTGAGATACCCGGATTTGCCATTTTTCTTGTGTTTTTCCGGCTTACTCTGCCCATTTGAGATGAAAATAGCACCAGGTTTGTGCTAGAACACTATCTTAAGGCAAGCATCAACCCAAGTCTGAATTTGCACAGTCAATAGTCTACAGATACAGTCTAGTTCAACAGATACATCTATTCAACACCAAATACCTATACGTTAATGGGCTACGAACCGCAAAGTAGAATTTGGAAGACCAGAAATTATTAGGGTTAGGGAGAGATGTGGGTAAAAAAATAGGAATAGATTGATGTGGGGAGGCTCAGGGAGAGTTAACTAAGTCCTAATCTCATAGCAGGAAGTAGGTTGGGTAGGATGAAAGTAGAGAGAGAGAAAAAAAGAAGAAAGGGAACGGGAAAAGAAAAGAGACCAGAAAAAATAGAAAGGTAGAAATTAATAAAATTATGTAGATCGATAACAATCTATTTAGATAAGAACGGGAATTTATTGAGAGAAGGGGAGGGATATAAAGGAGATGTGAAAAACTTAAAAATAAAAATGCTTAAAATATTATATAGTTATAAAGAGGTAGTACTGCTATTAAGGAATTTAAGTCTTAGAGGTTTTGACTTGAGTAATAAATTTGTGGATTAAGTGTGTACACAATAGGGGATAGGGTCTAATAGTCAACTACAGGTTTATCTGAGGATGTGCAGGACAAGAATTAAGTCACATAAGGAAGAACGAAAGAGAAGAGAAGGTGAAAAGGATAAGAAAGGAAGAAGAAAAAGATGAGAAGTTCAGTAGAGCTAAACAAACAACAAAAAGATAATTAAAAAAGAAAAAAAAGAGAAAGAAGACCAAAAAAGAAAGAAAAAAAATTATAAGGGGAAAAAAAGTTTCTGGAAAACAATTTTTTTTCAAAAAAGGCAAAGATTAAAGATTAAAAAAAAGTTTTAGAAAAGAAAAAAAAAATTTTATACAAGGTACCAAAAATAAAAAATAAAAAAAGAAGACGAAGAAGAAGAGAAAAAAAAAAAAAAAAAACAACAACAACAAAAAAGAAAAAAAAAAAACTTCTTTGATTTTTTTGGGAGGAGTGGGAAAAATCCTGTATCTCCCTTGTGTCCGTAACCAGCCTCTTGTTGGAGTCTCTGGTCTGCTTGTGGTCCTGTGCCTTGGTTGGTTTCTTAAGTCAGTTTGTTCAAACAGGCAGAAAAATGCTCTGCTTTACACAGGATTTGGCGATCCTCCTCCCAGGCTAGTTCATTGGGAGGCAGATATGCTTTGAGTATCACAAAAGAGGGGGATGCAGTGATGAGGCTAGGTTCTGGGTAGAGTTGAGGCCTTTCAACAAACAGTAGCTTTTCCGGGGCTAGTTTGTGAAAACCTCACAGAGCCCAGCCTGGAGCCATTCTCAGGCTTTCTGTTTACTGAATTTCAATTGATTGTCCAGGCTGCTAGAGGGAGGGGCAGCCTCTGGCTATGATTACCCAGTGAAGAAACCCACTCCTAGGGCTGGCGCCCGAGCTGGGTGACTTTTCCATGTGTGGAGCTGAGTCTGGCAGGTCACACCGCCGTTAAGTTCTTGTGACCTGCTAAATGACTCATTTTATTCCAAGGCCTGAGTTGGAGCTAGCAGCTCCTCCGAGCTTTGTCGGTATCCAAGATGGAGATCACCGGTGCTGTGGTGGGGAGGGGTGGCCTTCCCTCCTCTGCTCCCTGAGAAGGAGTGAGGATGTCAGGCTACTACTCATGCCGAATCTTAGTTCCTGGGTTGTCTCTGGTCTGCGAACTGCAGGATGAAGATGTCTGCTCCTTGTCAGTTCTTGCTGGTGTTGAATAGAATCCGCTTGCCTGCTGCATCTGGCTCCTTTGTCCTGGACTCTCTGTTGCTCAGGTATGACTCCTGCGCTCACCCACCGCCGGCTGCTGCCGCCGCGGCGGCTGCTGGCAAGAGCTCAGAAGTGTCTTCTTGCCTGGGTTTCCTTCTCTGGCCTAACTCTCTATCCTGTGATGGCACACTTGGTGTAATTCTCTGGCTTAGGACAGTTCACTGGAACTCTAAAACTGCTTTCTATGCGAGAGCTTATTTAGACTCCAGATTCTCCTCCACCATCTTCCCCCGTCCTATCATATATAATTTTGAAATAACATACTAGGAATGAAAATACAAAAGTCTTAATTTAAAATACAATTTGTATTATAACTAGATAGTATAGCTCAGTGCTAAAACATTGGCCTAACATATGTGAAGCAATTGTGTGATCTCCCAAGCATTACAAAGTACACACAAAACTCACACACAAAAAACCCACATAAACACACACACACCGCATACACACATTTGTTAGTATCATATTAAACAGAGAAAATTATCACAAATAGTAAAAGTATTTTAATATATGAAATCATAATATTGCCCATACAATTTAAAAGTTTAGAAGAAATAAAATATTCACAAGATACTTGGATTCTTATAGATTAAGTAAATTGATAATTAATAAATTAAAGATATGAGAACTTTGCAAACAAGTCTTAAATAATAAACATTTTGAAATATGTGTCCTTTTATTTTGACAAAAGATTGATGTTTCTGGTGTTTTAACTCAAGATTTAGAATATGATAACCAGGTGCTCTATATCTTGCTAGGGATGGCTATATCTCTAATCATTTCACTCTGGAAATTTTATGATAAAGTATCATAGTTTTTCAGTCTCTCCCGAATTACAAACCCTATTTACACTTCCGACCATAGTTAGAAAATAGAAACCACAAACCACTATGCCTAGCTCAAACATTTTTTTTTTATTCAAGTACAAATATTTCCAAAAAGTGACTAAGTAATAAAGCCTTTTGCAGGCCCAGAGTTCAAGCCCCACGACCGACAAAAAAAAAAAAACTATATAAAGCCTTTTTTAATAAAGTATATGCTTCTTGAAAATGCAGTATTTGTTACCTGGACAAATATCTTTAGAAATAATAAGAAACTAAATTTATTTAAATTCACCAACCATATAAAATTTAAGAAAATAATTTTTACATATTCACATGTTAACTATTTTGAAAGCAAAATATATGTCTGAATAATTTACATGTGTTAAAATTATGCAAAACTAAATTAACTAATTCTACAAGTCTGAAAAAAGAATTACCCTAAAGAAACAAAACAAAATAAGTTCAAAATTTGAAATTCAGAAAATAAAATGAATTGTAATCTTTAGTTGACTTAAGTAACTGTAAACACTCTGTATATCAATTTTATAATAAAAAATCTATGAACAAAGAACGAAAAGTACCCATTTGACAATAGCGACAGGAGATACCTTAGTAGTTTTTTTTTTGACTGTGCACAAAAAACAATGGAAGAGATAACATTGTTCCTTCCATAATAAATGCACACATTACCTTAATTATGTAACTGTATCCCCTCTGTACATTACGTTTACAATAAAATTATATTGAAATTAAAAATAAACTAATTAATATACCAGTTAAGAATTCGTAGAGAGCTAGGAATATGGCTCAGTGTTAGAGCACTTGCCTTGCATGCTTAAGGCCCTGGGTTAGATCCCTCAGCATCACATAAACAGAAAAAAAAGCCGAAAGTGGCGCTCTGGCTCAAGTGGTAGAGTGCTAGCCTTGAGCTAGCCTTAAGGGACAGCACCCAGGCCCAGAGTTCAGGTTCCAGGACAGAACATCCCCCCCAAAAAAACAACAGAATTACTAGAAGCCATTCGTTAAAACCTTTTTAGAAATTGACCCAAAGTACCCAAGTAATATAATTTGATGATACTATTTAAATACTTCAACCTCAGCCAAGAAGCCAAAAGTTTAAAAAGTGTTACAAAGTAAAATAATAAATCAGAATATGTTACTATTAATAATAATCATAAGATGAATTTATAGTGGTAGTCAAATATGTAAGAAATGAGGCAATTTGCCATTCGTTTGCACTGAATAACTGAGAAAGAATTTTCTAGGTCTTTTAAAATATATAAAAACTTTAATGAAGAAACTATTGTCACATCATATGATAACCAGATGAAGCTGATATTAGAACAAAGAGCAGATTATACTAAGTTTTGGATGTTAATGTCCATAAATATTTTGGTTGTGGGAAATTGTGTTCAACTTGGGGTACTGTTTTTGTTAGACTGGTGTCATATCAGTAGTAAATTTTAGGATAGGGGTTCCCTTTTCACAAAACATGCACCTGATCTGTCTTTTTAGCCTTCCCATTATCAATGGCATAAGAGTTGCACACCAACTTGTCTAGATTCCTACCTTGGCTGGCCTGGATTCTGCAGTCCTTCCAATCTTAACATGTAGATAGTGCTGGATGGTAGAAATAACCCAATGCACCAAGCTATAGATTGAGAAGGAAGTCCATTAAAATTTTGGCCTGGGTTCTGTTCTCAAGCTTCCTCAATAGTTTAGAGTTCAGATGGGAGCCCCTGGTGCCAAGCAGTAAGAGTATTTTTTAAAGCAAATAGACATATATATAACTTAAGCATGTGAAAACCTCAGGACAAGAATAAAAGAGCAGTGAAGCATACAGGACAGACCCAATTTTAACTAGCTACTTAGAGGCTGAAGAAGCTTAGCTAGCTACTCTGGAGGCTGAAATATGAAGACCACTATTCAAAGCCAGTCCAATCATGAAAATAAACGCGATTATCTCCAAAAAAACAGAAGTGGAACAATGGCTCAAGTGGTAAACCACTATCCTTGGTCACAAAAGATTAGGGAGAATTCCCAGGCACTATCAAGCCTCAGGAATGATGAATGAATGAATGAGCACTAGCACATGCGTGTGCGTGTGTACGCGTGCATGTGTAAAAACACACACTCTCTCTCTCTCTCACACACACACACAAATGAGTATTTCAATGCGAAGTTCTTTTTTTAACCGTGCTGTAATCTATTTCCCTGTATTAGTTTACAAATATACAAAATGAGCTAAGCACCTATTTACATACAACTCATTATGTTTCTCTAAAGTCAACTCTCCTTTTGGAAGCAGACTTTTATTTGAACCAAATGTAAATTATTCAGGTCGATTCATCTCCCTCAATTCTGTAGAATTAGATGATTGTTTAGCTTCCTCCAAGCAATATAATTTTGTGAAGCCTCTGTCAAACCATTAATAATAGGTTTTTTTTCTCCTTGCTACCATCTGTAGTTTTATTATCTTCATATATTTCATGATCTGTCTGTGTATGACAAAGACTGCTGTGAAAATAAAAAGATACTTCGCAGCACTTATCATTTATATACAATTCATAGATATGAAGGTGTTTAAATGTTATTGAAATTGCTTTGGAATAAATTATGTTCACATTGACTATCGTGAAAAATAAGAATTGGTTTCTCAGCACTTTAGGTAAGAACTTTATTGAAAGAAACAAAAGTAAAGTAGGAACAACTCAACACATACATTCAAATGAAACAAAACAACCCAAGGAAACAAATTAATTGAGTACTCATGAACATGTAGGAAATGCAAAGTCTTAAAAATCATCAGTTATGACAAGCTTATGAAAATCCTGACTACATGGGAGTCTACTCTTGTGAGGATACAGGTTAAAGCCCAGACTGGACAGAAACATCTGTACACAATGCCATGTACCTGTTATTCTAAATTCCAGGTAGAATAACATAACATGGACTGAGAACAAGATCATACACAAGTATCTGAAAAATAATCAGGATAATTTAGGGCTGGAGACAGGACAAAGTGGTAAGAACACCCATTTAGGAGGCACAAGACACTCAATTCAAACTCTAATATTATGGGTATTAAAGTAAAAAGCTATGATTTTAAATAATTGGAATAATTGTAAGATTTGAATATTTGAGTGGAAAAATGCATGAGAGAGAAGAAAAATGCATGAGAGAGATAGAATGAACCCATGGTGCAATGCTTTCAACTTAAGTAAAAATGTTTTGTGGTACTTCAGACAAAACAGAGTTAACTTGCAAATGAGCACGGTTGTGCATTTGGGTGATGGAAATACTTTACTTACACAGGTGTAAATTAAATAGATATTATTTGGGTAGATTGTACTTCTTGAACTAAGAGCCTGGATGATGTCCCTGAGATTTTTCTCTCAAGGCTACCACTCTACTACTTTGAGCCACAGTTCCAATTCTGATTTTCTGTTGTTTGTTTGGTGATAAGAGGCTCCTGGACTTTCTTGCCCAGGATGGCTTCAAACCATGGTCATCAGATCTCAGCCTCCCGAGTAAACAGGATGCCAGACAATAGCCGCCGATTGTTTTAATAATTTAGTAAATTGTACAGTTACCGAAGTTGTACATTATCATTATAACCTGTGTAATATATGTGTGTATGTATATATCAATGCATACGGATAGAAATACTTTAACATATTTTTGTATCTACAGTAGATTTACGAAATCATCCTTATAAAATAAAATGGAAACAAAAGTTAATAAGGATCAAAACAAAGGAAATTATCACATGTTTCTTGATGTTGAATGGAATACGAATTGCGAGAATCAGTTTGGGAAAACCATCTCTACGTTAACAAAATGGATAAGAGGTATTAATTCCAATCCATCTATTTGCCCATATTGTGCAACCTCACACATGAGTGTCAAAATCAAACAACACTTTTTGCCTTTGCTTTTAACTCACCTGTTATAATTTACAGGTTAGATGAAGTAATCAAATAAAGATTAAAATAATGTTATGTGAGGCTATGAATTAGAGCTGAAAATTATTTAAAACATGGTAATACCTAATTAAATTCCATTTTTCTTAATTTTACTCTGTCATGTACCTCATTCCCATATTAAGAAAGTATATAGAAGGTTCTCATTGAATTATATGTACAATTATGAAAAAATGTATTGAAAGAATATGGGCACAATGTGGTTTTAGCTTATTGAGACATGCAGGGTGAAGTGTGTTTTTGAGGACTAGCAATATATTGTGATGAAGATGAAGGGAGGGATGTGCTTATTCTGGAAAACTGGCTAGAGGATTGCTCCCATAAAGATAGTGATGAATTCTTCCAAAAGGTTACAGTAAAATCACTTTCACAAGCATGTTCACTGCTGCACAATTCACCGTAGCCAAGTTACGGAAACAGCCCAGATGCCCTTTGGCGGAGTGATGGTTGGAGAATGTGTGGCACATATACACAATTGGATTGCACCCATCCATTTTGAAGACTGTTACATTATTTGCAAAGAAATAGATAGATCTAAAAATTTATTAAGTGAACTAAGTCAGAGCCAGACACACAAAGGACCCATGTTCTGTCTCATATTTGGAAGCTAGAAATTTATACAAGTTTACACAAAAATATTAACCAAAGCATGTGATTTGCAGAGGAGTATTTCAAAGGTGTAATTTCTTAGAAAATTGAACTTTACTCCAACAAAATGAATACCAGGACACTATCACTTGAAAGATGTTAGTGGAAGTCAAAAGGAAGGAATAGAGTTATGGAGGAAGAGAGTGAAGGTATAATATTCAATGTAGATGTATGAAACTAGAAAAATTAAACTTCGATGAGCTTTGGAAGGGTTTGGAAATGTTATATAATGATCCATTATATTTAAAAAAAAATGATTTGTTGAATGGAAATTCCCTTGTACAAGTATTTAAGATAAGAAAAATATAATTAAAAACAATGGAGACATCTGATCTTAAATTCTATTTCTGTCTCTTTTAAAAAATAAAATTATTTGCTCTATAATTTGATCAGAGGGATGGATTTTGTGGCTAGCTAGATCATTGCACATCTGTCTCTCTCTTCCTCTCTCCCTCTCATGGTTCTCACAGGTAATATGATTACTCCATAATTATCTTAATTTATTTTGCTTTTATCTTTTTTGGTTGCATCATTTCACTTTCTGCTTTGTCAATTCCCTATTCATTTACATATAAGGCATTATTTCCTATTTTCTCATTCCTAGAATAAGCTGCACATGAAGACACCACTGATCCTCATTTTCAGTTTGTCCCTTTGAATACGGAGGAAAATCTTTCCTCTGCTCTCTACCAAATCCCTACTCTCCAGATAGAATAATTTAGAATAGTATAAATGAAAAAAGAGAAAATAAATAATAGTGAAAAAAAACAGATGCAGAAAATTCACCGGATTTTTCTGACTAGTTTATCCAATGTGAACTATTGGGGAAATACATGGACAGCTCATTCTCAGTGGCACTCAAAGTGTCTGGTTAGGCAATTCTGATGAAGTTGAGGAACAAGATGAAAAAGTGAGAAATGGTATCAATTGCAAGAAAAAATGGAATAGGATCAAGCAAATTTCTTCTTTGTTCTGCTGAAAGTAATCGCCCTACTACAGTGCAGAGACTACTTTCCATAAAGGCCACTCATGTGAACACTAGGGATAACGAAGATTATACACCTCTTCATCTAGAAGCCTACTGTGGTCACTTAGACATTATCCATGAGTTGGTGGCTCAAAGCAGATATTCATGGAATAACTGTGAATGGCTGGACACCCCTGCACAGTACTTATACATGGGATAATATCAGAGTGGCTTCTTTATTTCATCATGATGCAGACACCAATGGCCAAACCAAAGGCCTCTTGACCCCCTTGTATCTTGCTGCTGGGTATAGATATAGCAAAGATACGCTGGATCTCGTTCTGTTGACCCATTATATCAAACCAGATCTGAACACAAATTGGAAGAAACTGCATTTGATATTGCCAAAAGGATAAGTATGTATCACTACCTCTTTGAAGTTGTGGAAAGCTGTACAAATTGTTCTCTTAAGTCCTAATGTTTCCATTAAGTTTCTTAAATTTCAAAATTGCCAGTCCATCCCATGTGTCCATACAAAATATTTTCACAATACAAAGCAACAGCAATATTTTACTTTAGAAATTCATGGATTCCATGGTACTTTTCCAAGTGAATTGCCTGAGTTTGATGTCAAAATATATTCGACTTTTTTGTATACATCTGTAATGATTTCTATAGAGTTTGTGATTTTTTAAATCAGAAATAATTTTAACTTATCTGTTGAAATGAGTAGTATAGAAACTAAGGATATTTCTGGTGCTTGTCTGAAAAAAGTATATTTTAAAATATTTAGTATTCTGTTTATATAATGTCCATAATCTATTTCTTTCTCTCCTAGATATAAGACTTTGAATTCGACATTGTTTTTATAATATATGGATTCATTACTAAATGTGTTCTTTCGCATTGCATTCCATATAGAAAGAGTTTAAGATTCCTTTAATTCCTAGGTCCTTATAGAATTTTATTTATTTGGGATAAAATGACAATGTTATCTAATTTCAAAGTTTTATAAATGTTATGCTATGTAAAGGCCTTTTTGAAAAGGTGAAGATTGAATATACTGATGTCAAACTAACTTTTATTTCTATGAATTATATGTATTATTACACTTGTATATTTGTAATCAATTTTTTCATAACTGTTTTCCATTTCGTGCATCTGAAGAATGGAAAATATGGAATACTTCGCAAATTTTCATATCATTAACATGGCTCTCTTGAAAGAGCCATGTTAACCTCTATATTGTAATTCGGGTAGATGTGCTGCTAAAGCATGTAGTATCCTGTAAATTTAAGTAGTTAATGATGCAATCTTAAGACAGGCATATATCCTTGGTTGCCTATTTGTAACAAGGAAACCTTATTGTTCCCTAAATTGCTATTCATCTTATTTTTGTAAAATTTGTTTATGGTGGAAAAAACTTACATTGTTTGTTCAATTGCTCACATTTGCAATTTTTTGTCAATAGCCATTTTAAGTCTTTTTCATTTGAAATTTGATAATACTTTGAAGCCTTTATAGGTAGGTCCAAATAGATTGTTTTAGGTTATAAATCACCTATATCTGCTGCAAATATTTTCTTCTGCATATTCTCTTGGTCTGAACTGGATACTCCAATCCTGAGCCACACTTGATAGCTTGTAAAGATAGAATGGAAGAAACAAGATCAAGAACCCATTACTCCACCAGAGAGGAAACAGTCCTCTCTGTTTTCTCTCATTTCTATTGACTACTTTCATTCATAAGTTTATGTCAAGTGATTTGCATTATATATTTCCTCCTTTGTTCTGGCAAAGTAATTGTTCAAAATAATTCAGTAAATATTATATTCCATTTTTTTCTATCATGCTGTTTACTTATCCAAGTGAGTCCATTAAGCTTCTCACTTGCATTTCGGTGTCACAGAAACCCAGCATCAATGTTAATGAGGACAATCTCTAATGTAAAACTTTGTCTCCAAAATACTACTCCAAGAAGCTGTGATCACAAATATTTAGATATACTTTTTTCTTTTTTCTTTTACCTTGAAAGTCTTCTTATGTCTAAAGTGCACTCAAAAATCAGTACTCCACCAATTTTTGGTTCAATCACTTCTAACCTCAAAGATATATTTTGCTAACAAGATGCTTAGAGGAAACCGAAGAATACTCCATTTTGTCTTCTCTCTTAAGACTCTCCTTAGATACAATATCAGGATCAGTGAAGCTATTCTTTCCAAAATTATTTCAATAGATTATTTTTCTCTTGGACTTGCATTTGCTCAGCAGGATGTATGGAAAAGAATAGAGTATAATCACCCATACCTTGGATGACAGTGTCTGTTACAAAAGGACAATGCTCCTATGTGCTATTTCTCTGTCCTCCTCTTAGATCTTGCCTGATTTCCAACAAATCACAGATTCTTCGCTTCCAGTCTAGTGAAGGTGAAGGACTATAAGGCCTTCCCCACTTCTAAATCTTCATGGTTTCTCTTTTAAAACTCTTTTATTTGGATGTGGAATTTATTTTCATATCTTCATTCAATCCGTTCTAAATTGTAGTGAGGTAAATAGGCTCTGTAAAATCACTTTAGTTAGCAAAAATATTACACCAATCTATATCAAAAGTTTGGCCTCCCTCCACTGCTGAAACCAAAATGCTTACCTTGGGCTTCTAAGAATCCGTTTTCTTGCCTTTTCAATTTGCTCAATTCTTTTCTGATTCCAAAACTTTTTGGCTTATGTAATAAGAGAAGTCTTCACTTTCTCATGTTAATAAGGAGCTACTAAGAAATGTGAAATCATCGGTTTCAAGTAACCAGTCAGATTTTTTCTGTGGTTCAGTGCTTCACGTGCAAAGTCATTGTAGAAGATATTAGAAACAGAAAAGTGTAAACCCAACACCTTCTTTCATTGTTGAGGGCACTTTCTCCTTAAATATTTTGAACCAATTATCTTTTTCAGAGAATTACTGTTTGGTAATTAAAGTCATTTCACAAATTTTGATGTCTATTTTTAAAGAACTTTGAATTTAAATTCCACTACAATATTGTTTCACACAGTAAGAGTAGATTTCCTGGGTAAGGACAATTCTCAAGGGAACCTACAGGATTTATAGCAAGGTTTCTGAGGTTTGTTTTTTTAGTGTGAAAATGAGCCATCTTCATCCACATTGCTCCCTCCCAAGCAATCTTAAATTTTCATAATATGCTAAGTTGTTAAAAAAAATTGAACAAATTAAAATTTACCTCTCATAATTTTAAAACTCTTTTGAAATTCCTTTATTAGAACCGCAAATTTACCAATCCTAACTCCACCGTTACCATCAATAACAGTTAACATGTTGTTTTCATAATATAGTGTCCATGATACTATTATTTTCTTGAGGCTTTGTTATGCATATATATAACCCTATAAGCTGATTCTGAGCAAAATGACCTTCAAGACATGGAAGCAGAGATTATTGTTTGCGGTTGTTGTTTTTAATGTACTATGTGATTTCTATTTTCTTTTTGTTTTTTCCCCTATGCTTTATTCCCTACTGTATTTGATTTTGGTAGCCTGTGTATTGTGTATATATTTACCTTAATTAGGGAAAGGTAGAGGAACAACAAAATGGTGTGACAAAGTTAAAAGGCAAACCAATGCAATAGCAATACTCACAAGACAATATGTTGGAAATGTATATTACAAGTTGTGAAGGGTATTGGGGTCAAGGAAGACTGTGAAGAAATGAGAGATGTGGTAACAAGTTTGAAAAGTTATGTATTCACTACCTTAAAATTACTGTAACCCCATGGTACATCACTTAGACAATAAAATGAAATTTAATAAATACGCTGCATGAAATAAAATTAAACTGTACTGGTATAGTAAATATTCTTTTTGGAGTAACTTTTTAAAAATCAATACTGTTTGTCGTCTAATTTGAATTAATTACCCCCTTTTTATCAGAGTACCATCAACTTGAATGCTATCCCAATAGACAATATTTTTACAATATTTTTACCAATATTTTGAAAAAAGAATAAATATAGTACTTTCTCACACTAAAAGCGAAAACAGTTTAATTCTATGGAAACCTATAACTTTTAAAAGTAAACAAGTTGTTAAGAAGACAGAATATATGTGTTCTTCAACATTCCAATGACTAGTAACTACTCATTTTCAAATTCAGAGAACTCCATACCTAAGAGATTCAAAACAGTACCAGCTTGCATGTTATGAAATTCTGTAATTGATGCATTGTCCAACGGGGTGTTACAGATTGAGAGTCAACAGAAAAATAACCACTTTCTGGTAGAGGATAAAACTAATTAGCATTGGTAATAATTAATTCTTCAAGAGTAAGCAATTGTTTATCACAATAAGCTATTAGTTTTATGAACATCAATACCAATATTTATGATATAGAGTCATCCTAGCCCAACAGTTTCAAAATTTTAGGGTACTCCTCAAGCTTCCCTTAATTCACATCATGAATAGCTTATCTCTATTGTGAAAAAATACAACTCTGCTAATGGGATGCCATACATGTTCTGGAAAAAACATCACAACAAACTGGGTTGCATCATTTTCCCTCCACTGGTATTCTTGGGATCAGAACACTAGCAAATACTATTTATATTTATACTTTTTTAACTATCATATAAATTCTGGATGCTAAGTTCAGAAGATTACAGTTAAAGCCCACCCAAGCAGAAAGTTTCCCTAGGTTCTTATCTCCAATAAACTTCTCAGCAAAAGCCAGACGCAAATGGCACTGAGGTTGAAGTTGTAGGGCACGAGCTTGAGCATAGACAGGCTCAGAGACAGTGTCCAGGCCCAGAGTTCAAGCCCTAGGACAAACCAATAAAACAAAAAAAAATAAAAACAAACCCCAAACCTAACATATGTCTCAGTGTATACAGTAGCAAATAATTAAGGAAATTGCTTCCTGTGTTACATACAGGCAGAAGAAAGATGTCACACGATTATTCTCTTCATACCATGTTATACCAAAGAATCCGAAAATTGCTCTTATTCTAAATTTATAAATCCATATCATCAATTTGTTGGCAACTCTGTCTTCAACATTCAAATTATAATTTTATACATGAACTGTTGGCATTATCTATTAACTAAGTTCTAATTATAACTCTCTTGAAAGAATATTCTAGGCAAATAGAATACAAAATCATTTGTGAATTTGTCAATTAAACACTCTACTTAAAAAGAATTTTGTAGATTCCTATAAAATATAAAATTACAAAAAAATCAAAATATTTATTTTAAATCTAAATTTTAATTTAGCAAGATCTTCAAAATCGTACATTAGGTCTGGGATGGTGGCTCAGTGGTAGAGTGCTTGCCTTGCATGCCTGAGGCCTGGGTTTAATTCCCCAACACCACATAAGCAAAAAGAAAAAATCTGGAAGTGGCACTGTGACTCAAGTGGTAGAGTGCTAGCCTTGTGTTGAAGAGCTGAGGGACAGCGCCCAGGCCCAGAGTTCAGGCCCCAAGACCGGGCCCTCCTCCCCCCCAAAAAATCCTACATTAAATTAACCCCCAAAAATCAATGGCTTTTCCGTATGCCAACAATGAGAAAAGTGAGGCTGAAATTAGGAAAGCAACTCCATTTGTAATAGCCCCACAAAAAATAAAATACCTAGGAATTAACTTAACTAAAGAAGTGAAGGACCTCTATGATGAAAACTTTAAAATCTTGAAAAAGGAAATCAACACAGAACTTAAAAAATGGCAAAACCTCCCATGCTCCTGGATTGGAAAGATTAACATCGTGAAAATGGCAATACTTCCCAAGGCTATCTACAAATTCAACGCAATACCTATCAAAATTCCACGCTCATTCTTCAAGGAAATAGAAGGCAATCCAAAAATTCATATGGAACAATAAAAGATCCCGAATAGCAAAAATGCTCCTCAACGGAAAGAACACTGCTGGAGGAATATCAATACCAAATTTCAAACTCTACTATAAAGCCATAGTAATCAAAACAGTATTGGCATAAGAACAGACCTCAGGACCAATGGAATAGAATTGAAACCCCAGAAATGAACCTACAGACCTATAGGCATCTAATCTTCGATAAGGGAGCTAAAATAATAGAATGGAAGACAGACAGCCTCTTCAGTAAATGGTGCTGGCAAAACTGGTTAACTACATGTAGAAAACTAAAGCTAGATCCTTATATATCACCCTGCACCAGAATCAACTCCAAATGGATCAAAGACCTTGAACTCAAAGCAGACACTCTGAAAACATTACAGGATGGAATAGGAGAAACTCTGGGTCTCCTTGGCTCAGGCCGAAATTTTCTGAATAGAGACCCGGGAACATAACAAATCAAAGAAAGGTTGGATAAATGGGATTGCATAAGGTTGCAGAGCTTCTGCAGGGCAAATGACATAGCTAGCAAAATCAATAGAAAGCCCACGGACTGGGAGAAGATCTTTACTAGCCATACAACGGACAAGGGTCTCATATCTAAAATATACTTGTAACTCAAAAAATTAAACATCCCAACAACAAATCCTCAAAGAAACAACTGCCCAATAAGTAAGTGGGCGAAAGACTTAAAGAGAAGCTTCTCTGAAGAAGAAAAAAGGGTGGCCAATAGACACATGAAGAAATGTTCAACATCCCTCGCCATAAAAGAAATGCAAATCAAAACAACATTGAGATATCACCTCACTCCAGTTAGAACAGCAAAAATCAAGAACTCTAACAACAACAGATGCTGGAGGGGATGTGGACAGAAAGGAACCTTACTTCATTGTTGGTGGGAATGTAAACTTGTTCAACCACTTTGGAAAGCAGTATGGAGGTTCCTCAAAAGACTTCACATAGAACTCCCCTATGACCCAGCAATCCCACTTTTGGGCATTTACCCTAATGTTTACAAACAAGACGACACTAAAGCTACCAGCACAACTATGTTTATTGCAGCATTATTTACCATAGCTAAGATATGGAACCAACCCAGATGCCCCTCAGTAGATGAATGGATCAAGAAAATGTGGTATATATACACAATGGAATTCTATGCCTCCATCAGAAAGAATGACATTGCTCCAATTGCTAGGAAATGGAAAGGCTTGGAAAAAATTATATTAGGTGAAGTAAGCCAGGCCCAAAGAAACATAGGTCCCATGGTTTCCCTTATTTGCAATATCTAGTATAGGTATGAGTCAAGCGGAAAAAGTCAGATAATGTGATGTTAGGAAAACGAACCCTCAAATATGTATTTTAATGTTTTTGTTTCTTTCATGCATGTGTTTCTAGCGAATTTATAAGATTATTTCTTTGTTGCTTTGTATGTCCCTCCCCCACAGTGTAACCCCCGCTTTCACTATATTTGATGTCAGTATAACATGTGGAGGAGACGGGGACAAACAAGTCGTTTAAGGATTCAGGTGGACCTGTTGCAACAATGAGAAGTACAAAATGTCATTTCAAAACCAGCTTTACAATGTCGGAGTGGGGGGGGGTTGATTGGGTGGGGGGGAGGGGGGAGGGTGGGAAGGGAGGTGAAGGGTAAACAAAGGAGGAGGCTGCAATGCTTGGTAAGAAATGTATGCATTATCCTGCCCATGTAATTGTAACCCCTCTGTACAGTATGTTCTCAAATAAAATTTAAAAAAAAAATCCTACATTAGAGGTACTTTGCAATTTTTCCAGGCTTAAGTTTTGTAATCCTTCATCATTTCTTTGGGATATAACATTATAATGATAACATACTTTTTCAAATTTTGGATGGGAATCATGTGTGATTTTGCATCTAGGAATGTTCTGTAATTAAGAGAGAATTTAAAACACAAGTGAGGATTAAGTATGAGTTGCGTTTCAACAGGAAATTTGACTTCTCAAAACATAATGACAAAATTAGCCCAAACTTCCAACTATGTATTCCCTTCTTGTTTGTTTTGTTTTATTAAGACAAAAGTATACTACCTGGTCCAGGGAAGGTATCACTATGTGATTCCACTCTCTAATCTCCTGTCTTAATCTCAGTGCTAGAATTCTAGGCTTGTATCACATTGTCCTGCCATAGTTTCTTGGTTTATTTAATCTAGATACAGACTACCAATTCTGAACTTCTCCAGGGATATTATACACCAGAGTGACTGTTCAGACTGTTTATCTACTATTTTCAAAGATGTTCTAACATTTGACACAGGATATGAATATTTTCAGATGCACCTGCGGGGTCTCTGATTCATTCCTCCATGGATGCGATCCCTTTAATAATGGTTAATTGACTCACTTACTAACGATGGTCCCTACCTAGGTAATATACTCAAACTTATTTGAAGGATGTTTATTTGAGGACTTTTTAATATTAAAAATGATCACTTGATTCTAGTCTTCTTCAGAATATATATTCTGTTTTTTTCTAACTTTTCTACACATTCTGAGAGTTGTTTCATTTGTGTATTTGTGTGTGCACATATAAGTGCCTTTGTGTGTATGTGTATGTTTATATGTATGTATGCAAAAGCCTCAAGCTCTTATTCAGCAATCTTGCTCATGACTGGTATTCCATGACCTGAGCCATTCTTCCAATCCAGCTTTTGACTGCTTAATTTTATATACTGTTGCAAAGAGTGTTCTGCCCAGGCTGGATGCAAACTTAACTTCCCAAACTCCTTTACATTCTTAGGTTTTATTTCTCCAGGAATATCAACTTTTGAACTACAAACATTTTTGTGAAGGTAATGTCTAAGCTGTAGCCCAGATTTTTAACTCAAGAATACTTTTTTTGGTTTGGTGGGGTGTCCGGTCATGGGGCCTGAACTCTTGGCCTGGGCTCTTTCCCACAGATCTTCAGCTCAAGGCTAGCACTCTACCACGTGAGTCACAGCGCCAATTTCAGCTTTTTTCTTTTTTGCTTAAATGGTGCTGAGGAATCGAACCCAGGGCCTCATGCATTTGAGGCAAGCGATCTACCACTGAGCCACCTTCCCACCCCCTAACTCAAGAATTTTTATAAAGATACATGAACACACATATTACATATCCTGAGTCAACAAATATATGTGTGTGTGTGTGTGTGTGTGTGTGTGTGTGTGTGTAAAGAAAAAAAAAGAAATATGATCTTAGCCACCAGTTCATTGCTAGCATAATCGCTCCTCTCACAAGATGGACATTTTTTTCCCGTTAAATCCTTGCTCTTATATCTGACTTTCATTGGAAAAAGAATTATTCTTCCATTCTTCTTTCTACAAAGTTGCATGATTAGCAAGCATGATTTAGAATGAGATTGGCCTCATACTTCATGTTCCACGTAGGAGTGGTCCTTTCTGTTTATTACTCCCATAAATCTACATAATGGACTTGGCTTTATTGTTTCAATGTTGCCTTATTTGTAGTCTTCTATATTGTATTGAACCCTTATACTTAAACACAGAACTTCTCTTTCTTCTATTATTGCTATTGTTTCCCTTACTGATAGCTCATGTACACTTGGGAAATAATGAACAGCATGTACACTCACAAAAAGAATGTTCTGAGAACCTTCTTCCCATTTAAAATTCGCCTTAATTTACAGAGAACTGACAAAGTTTTAAATCAATGTACTCATGGATAATGTATTAATAAGCAATGTAAATTTCATATTTTCTCTTTACTAAGTTGTCTCTGAAACACATGTTACCTTAGGTCCATAGGTGTTCTAGTGTTATTTCAGTGAAGCCAGAAAATATTCATTATACCTCACGCAGCACCTTCGATTGTTACTGGAAGTAACTGTTACTGCATGTGGAAACTGACCCCAGGAGAGGAATGGAACATAGAGGAATAACAAAGTTCAAGTTACCTTGTGCTTTCCTTTTTGCTGTTCAAGAAAAGTATCCCAAGGCTTGAAGGAACCTCTGTCCCTGGCTTTTTCGAATGTGTTCTTTACTCATATAAAATTTTTCTGTAAACTTCTAGTTCAGAGTGTTACAAAAAGAAATAATGTACCATTTGAAGGCCAGCGTAGAACAAAAGGAAATAACGTTGTTTTAAAAGTGTTCTCCTGCAAAGTAACAAAGACATGGAGGTTTCAAAGTGTCTTATGGATGGATATTTCACCCCTGAGATGATTCTCTTGATACAGGAGTCAGTTATCAATTCCTTTGGTCTGGTCCTGAGTTCTCCAGAGCAAAACGGATTCCAAAAAAGCAGGATCCATTGAATATAATCAACAAAAGGAGCCTCTTCTCTGACCAGTACTTCTTTAAAGAAGGTCCCAAAGAAATATCTGGGATTTTTATTTGCTTGTTTGTTTAGTTTGTGTTTGTTCTGGGGCTTGAACCCAGAGGCTGGATTCTGTTCTTGAACAGCTTTCTTTCGTGTCCACCTGCCCCCAAAGCTAGTACTCTACTGCTTGAGCCAAAACTCCACTTCTGGTTTTTTGGTGTTCAATTTGCGATAAGAGTTTGACAGACTCTCCTGCCTGGTTTGGCTTTGTATTAAGATAGTAAGAAAGCTAAGTGACATCAACTGTATAGACTTCTCTTTTGAAACAAGAAATACTAGATGAAGTTTATTGTAAAGCTAATATTTGACAATTTTTAAAGGAAGAGACTATGTCTAGCAAAGAAGCCATAACTTAAATAACTCAGCATAATAGGTGCACTGAATCATTTGATATTATTTTTTCTGCTTGGCAAGATTATTGATCTTGTCCTAACTTTTGGGGAAACTTAAGGCTATAATTGCACTTTTTGTTGGTTGTGGGGCTTGTACTCTCATCCTTGGCACACTCCCTCAGCTCTTCAGCTCAAGTTGAGTGCTCTACGGCTTAAGCTACAGCACCACTTCAGGCTTTCTGGTGGTTAATTGAAGATAAAGTTCTCATGGACATTCCTGACCAGTCTGGCTTTGAACCACAATCATCTGGTGTCCTGAATAGCTAGGATTACAGGTGTGAACCACCAGCACCCAGGTCTTATTTGCATTTATGTGCACTGATATGACACTATGTAGACAAATGATGGAAATTTGAATCAAATGATGGCATTGCAGCTTTTCAGAAAATTTGTGGTAACAATAAATATGTCCTCCTTTTCCATGTTGTTTCATTAATGATTCATGAGCTATGGGACCCTTAAATTAGCATTCTCTGGCATCTGTGTAGGTGTATTTAATATCAGGAAATGTTCATAGAGAAATATAGAAAGGCTGAGATTTTCAGAAAGCAAAGAAGATAAGGTAAGAATAAACAGCACAGAAGGAGATACATTTATTACACAGAGATTAACAAGTAGCCTAAGAGATTTAGAATGCTAAAGGTAATGAGGAATAAGACTCGTTGATAACTATTTGTTCAATAACCAAAAAGAGTTCTCTAAAACAGTTTTTGGTATACCTTAGTTACTATCATTTATTACTTAACTCTGGAGTTATTCCTTTTCTTCTGTCACAACTGTTACTTTGCCTCTGCAGTTTTGGTGCCATGACTAACCAAAAAGACTTCCAAATCTCAGACTACCCTTCCCATTGTGATTAGCAGTGACCATTCAAAAACCTGGAAGCTTTGAATTTCCAGAATTAATCTTCACCTGATATCTGAGCACATTCAAGCCATTAATTGCTGTCACCTAATGAACAAAACTTTTTTCAACATAATATCCTAATATAAGTAAAGTACATGAATTAGGGACTATTGTCAGGTGTCAGTATGGCAAGAGCAATTATATATTCCAAGTATGGATTCTTTATTTTGCATTTACTAACTAAATGTTTTTTGGTTTTGTTTTGGTTTGGGTTTTTTTTTTTTTTTTGCTTTTTAGCTCAAGGCTATCACTGTACCACTTCAGGCACAGCACCACTTCCAGTGTTTTTCTGTTTATGTGGTACTGAGGAATTGAACTCAGGGTTTCATGCATGCTAGGCAATCACCATATCATGAAGCCACATTCCCAGATCCCTAAATGACTTTCTTAAGTTGATATTACATTTTCATCCAGTAACTATGTACCATAATATTGACCAGGTGTTAGAAAATGATGTAGAAAAGAAAACAATATAGTAAATCCAGTAAAGCTAGATGGACAATGAATAACGCTCACAGTTTTTCAAGGGCATAGAGGGCTTACCTCATGGAGATGTATCAATACGCTGAATGAGACAGCTCCTGAACCACAGCTCACCTCAAGAATGAGTGGGCCATCTTGGGTTCCAGCCACCTGGGGACGTTGGACCACCTCCTATAGCACCCATTCTACCAGTTCCTGAGAGCGAGAGTGAGAGAGAGAGAGACAGAGAGACAGAGAGAGACAGAGAAAGAAAATAAAAATTACACTTAAATCGGGTGCCAGTGGCATAAAACTCTAATCCTAACTACACAGGAGACTGAGATATGAGGATCATGGTTCATAGACAGCCCAGGCAGGAACAACTGTGAGAATCTTATCTCCAAAGAACCACCAGAACATTGGAAGTGGCACTGTGGGCTCAAGTGATAGAGCACTAACTTTGAGATGAGGAGCTCGGGAACAGTGTCCAATCTTAGAGTTCAAGACCCATGACTGAAAAGAAGTGAACTTCCCACCACAAGAAGTGGACTGAATAGCATCCATTGTCCTAGGGAGCATGGTAGAGAAGTCAGGCCGAGCTTCCTGTGAACTTGAGGTCATAAGTAGGTCACCTGGCTTCTCTGTGCCTCTGTTTCCCCAGCTGCAAAACTGAACAAAGTGAAGGATCTCCTTCCTCATGGGGATAGTGTAATAATGAAAGAGAGCCATGTTTCGGTTCATAATCCCACACCTGTTCAATGATTTATAACAGGCCCCACCTGAGCCCTTTCTGGTATCTTCCTGTCATATGCTCACAGAATTGCCAAAACCTTATCTGAAGGCCTCTCCCTCTCTGCCTAGCCATTCTCCAGAGATCTCTCTGTATAAATCCCTTGTTACCTCACAACTCTCCTGTGAGGAGACTGAGGTCCAATGGTTGAGGCCCTACCAAGAGCTGCCCGTGTGGTCAAGAATCCACTGCTGTGGACTGAGTTTGGAATAATCTATCTAAACCGATGACTGAGCATGACACCACATGTCTACCATCCCAACTACAGAGGACCAGGCTTGGTGGAGCATACCTTTCAGAGGAGAACCGCCATCCAGTCCAGCCTGAGCATATATTTAGTTTCTATCTCAGAAATGATCAAGACAGAAAAGTGGCTCATCAGAGACAGGGAGAGGAAACAAGTAGGGGGGTCATGGTGCTCCCAGAGGGGTGTTTGACACAGGGTAGGTTGGTGTTGGGACGCCCACTCACCTGTGATGCTGGGAGAAGCTGTTGGCAGCTGCTCCAAATGGGGCAGCAGCGATGGCGGCAGCATTGCGGACACATGGGCCCAGAGCAGAAGACTCGGGGCAGGGACCAGGTCGGGGATTTAGGCAGGCTGGCAGCACACCATTGCCTGAGGTTTGAAACCTGGCACCATGTAAAGGGCCTGGTTGGGGTGGGACCATCAATTTTCTACTATACTTCAAAGTCACCTCGAGTCTCTTCCTCACCACTCAGCCACCTCTACCTTCCTCAACTGCTGGTAGTGGTGTAAACTAACAGGGAATCCCAGTGCTACCAGGCAGCATGGAATGTGGGTGTGACCACCATTCTTGTATCCCATTGGTCAGAAAGAAGCATGAAAGAGTGGGGGTGTGGCCAGAATCCTGTGAAGCAAGCAGAATGAGGGGAGTCAAGATGACAGCTGTTCTCAAAGCTCTTTTCCCAGGGTATTCTGTCCTATTCAGTTGGAGACAAGAGGGTGACCTGCTTTAGCTGGATGTCTATACAGATTGTTGTGTGTTTCTGTTTGTTGCCAGTCCCAGACCTTGGACTCAGGATCTGGGCACAAACCATACGCTGCTTTTGTTCAAGGCTGGTCCTCTACACTAGAGCTACAAGGCTTCTGGCTTTGTTGGCAATGAAGTTGGACAGGGGTCTCAAGGATTTTCCTGCTTAGGGTGACTTTGACCATGATACTCCTATCACAGCCTTGTAAGTAGCAAGGAGGAGTGCTGAGAGCCACTGGTGCCTGCCTAATCACTGCTCTTGTTGATGTTCTTGGACAGACTTGTTAGTTCCCTATCCTCGGGTTGAAGTGGTGGGAGCTGGAGCCCACAATTTGAATCCTGGTCCTGCCACGTCCAAATGGTAGGAGATCCTAAGAAACTTGTTCCTATCCATATGACTAACAATGAAATGTGATGTAAGTCATGATTGAATGAACAGTTCTTGAAAGATTCTAGGATAAAATTATACACAATTATATTACACGACACTGATCAATTTTAGTTAATGTTTTATTAAACATTTAAACAATCACATTCATTAAATGGAGGCATAATGAAGTACCTAAGAATTGGGCCTCACATACTATAAAGATGACATTTTTTTCTACCAGGACTGGGATTGGAACTAATAGTCTGGGTAACTCTGTTGCACTGTGTGGGAAGGGGAAGCTTGCCTCCTTGAAATCAAGAAATTCATGTATGTTCCTTAGGCCTGAAATCGATCGCCAGCACTAGAAAACACCCTATTCATGTACAATTTACATATATGTTTTATATTTATATACATATGTTGACTCCATAGTGTGTTAAGTGTAGTTATTTTATTTTTGTTGTATTCATGTATGGACCATTTATTTTACTGACTATTATAGCACATAGAACATTGATTACATAGGCTATAGGTCTACATATGTATTCTACTTCATAACAGACACACATAAGATTCACAGTAAAGGAAAACATGTGTCACCATCAGCTTCTTACTCCACGATTCATTGTTTGGCAGCACTGGCAGCTGAACTCATGGCCTACAAGGCCAAATTCATGAATGGTTGAGTGTAAACATGCCATCCTCGGGCAAATTGAGCTGACAGGTTGTTCCCAGGACCTGAGAATGAGCCCCAGGAGCGAACAAAATAAGAACAGATTGACATGCAGATGACAATATGCCAATAAATATATGTCTTTATAGAGTGCCACAGATGTCTATACATTATTCAGTTATATAGACTACATTCCTACCAGTTCCTGGGTATTTCTTATGCGTCCATGTAATTAATGTTATTGTTTTCATCCTGAAAATATTAATGAATGCACTCAGTGTCCTGAAATTATTGTGTTCCTGTAAGTAATAATATTCTTTTAATGATTCATAAATATTAAATAAAATCAACCAGCCTTCTGAAATGCTGCTGTTTAATTTTATAGGATCATCATTCACAAACAACTCATTTAACTGTGACATTGACAAAATTCCAGTGTTATTCCTTTGGATGGGAACCAGTTTATTAGTACCCCCTGCCATTGGTTGGTGTCAGGACGGGGATTCGAAATGAGGGCCTATGTTGCCATGTGGGCCTATGGCTTCCCTGATAGTCTGCCAGGCATCAGCAATGCAAGGTGAAGTACCCTTTGCAACAGTGTCATTCAGACCCAGAAGGGTCACTGTGCAAAGGAATAAAACATAAAAGGCCACATTTTTTTCTGTGCATTGTTTTCCCTGCAACACTTGGGGTCTAGGATCACAGAAGCACCTGTGTGCCAAGTGGCTGCACCCCATCCTAGCCTGATCGAAGCTGAGGCAGACTTGCCAAGACCTGAGTTCAAGCCCCACGCTGAGAAAAGAATTAGCTCCCTGGCTTGCAATTCACAGTTTATTCATACAGGCTTTGGATTTGCACTCAGTATCTGGGTAAATCTGCAGCAATGTGGATAAAACGGAAGATCACCTTAGATGAAGATAAAAAATCAGGCCTGCTCACTAGTCCTGAATTCAAGACCTAGCCCTGGAATACATATTATTTATATATATTGTAAACATAGGATTTATACTTACCTATAGATGTTCAGTCCATACATGTTTGGTGTGGTTGTTCCTTGTATCTTTTGTTTTATTCATTTATTTACCATTGATTTTACTATGATGAAACCCATTCTGTTTATTACATTGATGACAACCTATCACAGAACATCTAGATTTGTAGAAATGTTCTCCATCATGCCTGACCCCCAGGATTCTCAGAGAAAAGGAAAAAAAGTTTCAAACTCTCTTTCTTACTCCATGATCCACTTGGTAGTGTTGGGATCTGACCTCAGGGCAGAGCAAAACCAATTGGCCAATCAGTCAAGGTGATCATATGAGCCTGTGAGCAACTAAGGAGTGTGGCCATTCCCAGAATCCGACATTGATGCCCAGGGTGGTCCACTATAGTCATAAATTCATAATTGAAACATAGGATCTATATTGACATACATGTGTGGACAGCATCTTGTGTTCAGTGCAATTATTCTCCTTATTTTGCCTCTAATTCATGGAGGTAGTGTGTATTTTAATAAGTATAGTGACAGGTATAACTGTGCTGACATGGATGACAACCGGCTCCCATGTTGACAGGGTTGTCTATGCATTCTCCATCGTTTTTGAGACCCAGGACTTTCACAGGAGAGGATAAAAGGCACAACGACTGGCTTCTGACATCAGGATGAATATTTGGTCAGTGCTGGGATTTGAGCTCAGGTATGGGTAACTCTAACTCTGTTGCACTGTGGGGGAAGGGGAAGCTCACCATCTTTGAAGACTAGAATGTCAGGCCTGGTGTAGGGCCTGATTTGAAGCCCCAGCACTGGACAAAATAACAAGCCAACCTTTTTTAAACATAAGATTTCTCTTTACCTACAGATGTGGTATGCATCTTGCATTCAGTGTAGTTATTCGTTCTATTTTTGTCTTATCCATGGATGTATTGTGTATTTTATTGCATATGGTGACAGAAATAACTGTGCTGACATGGATGACAACCTATTCCCTTGGCTAAGAGTTGCCTATATAGCATTCTCCATCCTCAATGAGACCCAGGACATTCACAGGACAGGAAAACATGTGCCACCATAGGCTTCTTACATCAGAATGAATCTTCTGGTAGTGCAGGAATTTAAACTCAAAGCCTAGCATGCCCAATTGGTGAATGGGTCATGGTGAGCACACCAGGCTGTGAGCCACTAAGGAACTAGGCCATTCCTGGGACCTGAGATGGAGTCCTGGTGGGGGGCCAATATAGTCATAAATTCATAATTAAACAGTGGATATATATTTCCAAACATGGATGGGAGGCATCTTGCATTTGATGTAGTCATTTTCTTTGTTTTCTGTATTATTCATTGATGTATTGTGTATTTCCTTGAGTATAGGATGACAGATATAACTGTGGTGAACTGGATGACAACCTATTCCCATGAGTATAGAGTTGCGTATACATTCTCGTTCCTAGCTGAGACCCAGAACTTGCACAGTACAGGAAAACAGGTGCAACGACTGGCTTCTCACATCAGGGTGAATATTTGGCAGTGCTGGGATTCGAACTTTGGCCCTAGGAGGCCCAACTGCCCAATGGGTCCACGTGATCACACCAGACTGTGAGCCACTAAGGAGCTGGGATCAAACCCCAGGGAGGCCAAAGTAGTCTTCAATGATCATTGAAACAGGAGATGTATATCAGGAGATGTATATTCACATCCATGTGTGGAATGCATCGTACATTGAGTGTAGTTATTCTCTTTATTTTGTATGCTATTCATGAGTGTATTATGTATTTTCTTGAGTATATGATGACAGGTATAAGTGGGCTGACGTGGATAACAACTTATTTCCATGGCCACAAGGTGGTCCAAGCATTCTCCATCCTAGCTGAGATCTAGGACTTGCACAGGAAAGAAAACAGGTGCAACGATTGACTTCTGAAATCAAGATGAATCTTTTGGCACGGCGGGGAATCTGAACTCGAGACCTAGCAGGACCAAGTGGTGAATGAGTCCACATGAGCACACCAGCCTTTGGGACCTGCAATTGAGCACCCCCCAAGAGGGGGGAGCGGGGAGCACAACAGTCATCCATTCATAAGCTGAAAGTAGTATGCAAATAAGTACACATGTGTATGGAGTAGGAGAGATGGTAACCTGTGGTGGAATCCAATCTGTGTGACTACCGATTCTTGGATCTTTCCTGATGCTTCCATTTCATGACTGTGCTGATTATTGTCATGCTTCATCAGCTGTTCTTTACAAATAATCAATACCCCATGAGTCTTGCCTATCATTTTCTGCTTGTATCCTGCAAGAACTACTCATTCAAGGATGAGATCAATCACATTCCATGACTCATCCCAGGTCCAGGAACAAGTATCTCAGGATCTCCCGCCATTCCCTCTGCATAGGGGGGCTGAATTCAAGCCTCAGGCCTGGAAAAGATATTCCTTATATACTTTATTTTTGGTCCATTCGTGGGACTGAACTCTGGGCCAGGGTACTGTCCCTCAGCTCTTCTCCTCAAGGCTAGTGCTCTACCTCTTGAGCCACAGTGAAACTGCTGGCTTTTTTTTTCTGCTTATGTGGTGCTGAGGAATCGGGCCCAGGGCCTCATGCATGCACGGCAAAAGCTCTACCACTGTGCCACCTTCCCAGCCCTCCATATATATATTTTAAAGATAGGATTTATACTTCCATACAGATGTTCAGTCCTTATTGTGTTTGGTGTGGTTATTCATTTTATTTCTGTGTCATTCATTTATTTAGAATTTATTTTATTGATTCTGATGACACCTATACCATTTATTACGTTGTTTACATCATATTACATCACATCTAGATGTTAGATGTGTTCTCCATCATGCCTGGCAGTGCCAGGATCTGAACTTAGTGCCTAGCAGGCCCAATTCATGATTGGGTGAGTTTGAGCATGGCAGCCTCTAGCCAATGAAGATGTCAGGTAGTTCCCAGGCTCTGAGAACGACCCCCAGGTTTGGCCAAATCAGCGATACATGGATAGGCAGATGGAGGTATACAAATTATATATATATATATATATATATATATATATATATATATATATATATATATATATATATATTGCTAAAGGGTTCCATAGCTGACTGTCTATGATAGAATAACACCTACTATGTTCCTACCAACTCTTAGGTACTTATTATACTACAATTTAAGGAATATAATTCTTTTCATGCTTAATAAACTATTAATTAAGCTCAACCAGCCTTCTAGGATTATTGCATCTAATTTTAGCGTCGACCGATGTATAAACTACTCTTTCAATCAGTATTCCTATGCATAGGAATGAGTCTCTTGTGATCTCTTGTGATTGATGTCAGGACTGCGATTTGAACCCTGGGCCTATGTTGACAGGTTGGCCTATGGCTTCATTGATAGCCCACCAGCCACCAGCAATGGCAGGTCAGGTCCACTTTGCAGCTATGTCATTCAGACCCAGGATGGTCACTGTGCAAAGAAAATAATCGTAAACCCCAGCTCTCTGCAGCTCACCACTTTTTGTGCTTTCCAAATTTTTTCTTCCTGAAAGCACTCTGAGCCCAGGATCCCAGGATCGGCTATGAGTCCAGAGAATGCACCCAGCCAAGGGAGATCCAAGCTGAAGTAGAATTTGCATGACCTGTGTTCAAGCCCCATACTTGGCCCCCCAAAACATATATATATATATATATATATATATATATATATATATATAAATAAATATATATACACACATACATACATACATATATATATATACACATACATACATACATACATATATATATATATATATATATATATATATATATATATATAATTTAACTAAATTAAGAAAAATAAAGCTCCCTGGTATGGAATTTCTGCCAGTTTTCTTTTCTAGCCTGGGGTTTGAACTCAGGGTCTTGGTAAATCTGTAGCAATGTGAGCAAAGAGTGGCCATTACTTGAGTTCAAACCCCGTGCCAACCAAAAATGAAAAACTAAGTCACTGACCTCGTCAGGAGGAGGAAGTTGTGAAGATGGGAGGGAAGGGAAGGTAGGGGGAAAACACAGGAGGAGTAAACAATGCTAAATAGGAAATGTACTCATTAACTTGCTCCTGAACTGTAACCCCTCTGTAGAACATTTTTACAATAACAAAACATAGAAAAAAAGAGAAACAACGTAGTTCTCAGAGAAGCACTTTGCAGGTCAGGGAAGGATGTTTGAATAGCTGTACAAAACTCTACACTGCTTTTTTAAATGTTCAATATGGAACTGAATAAACATAACTGATTCCATTAAAAAAATTAAGTTACTGTCGTGGAACTGGGGCCAGTATTTCTGCCATTGCTAGTTTCTGAGCTCACCATCCAGGTAACTCTTTTGCACCATGGGTGAACACGAAGCTCATTGTCCTTAAGGTAAAGAAATTCAGGATAGAGTTCCCTGGGCCTGAATGAAGGCCCTGCAATGGAAAAAATATTTCTATACATGTGTAATACATGATATATATTTATATATGTATATTAATTTCATATTATGAATTTTATTATTGATTTTGTATTTTATTTTCCTTTGATTCATTTATTGATTATTGTAGTTAGTATTATTATACACATAATATTATATTTTGCACATCTATTATAAAATTATACACAATAATTTAGGGCATTGACTCATTTTAATTAACATTTTATTAAGTGTTGAAACATGATACATAATTAAATGGAAGCATTTGTCACAGTCTTCACATGTTTAGAGACTCTGCCAAGTATGAGCTTTGAGTTCAAGCACCAAGAATGGCAAAAAAAAAAAATTGAGCCTGAGGAGACATATTCTTCTGTGACTCAGAGGAGGGCTGAGGTTATAGGTAAGAGGTAGTGTGGAGGGCAGGTGCTGGTGGCTCACCCCTGTTACCTACTCAGGAGGAAGTGATCTAAGGATCCCAATTGCAAGCAGGAAAGTCAATTTAAGACACTTTTCTCCAATTAAACACCCAAAAAGCCAGAAGTAGAACTGTGGTTCAAGTAGTACAGTGCTAGCCTGGAGCACAAAACCTCAGGGATAGGATAGCATCCAGGCCCTGAATTCAAACCCCAGGATTGACACACACACACACACACACACACACACACACACACACATCAATATAGAGCATTTGCCAGTCAGCCTGCACAAGTTCCATATCTAGTAACTCAATATTTAAAAAAAGATGGAAAAGGGAAGGAAAGACTTGTTCCAGGAAGTGATATACCCAGTGACAAAATTCCACAATAGTTCTAATATGTGGGTACAAGGCAGAGAGCCTCAGGCAGAAGGTATAGCATGGGCAAAGGTCCTGAGGTGTGCGGTAGAGCAGGTGGTGTGTGTGGTATGAAGGTTCTATGGCTTCAGAAAATCTGAGAGGAAATTCAAGGCTGGGTCAATGTTGACTTGAGTCAAAGAGCAGAGGATGAGGTCCCAGAATGGCGCCCAGGGGAAAGATTAGCTTGGCTTTTTGCCAGGGACCCAAAGCCATTTCCTGTGGCTGGAAACCTGTTTTCACAGCTCCTGACCCTCCGACCTCCTTTGCATGGAGGAGTCAGGGCAAATGCAGGGAAAAACTCTTGCTTTAGAAAAGCTTCTAGCCCAATGCCACCAGTGGCTCAACTCTTGTAAATCCTAGCTACTCAGGAGACTGAGATAGAGATCGAGGGTCAAGCCAGCTCAGTAGAGGAAAGTTAATGAGACTCTTCCTGCCGATTAACTACCAAAATCCAGAAATGGAGCTGTGGCCCAAGTGTTAAAGTGGTAAACTTGAAGGAAAAAGTTTAGAGACCAGAGCTCAGACCGTGAGTTCAAGCCCCAATACTAGCACAGGAAAATTAAGGGAAAGATTTCAGGAGCTCCTAGTCCACTGTGGTGTAAGGCCAGATCATCCAGGCACAGGTGGCTCATGCCTGTCCTTCTAGCTCCTTAGGAGGCAGAGATGTGAGGATCACATTTCAAAGCCAGCCCAGGCAGGAAAGTCTAGGAGACTCTGATCTCCAAGGACCCTACAGAAAACCTGAAGTTGCTCTGTGGCTCAAGTAGTATGGTGAAGAGCTGGGGGATGGGAGACAGCGCCCAGGCCCAGAGTTTTAGCCCCATGGCAAACACCTTGCCTGCTTGGACCTTACTCTGTGGCTCTAGGCACAGTACTTTCCAGTGGGCCACTGAGAGTCTCCTAATGTCTAGGTGTCCTACAAGTCTTGATAGCAGCCTGTTTGGAGGCCATTGCCTACAGAGCAGGCCACAGTACCAGAGAAGTATCGAGCCTTGGGGCATGAAGATCATCAGAATGGCATCTGTCATGGGTGCAATGTGGATCGGAGTAGTAAATCACTGTCTCAGACCACGGTTCTGGGCCAGGAGGGGCAGGAGCTGCAAGATAATACCCACTAATGGGAGTATTACAAGAGTGCAAATTTGTCAGTCAGTCCTTAGGCAGGTGTTGAGATGGGCTCAAGAAAGTTTGTATGCTCAGATATCCACAGCCAACTGTCTCCAGCCTGTAGCAGTCACTATCCCAGGAGTCCGAGGGCTTGGAGCCCTGCTTTCTTCACCAGTGCTTGGGGAAGGGGGGCAGATGAAGGTCTGCAATCATGGGCTGACTACAAAGGAGCATCCCTAGTGTCATTCCCTTGATCCTGTTGCCCCGTGTTGAGATCGAGGGACAGGTTCCTTGGAACTTACTGCCATGGTTCAAACCCCTCAGCCCAAGGAGGACTTAGGGAGAAACCACTTGATCTGGCTTGAGAGTTTACTGTGACTATGACTCAGGACTGCCCCCAGTTCTAGCTCAGCTCATCCAAGTGAAAACTAATGCCTCAAAACATTGAGGTACTGGCCATACCAATCTCTCATCCCCCAGTTCCGTGGCCATGGAATCTAAAGTATATGCCTCTCTGTTCTGGGCATCCGGAATCTAGAAGGACATGGGAGGCCCAGTTGGTGCTAGAAGATAGATTTGCCTACGATAAGGTACATTGACATTTCCTAGACATCGAACAGTACATCCCAGCCACCTTGGCCTCACCTCTCATGTAGCCACAGATCTTCCTTGTTTGGGGAGCCTTCAGTCAGCTATCAAGGTCGAGTTGGCCAGAGCCACTGGCAACCACTTTTCCCCCACTCCACTGGCACCCTGCTGGGAATGGGACATGCAGCCAGGGGCCCAGCTTAGAAAAGGACAGGACACAGCATGACTGACCCTGTCCCCCCAGAGGCAGGAGAGAACATAAGCCAGCTGGCACTGCTGACCCAGAATCCCCTGGATGAGGACAAAGATATGGACAGCCAGACTTGGGTCCCAAGGAAAAGCTGGAATTTGCAGGTCTCTAGCAATTTAGGACTCATTGTAGACCATGATACGGGGCTAAAGACAAGGTTGCTATTGAGGAAGGGCACCATCCAAGGTCAGGAAGAGGCAGACAAGCATCCAGGAATTGGGCAGAGAAAGATGAGGGAAACACACACACACACACACACACACACACACACACACGGTTAGCCCAAGTCTTCAGCAGTCCCTGAGCAACTGAACATCACAACCTCCGAGAAGATGGCACTACCATCCTCAGACCAAATGTTTATAAAATTCAGAGCCTCTCACACATCTGGAATGGCTCATAAAACAACATGGCATTTCCTACTGTACACACCGCTATGAAGAAAACTCAGCCACATTATTTTTGGTTGTCTGTCATGGGGTTTGAACTTTGGGCCTGCGTGCCATCCCTCAGCTCTTCACCTGAAGGTGTCCACTCTACCACTGGAGCCACAGCACCACTTCAAGTTTTCTGGTGCTTCACTTGAGTTAAAATCTCACAGACTTTCCTCCCAACCTGGCTTTGAACCGTGATCCTCAGATCTGAGCCTCCTGAGTAGCTAGGATGACAGTTGTGAGACACTGGCAGTGCCTGGTTTCAGCCACCTTCTTACAACCAGGGGAAACCCCACTTGTCTGGCCATAAAGCACATGTAACCCCACACTTTCAGACTTTGACACCAGCATCAAAAACATTCGTCCTTGGGTTGGAGAGAATATAATTGACACTACTCTCCCACACCTGCTCCCATTCACCCACTCCCTGCCTAATACAGGCCACAACTTCTGCAGTTCTTGGTAAAACAATGCCCTCCCTGCTGTAAATTCACACTCGGGAAAACTTGGGGAGTTCTTAGAAATGGCTGTATACTGAGGCCAGAACCTGGTGTCCCAACCACAGCAACCCCAGAGATAGTGAACATCTCTGGCAAGCAAGGGGTGTCTTTCTTACTTGTTTTTTTTGGATGAGGGGATTGAACTTAGGGCTTGGGTACTGTCCCTGATGATGAATTTTGCTGAAGGCCTGTGCTCTTCCACTTGAGCCATGGAACCACTTCCGGTTGGGGATTGGAAATGAGACTCTCATTGGACTTTCCTCTCTGTGCTGGGATACAAGTCCCTCTGGATCTCAGCCTCCTGAGTAGCTAGAATGACAGGTGTGAGCCATCAGGGAGCAGCGCATGGCCTATGGTGTCTCATTCTTTACAATTTCCAACTAGTCCGCTTCTAGATACTACCACCTAGACACTCCTCTACCTCCCTCAGAGACAGCAAAGGGAGGCTCAGAGTCTGGGGAGGGCCATGGACATTAAAGTGCCCCCTTCACATCACTACCCCTTTCTAAGCTCCCATCCACTTCCTCTGGATGGCCTGGATGTCTGGGGTAGATCAGACCTACTAGGATGTCTGAGGCCTGCCCTGTAGCCTCCCGCCACACCCAACCCATACCTGAGGATTTCTGGGGCCAGCTGCTCCATGTCCCAGTGGAAGCCTTTGGGAGGGTTGCTGATAACCGGGTGCAGGGTTGCTCATTGCAGAAGGAGTGTCCAGATCCCCTTTATCAGAGAAGGAGACACAAAGCATGGATGGATCTACTAAGAGCTACAGGGCACAGCCATCCACCTGTCACCCAGGTCGTTTGGAATGCAGTTTTACGTTGACAGTGCTGGGGCTTGAACTCGGGTCCAGGCGCTGTCCCTGAGCTTCTTTTGCTTGAGGTGAGCATTCTTCCACCCGAGCCACGGTACCACTTCTGGCTTTTTCTGTGTATGCGGGACCTAGGAATCGAACGCAGGGTTTCCTGTGTGCTAGGTGAGCCCACTACTGCTAAGACAAAATCCCATCATTGGATAGCTGTTCTTCTGTGACTCCTTGGGCCTGTCTCGGGACAGTCTTGCTCATCTTTACTGAGTTTCTAACCAACAACCCTGGCTGGAAAAGAACACGCTCCGCTATGTTGTCCTTTATCTATGGCATCTTTTCTCTTTGTGCTTCCTGTCAAATCTTCCGTGTTAAGCAAGACCCCCATTCAAGTGCTGCCTCTAAGAAGCCTGCTCTAATCACCCTGGCAGAGGGGGATCTTCTCCACTCTGCAGGCTCTTCGTCTTGTCATGCTCTTCCTTCAACCTGGTGTGGGTTGAGATCGCACAAAGGCGAAGGCCTGGCTTTCACCACCAAATTTCTGAAGGCTCTGGATACACTACCCAGGAACAAGTGTGGTATCAAACTCTGGGAGAGGGCACTTGAGGCCCAGGCAGTCTGGGGGCAACAAATGGGGCCATTTCTTATGTGGGTTTGAACTGAGGTTCTGGGAGCTGTCTCTCTGAGTTTTCATGATCAAGGCTGCTACTCTACCACTTGAGCCACAGCTCCACGTCTGGATTTTTGGTGGTTCCATGCAGAGAAGATTCTTATCAGCTTTCCAGCTTATGGCTGGCTTTGATCTTTGACCTTCAGATCTCTGCCTATCGAGGAGACAGGATGTCAAGTTTGAGCCTGAGCCAGACAGGCTCCAGAACCTTTCCTTTGAGCTTCTCTTTATCTCGTGTCAACTAGCAAGCCTTAGTTAAAATAATCATTTATTGTGGATCAAGTTTTTCTCCTAGGTCAGTTAATCCAAGGAGATAAAGTGTCTTTGGAAAAGGCTAGTCAGAGTTGGCCTAGGTGAGTGTGTGTGTGTGTGTGTGTGTGTGTGTGTGTGTGTGTGTGTGAGTATGAGTGTGTGTGTGTGTGTGTGTGTGTGTGTGTGTGTGTGAGTATGAGTTTCAGGTATACCTACATACATCTCTCTGGTGCTTCTTTCACCCAGTGGTGAGTATACCCAGGATCCCTACCCCAAGAAGGCAGGTAAGGAGGGTACTTAAGTTCACATTAAATGAGATGATCTGAATTCTATCCTGCAACTGAAGCCAGGGGGATAATAGAGAGAAGGAGAGTTTTAGAGGAACATCAAGGGAAGCCCCTTACCTTTGACTATGAATACCAGAGAGAAGAATTAATCCATCCATTTGGGTAGTAAGATAATAAGTGCCCACTATTCATTTATTTTATTTTTTGTCAGTCCCAGTTCTTGGATTCAGGGACTCGGTGTCATCCCTGAGCTTCTTTTACTTAAGGCTGAGGCTCTATCAATTGAGCCACAGCACCAAAACTGGCTTTTTCAAGGGGAGGAGGGAGGTAGTTTATGGGAGATAAGAATCTCACAGACTTGGGGCTGGGAAAATGGCTCAGTGGTAAAGTGCTTCTCTTGCATGCCTGAGGCCCTGGGTTCGATTTCTCAGCACCACATAAGCAAAAAGGAAAAAAGCCAGAAGTGGCACTGTGGCTCGAGTGGCAGAGCGCTAGCCTTGAGTTGAAGAGCTGAGGGACAGTGCCCAGTCAAGACTCAAGACTGGACCAAAAAAAAAGTCTCACAGACTCTCCTGCCTGGACTGGCTCTGAGTTACTACCATCAGAACTCAGCCTCTGATTAGACAAGATGACAGGTGAGAGCCACTGGCACCTGACTGCCCCCATCCATTTATAACCCCCTAGGGCCAGTGCTGGGCTACCTGCATTGAACCCTCCTTGTTGTGAGTGGGAAGCAGACATGGGTGGGTTCTATACTTCAACAGATTACCTACATTTGAGCATTTCTCCGGCTCAGTCTGATGCCGGCTTCCTCCTTATCCACAGCAATGACTTTGCACTGTCACAGAACAAATGTCCCCCAGGAGGTGTCGGACCTAGGGTCTTTCCTCTGCACACTGCTCCCTCTCCCTGAAATGACACATTGTACCTACGTGAAGTAGACATAGAGTGAATTCAGTTTCTTATAATCAGGGTCCAGCCAGATAGGTGGCATGAGGATCAGAGTTCGGGATAGTGCTGTGCAGTTGGACAATGCGATGCCTCCTAATCCACTTTCCTTTAACTGTCTTATCAAAGGGTAGTGGGGAAGTACTCACCACACTGACTGACAATGAGTAACCATCATGGTCTATCCCGGGCACAGAAGGGCTTACCTAAGGGAGCTAGCTCAACAGGCTGAGCAAGAAAGCTCCTGACCCACAGCCTACCTCCAGAATAAGAGGGTCACCTTGGGTCCCAGCCACATGGGGACTCTGAGGCACCTCATCCAGCACCCTTTCAACAAGTGAGAGAGAGAGAGAGAGAGAGAGAGAGAGCTGGCGGCCGGTGGCACAGGCTTACAATGGTAACTACACAGGAAGTTGAGATATGAGGATCATGGTTCATAGCCAGCCCAGCAGCAATGTCTGTGAGATGCTTATCTCCAAAGAACCTCCATAAAACCGGAAGTGGTGTTGTGCCTCAAGTGGTAGAATCCTAACCTTGATCGGGAGGAGCTTGGTGACAGTGCCCAGGCCCAGAATTCAAGCCCCACGACTGACAATAAGTGGACTTCCCAAAACAAGAAATGGACTGAATAACACCCATTGTCCTAGGGAGCATGGCAGACAAGTCAGGCCAAGTTTCCTGTCAGCTGGGGGTCATGAGTAGATCACCAAGCATTTCCGTGCCTCATTTTCCCCAGCTGCAAAGCTGAACAGTGAAGGATCCCCTTCCTAATGGGTCAGGGTAAGGATGAGAGAGAGCCATGTTTTGTTTAAAATCCCATACCTGTGGCATGATAAATAACAAGCCCCTTTTGAGTCATTTCCAGGTATCTTCTTGTTATGTGCTCACAGAATTGCCAAGAAACTTATCTGATGACCATTCCCTCTGTGCCTGGCCCTGCCCCAGAGTTCCCCTTGTATAGATCCCTTGTTTCCTCACAACTGTCCTGTGAGGAGACTGAGGAACAATGTTTCCAGGCCGAACCCAGAGCTTCCACTGTGGTCAAGAATCGGCTGCTGTGGACTAAGAGTTTGGCAGGGTCATCTAAACCGATGACTGAGCATGGTGCTACATATCTACCATCCCAACTACAGAGGACCAGGCATGGTGGCGCATGCCTGTCACAGGAGGACCATGATCCAGCCAAGCTTGAGCATATATGGAGTCTCTATCTCAGACTTGCCCAAGACAGAAAGGCTTGGCTCCCAAGGTAGAAGACCTGACTGGAAAACATAAGGCCTTGAGTTCAAACCCTAATATACCAAAAAGAATCCGAGGTCCGGTGTCAGAGGCTCATGCCTATAACCCTACCTACACAGGATGAGATCTGAAGAACACAGGTCAAGATTTAAAGTAGGGTTGGCCTTGCCCATCAGACGTCATGATGAGAAGACCCAGAATCTGACCCATGCCAATATGTTCCATACTAACAGGACTCAAAGCCTTACTAAGTGCTGACGATGCTCTCTGTCCCCCTGGAGAGCCACCCCCTGTGGGCCCCACCTCCAGATCCTCCCACACTCCCTCTGCCATCAAACAGGCCCACGAGAGTAGACAGTTCCAGGGCACAAATTTCCCTTGCTCTTATAATTTAAAGGTGCTGAGTCCCCTTCAATGGTCTCACCCTTCTAGGCCCCCAGACCTCAGCCTCAAAGCCCATACTGCCCCCAAGAGAGCGTTTAGAAGTTACCAAAGGGTCCAGCATTCCTTGTTACAACCAACTTCTACACACACACACACACACACACACACACACACACAAAGCCATCACGGGTGGCTCCTGTCTGTTACTCAGGAGGCTGAGGTCTGAGAATCACTGTTCAAAGCCAGCCCCATAGGAAAGTTTGTGAAGCTCCTATCTACACTGAACCACCAACTAGCCAGACAGAGGTGGAGCTGTGGCTCAAGTGTCAGAGCTCTAGCTTTGAGCAAGTAATCTCAGGGACAGCATTTAGGCCCAGTTCTTCTACCTCCAAACACATACAGACAAAGACAGACAGACAGACAGACACACACACACACACACACACACACACACACACACACACACACACACACACACGGATAGCCCAAGGATTCAGCAGTCCCTGAGAACAAAAACATGAACTCCCTCAATTAGGATAACATCCCACCCCGAGAAGGTGGCAGTACTGACATCAGACCCACTGTAGACAAATCATTGAGCCTCTCACATATCTGGAATGCCTCATAGACCAGCATTGTATTTCCAACCGTACACACTGCTATGTGGAAAACTTAATCACCTCTTTTTCTTGTTGTTGGATAAGGGGCTTGAGCTCTGGGCCTGGGTGCTGTCCCTGAGGACTTCAGCTTAAGGCAAGCACTCATTTATAGAGCCACAGCACCGCTTCTGGATTTCTGGCAATTCCTTTTATGTGAGAGTCTCAGGGTCTTTCATGACCAGGCTGGCTTTGACCCATAATCCTCAGATCTCACCTCCTTAGTACCTAGGATAAAAGCCTTGAGGGACTGGCAGCCGGCCAAACATAACATTCCATTCCTGTCATCCTGTCCCCTCAGGAGACTGAAATCTGAGGACTGCAGTTGGATACCACTTAGTAGCAAAGCCCGTGAGAACACTTTATCTCCAATTAAACACCCAAAAAACCTGGAAGTGGAGCTGTGATTCAAATGGTAGAGTGCTATCATGGAGCATAAAAGATAAGATCCATGCCCTAGTTTCAAGCTTTTTCTAGCATAGGCCCAACCAAGAAAGGGAAGCAATGGGCATATGGGAGCTCAAAGATAAAACATAATACTCAGGACTCCCAGAACAGACCCCATCCAGCTCTGATTCTCTAGATTCTATGTACTACATCATGGCAGACTTAGATGTGACTGACCATGCACCAAGTTGGGACATTCAAGTACCATCTCATACTGAAGATCCCCTGACCTTATCGAAGACTCAGGATCTCTCACTGTCCTGCCTCAGCACTGGGCAGTGAGGTAAGGTCTAGTTATCCAATCACATGATATGGGAACTGAACGGTTTCCTGGTCAAGGGATGGAAACTGGGGAGATCTAGGTCCATCTTGGGGAAGTGAAAAGGGCTGCTCTATCCCAGAAATGTTCCTATGTTGTGAGTATTATCAAAGAAACAACCCTGCTCAGAGCCCAGTGCCTCTGGTTTTCAGGTCAGTCTCTACCCAGTTCTGCCACACCGTCAGCCTGCCCTCTCTGAATCCCAGATCTGCCATCTACACTAAAGACTGAGCCAGACAAGAGACTCACTTCCTGCCCTCATTTCCAGGCTTTCCTGTGGCAGTGGCATGCTTACCTCAGTCTTTGGTGGAGGAATGAACACCCGGGGAGGTATCGTCAGATTGAGCCCTGGAAAGTCCTAGCCCCAAGGATGTACTGCACAGGCATCCTGCAGTGAACCACAGCCAGGTCGTCAATGATGAACCTAAGGTGCCAGGACTTTTAATAGCAGTGTGTCTGGATGAAAGATTTGTAGTCTATGTTGTCTGGTGAGGTCATGGCACCAATTTCCTGACACACCTGACCTGGGACCATCCTCCCTCTTCAAATTCCTGCTTATCCCTTGCCTCCCCATTGAAACTCTCTCACCCAATAACTCCTTAGCCCTTGGAAACTTTCTTCTTATCTGACCAGAAAATAAACTCGATGAGGCTAGGGATAATTGAAACCTGGTGACCCACCCTGAACCCTAGGTTCAACCCTAGGCTGGTTCCCTCTATAGTTGGTGACCACACAGCTCCTGAATGGCATGAAGTTGCTGAGGTGTCAGTGGCTTGGTCCTACATAATGGCTTTAGACTCAAACTGTCCCCACAGAGATTGTGAATAGTTGGCTCCCTTGATCCAGGGACTGCAAACCAAGGCTTGCATGTTCTCCCTTCTTCCTTCCTTTCCTCTTTTTCTCCTTCTGTCCTTCCCTCCCCTCTCTCTTTATTTTCTTTGTGTCAGTCCTGGGCCTTGTACTTGGAGCCTAGGTGCTGTCCCCAAGCCTTTTTATTCAATGCTAGCAGTCTATGTCTTGAGCCACACATCCACTTCTGGCATTTGTTTTTGGTAGTTAATTGAAGACAAGAGTCTTACAGGCTTTCCTGCCTGGGCCAAAAGCCTCAATCCTCTGATCTCAGCCTCCTAAGTAGATAGGATGACAGTCTTGAAGCCCTGGCATCCACATCAATCCAAGGTTTCTACATGGGCTGTGGAACCAGTTCTGGAACTTTTCATTGTCTATGACCCTCCAGAGCCTGGTGCAAACTGTAATGGTTTGTTGGATACATAAATGAACATCTGTCTATGACAATACTACAGAAAAATCCCATCTGATTCAGGTAAGAATCCTCTGTGGGGGAGGGGGGGCGAAGCCTTATGTAGCTCTCCCACAGTTCTCCCTTCTCTGTGTTACCCCCTCCTGGTGCCACCACACTTAACTGTTTTGGCTGTGAGGATGTGAGCCACTATGTACTCTCTGGACTCCAGGGCCTCTGGGATGCCTTCTCAAAGATCTCTGTCCAGCAGCTGACCAGCTCCGTGGCACTCAATTCCCCACTTAGCTGTGCATGAGGTTTCTGTGAGCTGAAGTCCTGGCTCAAGGGGCCTCCTCACCTCCCCCTGGGGCCAGTCAGGATTACCACATCCGGCCCCCAAGTTTCATGTTGCAGAGTAAGGATCCTCGAGGTATCCGTGGTTTCTGAATCTCCCAGAGTCCAGTGCAGGTGCTGGGAATCGTCTCTGCTCATAGCTGGCAGGCTAGGGATGGTGAGGTCACGATCTCTGCTCCCCAGGACATCCTTGACTGTGCTGGTCACCCTAGAGAGAGCCGGAGGAGAATCAATAGTTGCCAAAGAAAGTCAGTCAAGGCACGACGTTCATTACAGGAGACCATCTCGCTTGGGAACTCTTCCTGTGCTGCTTTGAATGTCATTGTTCGGAGGCTGAAATCGTCTGCAAGATTTGACCCCTCATCCCAGGTGCTAGTGGAAATTGCCAGCTTCAAGAAAAAAAAAAAAGAAAAAAAAACCTGGAAAACATTGCATTTCAGTTGTCCCAATCAAACTTGAAGGGTTCTAAGCTCAGTGATCTGCTTTTTCTTCCAGACACCCTACATCAGTTTACAAAAAGTGGCATTCAGAGACCCCTAGCTAACTGCCACGGCAGTTAGCAAGCAGGCTCTAGCAGGGGGAACGCACTTGCTTACCACTGCCCAGCTGGAAACTGCAGAGGCCTGACACAGACTGGAGTCTGCAGGACTCCAGGGAAGACTGTCCTCCAGTACATTGACCCGGGAGGGAATCCATGCCATCAGTGGGGGCCTGGAGTCCCCATAGACACAGTCAATGCCCTGGGTAAGTTTACCCTCTCATTCTCTGTCATGGTGAACCATCTGCCATGTCACAACGTTCACCAATCCTCATACCCTTCTAGCATCACAGCTCCTGCACTATCGCCCCTCCCCCCCAATCTCATTCCCTAATTACATTTGGCAGACACACTCCCAACCCTTGAATTAGCTCCAACTGTACACACTAGAGCAGACTGTCTGGCTGAAAGAGTACGGGTGTGGTCACAGTTGCCTCACGAGCCTTCTGGCTGAAGAGAGAAGGACAGGTGTCCATTCTGGTCTGTGGTTCACACAGGCCTCCTAGGAGAGACCCACACAGATCCAGCAGCTACTGTGGGCTACAGGAAAGGGAGAAGAGAGAGGTGGAAAGGAACGTGTACTGAAACCTTCCCCAAAGGTGCCATGAAATGGTGAAGGAGAAAACACAAATTATCACTAGACTCGTACTTGGCATTGATGAAAAAAGAACAACACACACACACACACACACACACACACACACACACACACACACACACACACATACACACATATAAAATGCTTTTGCTCTTTGTAGACATGGTGCCTTAAATATGTTTTCATTGTTCTCATCTCCCTGCTCTCCCAACACACACACACAAACACAAATACACACACACAAATGAACAAACACACACACACACACAAAAATCCAGAACTGTGACAGAAGATTAGTCCATGCAGCACTTGCGATTTGCCAAGGGATCACTCACCTGAGCACAGTCAGGCTGTATAAGGAGAAAGATGATCTGTCGGTCTGTCTGTCTGTCTGTCTGTCTTTCTCTCTCTCACTATCTCTCTCTCTCTCCCCCCCTCTTGTGCTCCCTCTCTATCTCTCATGCACACACACACACACACACACACACACACACACTAACACACACACACACACTCACACACACACACACTCACACACACACACACACTCTCACACACACACACACACACACAAACAGACTCAGAGCAGTGCCTCTCCTGAATTTGTTGGTTCCTCCTTTGGGACAAGGTACAAGCTGGCGCACGGGGGTTGCCTGGTCAGAACAGGGGATCCAACCAAAGGGAGCACCACTCTAATAAGGCAGAACAACCCATGCCTCTCCCTTTCTCCAGGGCCAGACACTTTCCCTTGGGATCAATCAGCCTTGACTCCCCATTCACCAAAACCCTATGCCAGGACACTTGGTGAAGGTGTCCCGAGATATGTGGCTCCTCAGAGCCGGGGCTGAAAACAAGCAAGGGGTCATGGTGCCCCAGGGGGTGTCTAACCTGGGTTTGGGGAAGTGTTGGGGAAACGGATAGGGTCTTAAAGGCTACATACATGGATGGACTCCCTACTTTCAGCCTAGATGCTTCTGGGTGACTTGGTGGATTTTTGGGGAGGACGAGGAGACCAGATGGACAGGGAGCATCAGCAGATGCTGGGAGAGCTGGGAAATGTGATCACCCTGTGAGTACTGTTGACAGCTGGGAAGGCGGGGAGGGCAGACAGGCTCGGTGTGTGTGGGTTGGAGTGGATATATTCCTCGCAGATATTCACTTTCTGTGTGACTCCAAGTACCCTCACATACCTAGTGGGCTCTTCTGGGACCCTCCTCAGGTGAAAGGGTGACTGAACACAGAAGACAAGGGCTCACACAGCAAGGAGGGCCTATCTTCTGCATCCAACACCCAAGACCCCCAGCAAAAAGAAAAAGACTCACGAAGGCAGGTGTGGAGGTGCTGCTCCCCACCTCTGATTAAAGCCACCAGGTTCTACGAGAGAGAGGAAGGGTGCAGATGTGCGGCTGTGTGGCTCCCACTGCTCCAGGCCAGAAGCTCTATGGCACCCTTCCTCACCCATTCCTGCATCTCCCTGTTTCCTGGGACACTGGCCACTAGGAATGGGGGTGGGATCCCCAGGTCAACACACACCCCTGCCCCCCACCCCTGGGGCACATTTGTGACAAGGACATGGCAGACTGTGTGGGGGGAGGGTGAACTCGAGGAGGAGACAAGAAAGGGGACGCAGGAGGTGCAGGTCCAGGTTAGTGGTTGGTTAGCCGGAGTGTTTCCAGGCTGTGGGCCCTCAGAGCCACCACTCATGTGTACTAATGGGAGAGCTGTAGGTGGTGGCTCCGGGTACACATGGGTCCAGAGTCCTAGGACCAGCAGTGGCGACCAGTTCAGGGCCGCAAGCCAGCCAGGGCGCACCATCTCCTTTGGGCAACTGTGAGAGGTGCAGCTGGTGAGAGCAGAAAGTGCCATGTTTGAAATGCAATGCTGCTGGGAAGGGGCAGGGGCATCTGCGGGCACATGGCAGAGCTGCATGTGCCCCCTGCTCCTCTTCTTCAGCCAACACCATTTCCACCTCAGCCGCTCCAGTGCCCCCCTTGCCAGGACCTCAGTCTCAGGGCTGCCATGGCCACCGTGCCTTCATGTGGCTACCTGTGGCAATGTGCCCTCCAGCTCCATGTGCTCTGTGCTCCCCACCAGAAACTGCACTATGATCAGTGAGGCCGCCAGCTGATGAAGCCACCTGCTCTTATGTGTACTCGCTCTTCTCTCTGCTCTCTCTCTGCCCCCACTCCTCTCCTGGGCTGTGTTGCTCCTGCCGGGCATGCCCACCCCCTTGCCCTCCCCTGATTCGTGCCCCTAGCCACTGCTGCCATGGGAGTGTGCCTTGGGCCCCGACCCCTCCTTCTCTTGACCCCTTACCCCTCTTCCTTTCAGGCCTGGCCCCCACCCCTGGCTGCAAGCCAAGCCCTGACTGGGACCAAAGGCTTCCAGGCCATGGAACTTGTAGCCTCACCTCAACTCATCACTCCCTCCCAACCCCAGTACCTGCCCTGGGTATCAAATCTCCCCTCAGCCCCATCGCTGGAGGAGACTCTCCTCCATCCTCCTCCACTCAACACACCTAAAAGGTGCACGGTGACCCTTCTGTGTATGTTTGTGTGTATATGTTTGTTTGTGTCTGTTTATGTGTGTGTGATTGTTGGGGATAACTACCTCTCAAGGACTTAGAACATAATACCCTTTGAGATGAATCAGCACACTGCACACTTCCAAAAACAGCACAAAACACCCAGTGTAAAGGACTCAGCACACAGCACCCTTTGAAGGAGGGAGTCCATAGCCCACAAGGTAATGGACTAAGTGCATGGCATGCTTTGAAAAACTCAATGCATACCATTCTTTCTCAGGGACTCAGTACATAGCACCCTGTGTTAAGACCACACACAGCCCCCTTTGAAGGGCTGGGTACATAGCACACTGTGTAGAATAGTGCACAGCACCCTTCGAAAAACACAGCACATAGCACAATTTTGAAGGACTGAGCACATATTACCCTGTGGAAGGACTCAGCACATACAACATTGTCAAAGGACTCAGCACATAGCACCATTTGAAGGACAGTACAGAGCACCTCGTGTAAAGGACTCGTCACATAGCACTTGAAAAATTCACCTTATCCATCTCATCTCAAGGACTCAGCACATAGCAGTACCCTTTGGGATGAATTAGCACACTGCACCATTAGAAGGACTCAGCATACAGTAGCTGTGTAATGGACACAGCACAGTACCCAAAAACAAGCAGGTCCCATTCTTCTCAGGGATTCAGCACATAGCACCTTTTGGGATAACTCAGCAAACAGGACGTTTTGAGGACTCAACACAAAACCCCCATGTCGGAAGGACCCAGCAAACAGGACCCTGTGAAGGACTCAGCACATAGCTGTATGTCACAAGTGCAGTTTTCATTAGAATTAGGATGCTTTCTTCAGTATCACCATTCTTCAGAAACACTTCACAAATCCTACTAGTTCATATTTAGCTAAACTGCGGGAGGATCAGGTGAGGGTCTTGAACTCAATGCTTGGGGGCCCTGACCCTGAGCTCTTTGGTTCAATCTAGAGCTCTAGCACAGTACTTGGAGGCACAGCTCCAATATTTTTTTTGTTGTTTATTCTTTGACAGGTCTTACGGTGATTAGGAAGGCCAACTTGGGGTATCTGTGGGCAAAGGCTCTTAGCTCAGCTTGGAGCTGATCTCTCCCTTCCTTGTGCCTCTGGAAGCCGGGCCTCCTGGAACTCTCTTGGCCTAGGGTGGAACAGACCTGCTCTGGCATCAGTACTCAGGGTGAGCAAAAGTCAGCTTGGCCCTGGTCACTTCCCCCAATTGAACTCTAGAGGATGATGACATGGGGCTGCATGTCTCACGTCTGGCCACAAGGAGGCAGGAGTCACCCACCATAGTGATTGTACCTGTGAGTTATGTTTACTCTTACTGCCCTGGGGCCCCCGTCATGCTTTGAAGCCACCCTGGACAGGAAAGTCCTTGAGACTCTTACATAAAATTAACCATCAAAAAGCAAGTGGGGCTGTGGCTCAAGTGGAAGAGCACTAGGCTTGAGCAAGAAAACTCAGGGATAGAGCCTAGGCCCTGAGTTCACACACACACACACACACACACACACACACACACCCCACATGCATGCAAAATCAGAGATTTCTACAGTGCAATCTTTAGGTATTCTCCACGTTTTCCCCACTAAGCCTCATGGCTGTTGGCCTAGGTGTTTGTTGCATACAAAACCACCTGGCATCTTTAATTTTGGGGAACAGTATGGTTAGAAAGTCAGCCTTACCCCATCACAGCTCCTTGATTGGGTTGTGGTCTATCCAGGCCCTTTGGGGCTCCTTATACAGACTTGCCAAGATGCCTTCAAAAGGCATCACATGCTGGGCACTGGTGGCTCATATATGTCATCCTAGATACTCAGGAAGCTGAGATCTGGAGGATTATTGTGCCAAGCCAGCCTGGGCAGGAAAGTGTGTGAGCCTCTTATCCTCGATGAATTATCAAAAAACAAAAGTGTCCCTGTGCCTCAAGTGGTAGAGTGCCAGCCTTAAGAAAAAGAGCTCAGGGACAGTGCTCACAGCCAACAACAACAAGTAGAGGCATTGCATGTTGGCTTTGGGATTGGTATGGGTAAAATATAATTGGAATTTTCAAGTGCTCCAAGACAAAGCAGTACCTCATTTAGTTCTGTGTTCCTCTCTCTCATCTCACACTCTGGCCTTGGCCATGCTTTGGTTAGCATGGCTCTGGCTTGACAGGAGGGCTCCAAGGAGGAAGATCTCAGAGCAATCACCCCCACCATATTCTTCTGCCCCACTCACTCTGTTGCTTCTGCTCTTTGCTACAGAACATCTTCCTGGAATCCATACATGACATCATTGCCACCAACATTGTGGTGAGTGGTGGGTCTGGCCTATCTTGGGGCAGTCAGAGATGGAAGTCGGTATGGGACTAGGAGCTTCTACCCTGTGTGGGGGCTGAGGCCAGAGCCGACATTTATTTCATCCTGAGCATTGAAGAGGTGAGGAGACAGTGTAGAATCCACATTGAGTCAGCTAAGATTGGAATCTAGAGGACCACTTGTGTGACGTAGGCTGTGGGGTCAGGGGGCCATTGTTCCTGGTACTCCTCTCTAAAGACTCCCCCCTCCCTCTCTCATCCCTCAATGGTAGGAGAGAGACTACAAATAAGTGGGTCCAAGAGGACGCAGGGGAGTATTTCTGTGTGAACCAGACTTGTGCTTCATATTCATCCTAGCCCCTACTTCCTATTTATCTGAGGAATGGCCATATGGGTTTGGGATGGGGGAAATCATCCTAGCTGAGAATGTTGCTCAGTGGTAGATTGGTAGCCTAGCATGCCTGACACAAAGGGTTTCATTCCACACAGAAAAAGGTGGAAGGGGAGGTGGGGCTCAACTGGTAGAGCACCAGCTTTGATCAAAAAGATCTCAGGAACAGTGGCCAGGCCCTGAGCTCAAGCCCAGGACTGGAAGAACAAATCTTTGTTGGAGGCTTTTCTTCCCTTTGAAAACAATTTATTCTTTGTGATAAGCATAACATGGGTCTCTTCCCTGGCCACCAATGGGCCATAAGATGTCCCTTGAATTTGGGCCACTTCCCAGAAGCCTCTGCCCTACCTGACCCATAGTTTACCCCCATCTTGTGGCAGATAGAGGCCTGAGAGAAGGCCACCTGCAACCTAATTCTGATGGCTCCCGAGGCTTTTGAGAGTAAGTATGTCACATAGAGAGTTATCATCCACATCAGCCTACAGAAGAAAGGGAGGGAGTGCTCCTTGCCTGAGCCCTCAAGCTGTAGGCGGCTCTGGATGTGGGGCATCTGCCGCAGGTTGTGCTCCATGGGGGAGTCATCCATAGGGTTAAAACCCCGACCTCTCCTCTGGCAGTTTCCAAGCTGTCTTGAAGTTGCAATTCTTCAAAACCTTTCTGTTCCTCGCTCATTTCACCCACCCCAGAGCCTGAGGCATCTGAGGCAGTGGGGGAGGGGGTCAGCCTGTGTTGGCATCTGGAGCCCACTGTCCACGCCTTCCCCTGCAAGGACCCACAGCAGCTCCTGCAGCTCTCTCTTCTTCTACATCTTCTCCTGGGAGAGCCAGCACACGCGCTCAGCTTTCTCCTGACACAGCTCATCCAGGACAAACATCTGCTCTTTACATGCCATGAGGGACTCCTCGATGGTGCGGATGTGTGCAAACAGCTGGCTACATTGATGGTGGAGCTCATCCACAGGACTATGGAAGTATACCTCATCAGACAGGTTGTGGATGAAGCAGATTTTCTTCTCAGATGCCCACGTGTCTCACTTGCCATCCCAACACCAGCTATGGTGGCAGCTCACAGAGTAGGGGGCCTATGGCTCCAGCTCTGTCTGGCACTGAGTTGCAAGTGGGCTGGACACCTGCAGCAGGGCTTCTGCTCTTGCAGCAGGAGTTTTCCCCTGTGGATCTCAGCCTCTGAGAGGGCTCACAGATCCACGTCCTTCTAGGTCTGGGGTATGTCTCCATCCTCTGGGATGGTCACGTTGGGGGGAGTAACCTCCTCTCCTTTTCTTCCTCAGGGCTCACACTTTCCACTTCCCTAGGTAAAGCCAGGAAGCTCAGCTGGGCCTGCAGGTGCTCCTCCTATGGTCTGGTTACTTCTAGGCACTTGAGAGTGTCTTGCCACTTTGGGGGCACCACCTGGTCCCCCCAGTTGTTCAGGCCCTGCACTTGCTTCAGCAGCTCCAGCAGCTGGGTCTGCCTCAGCCTTCAGCTGCTCATTGGATGCAATGTGCTGCGCACTGGTGGCTCTGAGCACCTGCAGCTGGGCCAGGGACTGCTCCTGCTGCTCCTGCAGCTCCCAAGATGCTTGTCTCTCTCTCTCTCTCTCTCTCTCTCTCTCTCTCTCTCTCTCTCTCTCTCTCTCTCAGCCACCTCTTTCCATTCCTCTATCTTCTCCTCTGAATGGTCTAGGTGTTCCCGCAGTTATTTCTTCACTTGTTGCTCTGAGTTCAGGATGCTGGTGAGCTCCTCCTTCTCACCGCTCGACCTTGGAGAGTGTCCCACAGCAGGGCCAGTTCTTCCTCTGGCAATGGGTCTCACACACACACACACATGCACCTTGTGGGATCTAGGGTATCTCCTGCAGATCCTTGGCATTATCCTCCAGTCTCTTCAGTTGCTCCTGCTGCTCTGTGTTCTGGAGAAGAGAATCTGGTTTTCCTGGACCTGGATGTGAAGTTGTTACTCCAGTTTTTTCAACTCCATTTGTGTGCAGTAGGCCTAGGCCTGCAACTGCAACTCTGCCTAAGATGGTCCTGCGGGAGGCCATGGCTCTGTCAGCTTCTTTCTCAGTTCCCCCAGCTCATAATCCAGCACCTGCCTCACCCTTCTCTCCTTCTCCTCTGTCAGTTGGTTCACCTGCTCAGTCAGCCACTGAGTCTCCTCTTTCCATGCTCAGGCTCCTCTCAATGCTTAAGTCCTCTGTGAATGTGTCTGTCACCAGACTTGCTGAGGTCACCATCCAGCTCAGGTTGTCCAGTAATCCCTTCAGTAACTCATGCTCCATCAGCACTAGTTGGAACTTGCAGATTCTGTTCTTCTGGTGCTATTCTGTGTCCAGAGCACTTCCAGCTTCTCCTGCAACTCTGTGTTCACTTGCTGCAGGTCATCGAAGCTTCTGGTCTTTTCCTCAAGCTGAAGGGTCACATCGTTCAGCCATTCAAAGAACATTTCAGTCTCCTTCTGTGCAGCAGTGACCACAGAAGCCACCATATCCAGCTCTGCCACACACCGCTCTGTGGCCTGCAGGTTGCTGGTAAGAGCTTAATGCTCCATTTATCTGTCATTGGCCACCTGCTTCACTTGGGCCGGTGCAGATTGTAAATCTCTTTCTGCTGAAATCAACCTCTGTATGGGTGACTTGTGGATCTATAGCTCTGTTTCTGGTGCTTCATGCAACTGGGCTATCTTCTCCCTCTCTTTCTCTGGTCGATCCTGCAGGTCTGTTTTCTCCTGCTTCAGTGGTGAAATCTTGCCTCTGAGTGTCTGGTTTCTTCTTTTGCTGCTGTCCAGGGTGGGCACCACGTGTCACTAGCACCTCTGCAGATCCTTGATTGTATCAGGATCCTTGATACTCTGGCCCCTGGTGGCTGTGACTGTGTCCAAAGGCAGGGAAGGTCCACAGTCTGCATCACCTTTGGCCAGACCCTCTGTTGAATCACGCTCCCCAGTGGTGTTTGTCTTGGGATCCCTCCCTTTTTTGTGTTGTTTGTTTTCTTGAATGTTGCAGGTATGATGGGAGGATTCCTTTGCTGGTTTTCTGGAAGTAATTTCTTGCCTGTAGCTCTTTCACGGAGTCCTGTTGTTTCAGACATCTGAGTGCTGGGATTGGGAAAGATGGGCTGGCCACATTCCCAGGCTCTGGGAAATCCTCTATTCTCTCACTGTCTGACTAGGACATCAATTTTCCACTCTACTACAAAGTCGCCTCATGTGGCATGCTCACCACTCAGCCACCTCTACCTTCAACTGCTGTTGGTAGTGTCAAACACCAAAGGGAATCCTAATGCTGGGCATCATGGAATGTGGGTGTGGCCACCATTCTTGTATCCCATTGGTCAGAAAGAAACCTGAAAGAATGGGGTTATGGCCGGAATCCTGTGATGCAGGCAGCATGGGTGGAGTCAAGATGACAGCGGCTCCCCCAGCCCCTTTCACAGGGAACTTTGTCCAATCCAGTTGGGGACAAGAGGGTGACCTGCTTTAGCTGGATGGCTGCACATATTGTTGTCTATGTCTGTTTGTTGCCAGTCCCAAACCTTGAACTCAGGATCTGGGCACAGTCCATGAGGTGCTTTTGCTTAAGGCTAGCTCTCAATCACTTAGCCATATGGCTCTACCTCTGGCTTTGTTGGCACTGAAGGTGGACAGGGGTCTCAAGGACTTTCCTGCCTATGGTGACTTTGACTATGATCCTCCTATCACAACCTTGTAAGTATCAAGGAGGACTGCTGAGAGCCACTGGTGACAGCCTAATCACTGGTTTTGCTGATGTTCTTGGACAGTTACCTATCCTCAGGTTTAAGTGGTGGGAGCTGGAGCCTATAGTTGGAATCCTGGTCCTGCCATCTCCAAATGGCAGAAGATCCTAAGAAACTCATTCCTGTCCGATTGAATACCAGTGGAATGTGATGTATGTCATGATTGAATGGGCTGTTCTTGAATGATTCTAGGATAAAATTATACACCATTATATTATAGGACACTGATCAATTTTAATTAATACTTCATGAATCATTTAAACAATCACATTCATTAAATGGAGGCATAATGAAATACCTAAGAATTGGGCATCACATAGTATAGAGATGCCATTTTTCTGCCAGGACTTTCTTTAGTTAATTAGTATATACGATTTTCTGAATGTAGTTTGGTATATGAAACTAGGATATATTATACCTGACCTGAAAATCAATTATTCAAACAGTTTTTATCAGAAATGCTTATATCCAAATGTAGAGGGTAATCCAAATTATGTATATTTGAAGACAATGCTTGGTTAGTCCTCTCCTCACATTACCCATTCCCAATACACATCGTAAGGAAATGCTTAGAATGTTTTGGAGAAATTGGTTGAATTCAAACCAGTTAGTTTCTCTATGCTGAATTTTGTTTACTTTATATCCAGAAAAGCTAAATTCTTACTTTATAATTTTCCTTAGGCTTTATAGTCAAATTTAATCTCTGATCGGTGACAAATAAAGATATAAATATTTTTTAACAGTAGCAAAATTCAGGCTGAGGAATCTAGGTACAATGATACTCATGTAGATAAGCCTCATCAGTCATGAAACCATGATATCAAAATATTAACCAATGCTTACTAGTGTCATGCTTATGAGATTTTGTGTATTATAAACAGTAGTTACTAGATTTTTTTTTTTGTAATCAACATCATTTCATGGGTTAGGAACTGAAGTGAGTGAGACATTATACTCAGAACAAAATTTAATGAAGCATCCAAAATTAGTTATTAAGATATACATCATGTAACACAATGTTTTAAAAATGCAAGCTAAAGGAAATAATTTATGAAAAAAACCAACATTTACAATAAATACAGAATCAGTAAGACTGATTTTTCTTTTACCCCAGTTGCAATACGGCTTACATGAAGACTTTTCTGGTTATATGTTTAGTTAGGTCTTGATATTTAGTTGGAGAAGTTCTTTCATATATTCATTTGTCAGATCAAAGAGGGAATGAATTCCTTTCCAGAGTCAACACCCATAATAATATTACAGATGTATACTGATACTTTGCCAGTTTCAAATCTGCACGAGTAACTTGGGTCTTTTTTGGATCTAAATAAATAGATATGCAATTTTGTCAGTACTAGATTTTGACTACCATTTATTAAACTATTATTTTCCAGAAACTACTTCACTCTTTTAATGAGATTTTTAATTTCATTCCTATCATGTGTTGATGTTTTCCTTTAGATAAGCCACATTCAGTCTTCTACAAAGTGTAATTTGGAGTAGTTTAAAATTATGCACACTCATTTACAATGCTCAGATTCTACTATTTGCATATTTCTTCTTCTTAAATCAGTAGGAATTAGTTCTCAATATGAATACTATTGAAGTTATTCATTACATTTCTGAATTTTTTAAGTATGTCATGATTTTGTTATTTTATTCTTTCAAATATGTGCAGATCTCACTCCGCATACAGTCACATTTGTTTTAAACAATTTGATCCATTCAAGGGATTTGCTATATTAGCTTCATCTAAATGAATTTAATTACAAATTCACACAACTGTATTTCTGAGACACAGTTGTCTTTATGGCTCTATGCCAAATTAACATGTATTTGAGGATTTTGTGCTTTAAAAAAACCTGGTACAACATGCTTTTGTTCCTGGGGGAATTCTACTTTGTTGGTTGTTTTTCCAGTTGTGACTTCAACATATGTGTGCATTTTATTACAATTGTTTTGTGTCTATATTTTGTTTCCTATAACAGAAAGTACAAAAGGAATCAATGATTCAGAACTTTTCTAAATAGAATTCTAAGATAGACACTTGAAATTTTGTGACAACTAGGAATAAGCAGGTCTTCATACAGAGACATTGTTTGACATGACTTGAATTCTTCCTCCTTGCGGGCAACCGGTGGCTCATGCCTGTAATTCTAGCTACTCAGGAGGATCACGGAGATCTGAGAATCATGGTTCAAAGGCATCCCGGGCAGGAAACTCTTTGAGACTATTATCTCCAATAAACCACTAGAAAACCAGAAGTCCGGCTGGGGCTCAAGCGGTAGAGCACTTGTCTTGAGCTGAGGAGCACAGGGACAGGGCTCTAGCCCAGAATTCAAGCCTCATGACTGACAAAAAGAAAAAAAAAAGATTGAATTCTTCCTCTTCTTGCCTCACAATTTCCAATAGTATTACTGCAAAGTCATAAGTGGAAAGAAAATAATTTTGTCTGCATGGATTCAGAATTTTTGTTTCAATTAGGATGCACTACACATTCATACTTCATTTTAACTCGAAAATCTTCTTTCCTTCGTTTAAAATCACGGATGTGAATTTTTAATTCTAAAATAGCCACTACTAATTTATCTGAAATGATCCAAACTATTTTCACTTCACATTATATGTAATAAGAGTGTAATAATAATAGTAAGTAATATAGTACGTAATAATTGTCTTTGGGGAAAGTCAATAACTGTGGATTTTTGTGAGATACTGAGAAATAGTAAAACTCATATATGATTCGATTAAAAAATTCACAGTTACATCTAAAATTAAATCATAATTATAAACTAATGTTGAAAAAGTAAGATTGTTTATTGGAAAAAGCCAGAAGTTTCAATAAGTTTACTTTTAAAAAAATTGTCTTAGATCTGGGCTTTGTTGGCTCATGCCTGTAATCCTAGCTACCCAAAACTCTGAGATGTGAGGATAGTGGTTCAAAGTCAGCCTGGGCAGAAAAATCTGTGAGACTCTTATCTCCAATATATCTCTTGAAAACTAGAAACGGCATTGTAGCTGAAGAGATACAGTGGTATCCTTCAGCCGAAGAGAGGAGGGATAGTGACTAGGCACAGAGTTAGAGCCCTACGACCGACAAAACAAAATTGACATGAATTTTACTTTATTATTTTATGATTTTTTTATTGTGGAAAATACAGAGGGTTTACACTTACATGAACAAGGTAATGAGTACATTTCTTATCAAGCATTTTTGCCTCCTCCTTTGTTTCCCATTCCCATCCCTTCATATCTCCCCTTCTACCACCCCACCATCCCCTCCACACCAAAGTTGTAAAGTTCGTTTTTCGACATAATGTCTTGTACATATCATTGTGGTAATTAGTCCACCTGTATAACAATTTGTTTTCCCTTGCCATCCCCAAATTATACCAACATCAAATACAGTGAAAACAGGGGTTATACTGTGGGGGAGGGACATAAAAAGCAACAAATAATAAAAAAACAATTTGAGTCCTTATCTTAGGGTTCATTTCTCCTACCATCAACTTGTCTGACAGTTTCTGTTTGTCTCAGACATATACTAGTTATTGCAAATAAGGGTAAACATGGCACTTAGGTTTTTTTGGGCCTGGATTACCTCATTTAATATACTTTTTTCCAAGGCTTTCCATTTCCTGACAAATGGGGCAATGCCATTCTTTCTGATGGACGCATAGAATTCCATTGTGTATATAAACCACATTTTCTTGATCCATTCATCTACTGAGGGGCATCTGGGTAAGAACCGTATCTTAGCTATGGTAAATAATGCTGTAATAAACATAGTTGTGTTGGTAGCTTTAGTATGGTATTGTCTGTAATCACTTGGTTAAATGTCCAAAAGTGGGGGTGCTGGGTCATTGGGGAACTCTATGTAGAGTCTTTTGAGGAAGCTCCATACTGCTTTCCAAAGTGGTTGAACATGTATACAGTCCCACCAATATCCCCACCAGTTTCTATTGTTATTAGAGTTCTTGATTATAGCCATTCTAACTAGGGTGAGGTGGTATCTCAATGCTGATTTGATTTGCATTTCTTTTATGGCTAGGCATTTCTTCGTGTGTCTATTCACTATTCTTTTTTCCTCTTCAATGAAGTTTCTCTGTAAGTTTTTAGCCCACTTATTTATTGGGGAGTTCTTTCTTTGAGGATTTGTTGCTGGAGGCTTTAATTTTTTGAGTTTCAGGTATATTTTAGACATAAGACCCTTGTCTGTTGTATGCCTAGTGAAGAACTCCGAATCTGTGGGCTTTCTATTGATATTGCTAGCTTTGTCCTTTGCCAGGCAGAAGCTCAACAATTTCATGCAATCCCATTTGTCCGACCTGTCTTTGACTTTTTTTGTTTCTGGGTCTCTATTAAGAAAATTTCGGCCTGTGCCAAGGAGGCCTAGGGTTTCTCCTATTCCACCCTGTAATGTTTTCAGGGTGTTTGTTTGACTGTGAGGCCTTTGATCCATTTGGAGTTGATTCTGGTGCAGGGTGATATATAAGGATCTAGCTTTAGTTTTCTACAAGTGATTAACCAATTTTGCCAGCACCATTTACTGAACAGGCTGTCTTTCTTCCATTCTATTTTTTTAGCTCCTTTATCGAAGATTAGGTGGCTATAGGTCTGTAGGTTCATTTCTGGGTTTTCAATTCTATTCCATTGGTCCTGAGGTCTGTTCTTGTGCCAATAGCAAGCTGTTTTGATTACTATGGCTTTGTAGTAGAGCTTGGAATTTGGTAGTGATATTCCTCCAACACTGTTCTTTCTGTTAAGGATCATTTGTGCTCTTTGGGGTCTTTTATTGTTCCATATGAATTTTTGGATTGCCTCTTCTCTTTTCTTGAAGAATGAGTTTGGAATATTCATAGGTATCACATTGAATTAGTAGATAGCCTTGGGAAGTATTGCAATTTTCACGATGTTGATCCTTCAGATCCAGGAGCATGAGAGGTTTTTCCAATTTCTAAGTTCCGTTTTGACTTCCTTTTTCAGGTTTTTAAAGTTTTCATCATAAAGGTCCTTCACTTCTTTGATTAAGCTAATTCCCAGGTATTTTATTTTTTGTGGGACTATTATGAATGCAGTTGCTTTCCTAATTTCAGCCACACTTCTCAATGTTGGCATGCAGAAAAGCCATTGATTTTTGAGTTAATTTTATACTATGCTTTTTTGCCAAAGTTTTGAATCAACGTGAGTAATTTGGGAGTGGAGTCTCGGGGATTCTTTAAATACAAGACCATGTCATCTGCAAAGAGGGAGAATTTTATATCATCTTTCCCTATTTGGATCCCTTTTATGTTTGCATCTTGTCTTATAACTGTAGGTAGGCATTCTAATACTAAATTGAAAAGAAGTGGGGAGAGTGGACATCCTTTTCTCGTTCCTGAGTTAAGAGGAAATGGCTTTCGTTTTTTCACCATTAATTATAATGTTGGATGTAGGTTTGTCATACACAGCCTTTATTGTATTGAGGTATGTTCTCTTGGTTCATAGTTTTTCCAGACTCTTCATCATAAAGGGGTGTTGGATCTTGTGAAATGCTTTTTCTGCATCTATTGATATATCCATGTGGTTCTCATCATTGCTCTTGTTGATGTGATGAATTATATTAAATGATTTGCATATATTGAACCAGCTTTGCATCCCTGAAATAAATCCTGTTTCATCGTGTGTATGATTTTTTGGATGAATTGTTGAAGTCGATTGGCCAAAATTTTGTTGAGGTGTTTAACATCCATGTTCATGAAAGAAATGCGTCCATAGTTCTCTTTCTTTGATGAGTCCCTGCCTGGTTTGGAATAACGGTTATTTTGGTATCATAGAATGAATTTGGTAGTGAACTTACTCTTTCAATTTTATTGAATAGTTGGAGGAGGATTGGTGTGAGCCCTGCTTTGAATGCCTTGTAGAATTCCGCTGTAAATCCATCTGGTCCTGGGCTTTTCTGAGATGTGAGGTCTCTTATTGCTGTTTCTATTTCTATGCTTGATATGGGCATGTTAAGTTGTTCTAACTCATCTTGGTTGAATTTCATCATGTCGATATTTGATGGGAAAAGGTCCATTTCTGCCAGGTTTCAAACTTATTAGTATAAAGTTTTGAGAAGTATTCCATTATAATGTTCTGATGGTGATGTTCCCATTCTTGTCTCTGAGTTTGTTTATTTGGGTGTGTTCACTTCTTTTTCTGATAAGATTTGCTAAGGGTCTGTCAATTTTGTTAATTGTTTCAAGAACCAACTTTTTGTTTTGTTGATTCTTTTTATGGTGTTTTTGGATTCTAATTTACTTAATTCTAATTTAATTTTAATTATTTCTTTCTGTCTACTGGATTGGGGTTTATTTTGCTGATCTTTTTGAAAGAGGTGCAGATGTTTTATTAAATTGTTGGTTTCACATCTCTCTAATTTGTTGATGTAGGAATTCAGAGCTGTAAACTTCCCTCGGAGTATTGTTTTTGCTGTGTCCCAGAGGAGCTGGTAATTTGTGTATACTTATGATGCATAAAACACAAGACAATCCAATGAGGCACATTGAAAATAACTTTATTTACACTGGAAAGGTGCCTGCATTTACCTTGTCCTGGGATGTAAACTCAGTGACAAGCCAACCCCAACCACCAAATCTCAGACCTCCAATGGGCAGCCACACATACTTAATTGGTCTGAAAAGCACCAACTCCTCAAATTATCATCTCCAAAGCTCCAAACTTCAGTAGGTAAGGCTTTGTCCTTTTCCCTTACTCCCTCCTTCTTCATAGACTTTCCTTCATTTCCCCCTGTCCCTTCCATCACTTCCTTTTTCTTTTTAAGCCTCTCCACTATCCACAGGCCTACACTTCTCTGACCTTGTGGCCAATTGGCATACTTTTCCTCCTGCTATCCCTCAAATTCCTCTTCTCCCAAGTCTTTCCACTCCTGCTGTCTCACCACTTCCTTCCCTTGATTTTCTCTAATTCCATTTCTCTGACCATGCAGCGTATACATAGGTTGAATCCCTCCATCAATCCAGTGGGTCTCCTGCCTGACAGTTTTCAACCATCACTTCACAAACTGCCCATTCCCCAATCACTTTTTCACAGCTAATCATGTGAGGATGACATCCTACCCCTTCCAACAACATACCCTGGCCCTTTGGTGGTATGTCCCATGCAATCCAGTGGGCCAGGACATGGGACCACATTGATTAGTGGGCCCTGCTGATTATTAGGGCCCATCTGCTTTATATACCCCCCACTGGTTTTCATGTCCAATCAAATCCTTGATTCCTTCTTACCAAATCCTAAAAATTCCCTTCTCTCCACCCTCTCTCCCTCTCATTCCTCCCTTCCCATCACTGTGTTTGGGTTACTTAGTTATTTTTCTTTTATGTCCAGTGCAGCTGATGGACCCCTTTCTTGTATGTTGTTCAATTTCCCAGTTATTCTGTTCCTCCTTCTGGCTTCCCTCCATTGCGTACATATTTCTACCATCTACATAGTCAAGAACATGGAGTCATTAAGGGTGATACAACAAAAAGAGTGGCTGTCCTTTGTTTCTCAAGTCCTATTTACTTTGTCATACCTTCTTGCATTTTAGCTTTAGAATCCACATATCAGGTAGACCCTGTGCCATTTGTCTCTTTGTTCTTGGCTTACCTCACTCAAATAATTTGGTCTAGTTCCATCCATTTTCCTACAAATGCCATCATTTTGTCCTGTCTAATGGCTGAATAGTATTCCATTGTATATAGGTACCACTATTTTTGGATCCATTTATCAGTAGTGGCTCATCTGGGATGCTTCCAAATCTTGGCTATTGTGAACAATGCTGCAATAATCATAAAGGTGTGTGTGTCTTTGTATACTGGTTCCTGTTGTTCTGAGTACATGCCTAGGAGTGGTATGGCCAGTTCATAGGACAGGTCATTATTTAGCTTTCTGAGGTACCTCCAGACTTTTTCCAAGTAGTTGTTATTAGTATACATTCCCACCAGCAATGTAGTAATGCTTCTCTTTCTTTGCATCCCTTCCAACATTTGTCATTGGCTGAATATAGGATGTGGGCCATTCTGACTGGGATAAGCTGGTATCTCAGAGATGTTTTTATTTGGATTTCCTTTACAGCCAGGGATGATGAACATTTCCTCATGTGTTTCTGTGCTGTTTTTCCTCTTCTTCTGAGAAGTCTCTCTTGACCATTTCAAAATTGGTTTGTTAGGTTTGTAAAGGGTTAGTTTCTTGAGTTTACCATATATAATGGATATTAGACCCTTGTCTGATATATTGCTGGTAAATATTTTTCCCAATTATTTGGCTTTCTTTCTAGTTTGATTGCTACTTTTTATCTGTGCAGAAACTTTATTTTAAGGTTGGTCCATTTATCGAGTCATTCTCCAATTTGTTGTGACCCTGGGAATCTGTTCTGGACGTTCCTGCCTTTGCCTATAAGTCCAAGTCTCTCTCATACTCGGTCCTGCAATAGTTTCAGAGTTTCAGGCTTGATGTTAAGGTCTTTAATCCATTTTGAGTTGATGTTAGTGTATGGTGATAGGCTTTTAGTTTTCTGCACGTGGCCAGTTTTCCCAGGACCATTAGTTGAAGAGGTTATGATTCTTCCACCGTATGTCTTTGTCTACTTTGTCAAATATCAACTGATTGTACATATGCGGCTATATTTCTGGGTCCTCTAACCTGTTTCACTGATTTTTAGGTCTCCTTTTGTGCCAGTACCAAGCTGTCTTTGTTATTATGGCTCTATAGTAGAGCTTGAAGTCCTGTATCATGATCCTTCCTGCATCCTTTCTTTTGCCTAAAATTGTTTTGGCTATGCTAGGTCTTTTGTTGTTCCATATGAACTTTTGGACTATTTTCTCTATTTCAGTAAAGTAAGTCATTGGAATTTTAATGGGAATTGCATTGAATATGTTTATTAATTTTGGCAGTATGGCCATTTTCACCATATTAATTCTGCCTATCCAGGAACATAGGAAGTCTTTCCATTTCCTGGTATCCTCTAAGATTCCTTTTTTAGGCTTTGATAGTTTTCATGAAATAGACGCTTTACATCTTTGATTAGGTTACTTCCTAAATACTTTTTTTTGAGGTTATTGTGAATGAGGTTGCTTCCTTGATGTCCATTTATGTTTGTACTTTGTTGGTTTACAGAAAGCCGGCTGATTTTTGTGGGTTAATTTTGTATCCTGGTACTTTGCCAATTTGGTTTATAAGCTCTAAGTGTTTGGGGATGGAGCTTTAGGGATCATTAATTTATAAAATAATGCCATCTGCAAAAAGAGTGAATTTATATTCTTTCTCTCCTATGTGGATCACTTCAATGTATTTTTCTTGCCTTATTGCTGTGGCTAAAAATTCCAGAACTATATTGAAGAGGAGTGGAGAGGCTGGGCATCCTTGCCTTGTTCCTGTTTTTAGGGGAATTGGTTGTAGTTTTCCCTATTAAGCATAATATTGGCTTTTGATCTGCCATGTAAGGCTTTTATTTTCTTATGAAATTTACCTTCTATTCCTATTTTTTCCAGAGCTTTTAACATGAATGAGTGCTGAATTTTTATCAAAATCCTTTTCCATATCAATGGAGATAATCATGTGGTTCTTGACCTTGGATCTGTTGATGTGATAGATTACATTTATTGACTTACATATGTTAAACCATCCCTGCATCTCTGGGATGAAGCCTACTGGGTCATAATGTATGATTTTTTATATGTTTCTGGATTCTGTTGGCTGCAATCTTATTGAGGACCTTTTTATCTGTCTTAATCAAAGAGATTTTTTGTTGGGTCTTTGCCTGGGTTGGGGATGAATGTGATATTGGCTTCATAGAATGAGTTTGGGATTACTTCCTCTGTTTCTATTTCTCTGGAGAGCTTGAGGAGTATGGGTATTAGCTTCTCTTTAAACGCCTTATAGAATTCTGTAGTGAATCCATCAGGTCCTGGGCTTTTCCTGTTATATGATTTCTTATTACTTCTTCTATCTCATTGTAGGTTATTAACATTTGTAATTGATTTATTTCTTCTTGGTTCTTTTTGGGCAATTTGTATTTCTTCTTTTTCAGGCAGGAAAAGAAGTTTATTTACCAAAAGGCTGCCCACACCATGCATGGTGGAGAGGCATGACTGAAAAGGAAGTGAGTTGACCCACCTCTGATCCAGGACTTGTCTAGGCCAGGGACAGGAAGAGGTGTGGCCAGATGCTGGAAATTGTGGCCACACTGGATCCGGAAGTGACCTCAGGGTCTGGAACCCTCCGAAGGTCAGATGGGAGGCATGTGACTAGAGGTAGCCTAGGATGTTACCTAGCAGGAGAAGGTGATTGCTTCCAGGTCTTCCAGTTACCTATGTAACAGATATTGCATGGAAACTGAGCCAACAGGGAGGGAGGTGTCACTGTTCATAACTTACATTCCAGCCATTTGATAATTATGAAAAAGGGTGAAGATTCTTTCTGGCTACTTCCTGTTTGCAAGCGGCATTGACAGTAAGGGTAAAAGGCTGATATGTGGTCCAATCTGGGAGAAGGCAGAAGGCAACAGCTGTCACTTGGGCATTGAGTCCTTAGATAAAGTCTGGAGGACATGTTTACACTCCCACCAAAAATGAAGTAAGGTTCCCTTCTGTCCACATCCCCTCCAGCATCTGTTGTTATTAGAGTTCTTGATTTTTGCCATTCTAACTGGGGTGAGGTGGTATCACAATGTTGTTTTGATTTGCATTTTTTTATGTGTCTATTGGCCATCTTTTATGTGTCTATTGGCCATCCTTCTTTCTTCTTTAGAGAAGTTTTCCTTTAAGTCATTTGCCCACTTATTTATTGGGCAGTTGTTTCTTTGAGGATTTGTTGTTGGGGGATTTAATTTTTTGAGTTCCAAGTATATTTTAGATATGAGACCCTTGTCTGTTGTATGGCTAGTGAAGATTTTCTCTCCTCTGTGGGCTTTCTATTGATCTTACTAGCTATGTCCTTTGCCATGCAGAAGCTCTGCAACTACATGCAATCCCATTTGTCTAAAATTTCTTTGATTTGTTTTTTCCTGGTCTCTATTAAGAAAATTTTTGTCCTGCGCCAAGGAGACCTAGGGTGTCTCCTATTCCATCCTGTAATATTTTCTGAGTGTCTGTTTTGACTTCGACGTCTTTGATCCATTTGGAGTTGATTCTGCTGCAGGGTGATATATAAGGATCTAGCTTTAGTTTTCTACAAGTAGTTAACCAGTTTTGCCAGCAACATTTACTGAAGAGGCTGTCTTTCTTCCATTCTATTTTTTTAGCTCCCTTATCAAAGATTAGATGGCTATAGGTCTGTAGGTTCATTTCTGGGTTTTCAATTCTATTTCATTGGTCCTGAGGTCTGTTCTTGTGCCAGTACCAAGCTGTTTTGATTACTATGGCTTTATAGTAGATTTTGAAATTTGGTATTGATATTACTCCAGCAGTGTTCTTTCCATTGAAGAGCATTTTTGTTATTCGGGTCTTTTATAGATGCCCCTCAGTAGATGAATTGATCAGGAAAATTTGGTATATATACACAATGGAATTCTATGCCTCCATCAGAAAGAATGACCTTGCCCCATTTGGGAGGAAATGGAAAGACTTGGAAAAAATTATATTAAGTGAAGTAAGCCAAGCCCAAAGAAACATAGGTCCCATGGTTTCCCTTATTTGCAATATCTAGTATATATATGAGTCAAGCAGAAAAGGTCAGATAAGGTGATGTTAGGAAAATGAACCCTAAGATATGTATTTAAATGTTTTTTGTCTTTCATGCAATTATTTCTAAAGCATTTATAAGATTATTTCTTTGTTGCTTTGTATGTCCTTCCCCCACAGTATAACCCCTGCTTTCACTGTATTTGATGTCAGTATAATTTGTGGAGGGGAAGGGGAAAAACAAGTCATTTAAATAAGGATACAGTTTGACCCGTTGCAACAATGAGAAGTACAAGTTGTCATGGTGAAAATGAACTTTACAACTTTAGTGGGAGGGGGGGTGGGGAGAATTCAGTGGGGGGGGCAGGGGGAAGCTGGGAAGGGATGGGAAGGGTAAACAAAGGAGGAGGCTACAATGCTTGGTAAGAAATGTACTCACTATCTTGCCCATGTAATTGTAATCCCTCTGTACAGTATTTTCACAATAAAAAAAAAAAGAATAATGCAAAAAATAGTCTGGAGGAGGCAAGTCTCATCACGAAGTTTGGAGAAGTCTCATGACGCATTGGGGAACTGAAAAAAATACTAGAGAGCAAATAAATGGCAAGAGGAAGGACTTGGGGCTCAAAATGTTGGTAGAAATGTCCCTACCTTCTTCTGACCCCTGGTGACTATATAGAGAAGAAGTCAATTAACAAAGGCACGAATATAAATTCCTGTCCAGTTGAATGGTAGACAGGTATGGACATTAGATGGGCAGTCTTCTTACTTCTATTGACCTCCCGGCTCTGGTTAAATTTGATAGGGCAGGCACAAAGTGGCTGATGTGATATCATCTACTCTTACTCCTCTCCATGTTCCTTTGTCCCCCAGACTGGCTTAGTCTAGGTGCTCATTGCTGGGATGGTTAGTCCCAGTTGGTATTCAAGGAGGCTTGAACTCAAGGCCTGAGCAGTGTCCCTGAGCACTTCTGCTCAAGGATAGCACTCTACCACTTTGAGTGATGGTACCACTTGTAGTGTTTCCTGGTTAGAGGTAAGAGGCTTGAGCCATGCTTCCAGCCTGGCTCTTTGCCGGTTAGTTGGGAGATGGAGTTTGAGTGATTTTTCAGCCCAGGCTGACTTGCACTGCAATCTTTTCCACAAAAGCTCTTTGTTATTTACAATGAAAGCAACAAGGAGATCAAATATAATAAGTAGAGCTTACCTGGTCCTTATCAAGAATTGACCAAATATTCTGCAATGACAAAACTCGTTAGATGTGAGAGTCTTAGCACAGATTTGCCTAATATGTTAGAATCACATAGTCAGTACTATACTACACAACACAAAACAAGAAAGGCAAAACTCAAAATTTTTGACAACAATATTTAGACATCTTTGCTAACAAAGCATATCAGATGGTTGGGCCTCAGTTACCAATGTCTGTGGAAAGAGCAACTTGTTAGCAATGCATATTAGAATAGATGGTTGGAGGAATAGCAAGCTTCTTGGAAGTGTAAGGGTTTGATGGGGCCAAACCCTTAATCCACCATGTGGCTGAGATAGCGAACTCAAGATGGCGAATTTCTGAAAAAAAAGTAAAGAAAGCCTGAACAAAAAATCAAGCCTAGCCGGGTGCTGGTGGCTACGCCTGTTATCCTAGCTACTCAGGAGGCTGAGATCTGAGGATCACGGTTCAAAGCCAGCAAGGGCAGGAGAGACCGTGAGACTCCTTTCTCCAATAAACCACCAGAAAACCGGAAGTGGCGCTGTAGCTCAAGTGCTAGAGTGCTCCCTTTGAGCTGAAGAGCTGAGGGACATCGCCCAGGCCCAGAGTTCAAACCCCACGACTGACAAAAAAAAAAAAAATCAAGCCTAGTTTGGCTAGCCTTTGAGAGGCGTCCCCGGGAACCAGCCCATGTTCCACTCTTCCGGGCACAATCAAAAAAGTTGTAGAGATATAGAAAGTTGGACATGAATAGCAGAGAGCAAAGAGAGCCTGAAAGTAGAGAGACTTTTGACAATGTACCATTGCAGAGGCATAAATTGTCTAAATCTGAGAAGAGCAAAAAATATTAAGTCATCTGGCTATCCAGGGAGCACAGGAGGCATGTCAGCAGGGTTTCACGGCTCGGGCATGACTCGCAGGACCCCATTAAATGTGTTAGAGAGTCAGTTTGGTGAGTGACGGAGAGCTGACCAGGAAGAAGCGGTGTCCCGGCTTGCCCCAGACCCCTATAGAGAGAAATAGCTTAGCCCCCTAAACCAGGCATTCATCGCTTCAGAGATGACCATCCTTTCTGCTAAAGGCAGTAGGAGCTCTCTGGAATGGTGCCACATCTGAGCAGAGACTGAGCAACAGAGAGTCATGGAGAGTAGTTTCATTCACCAGAGTAGAGAAGTGGTGTGCAGATGTGGATGTGAAGGCCAGCAATGGTATTGGTGAAAATTCTCACATGGTGTCTCAAGGCAGTTTGGTTTGAAGAAAAGGGGTGGTTAGGAAATTCTAGCATTTTCAACTCAAAAACCTCATCCCAGTCATGGCACTATTTGTAAGGTATATTACACAGGTAGGTTTCATTAAGTAGCCCATGAAGAGAACACCACATGGTATTCAGGCATGAAAAGAAGTTTATATTCTGAACTGCTGCCCCACCATACATGGTAGAGAAGAATGGCTGAAAAAGAAAGGGAGGGTAGCAATTTGTATTTCTGTAGAAATTCATCCATCTCTGCTAGGTTTTCCTTCCTTTGGGAGTAGAGTCTGGAATTATTTATTTATGATTGTTTTGATGTCTTGGATGTTTGTTGTAATTTTTCCTGTGGTATCTCTGATATTATTGATTTGGGTCTCCTTTCTTATTTTGTTAGTTACTCTTGCCAGTGTTCCCTCAGTTTTAGTGACCTTTTTTTAAACAGCTTTTAAAAATTAATTTTATTTATAATTTTCATAAGTCTCTGTCTCATTAATTTCAGCTCTTGTTTCGGTTCTCTTTCTGTCTAGCAACTTTAGTTTCAATTTTTTCTTATTTCTCTAGCATTTTTAGTTGCATCATAAGATCCTTTACTTGTTCTATGTTTTCTTGATGTGTGCACTGAGAGCAATAAATCTGCCCCTCAGGACTGCTTTCGCTGTGTCCCATTGGTTTCTTTGTGATATATCTTCATTTTCACTGAATTGTAGGAACTTTTTAATTTCTTCTTTTATTTATTCTGTGATCCATGTATTGTTCAACAGAGTGCTGTTTAATTTCCATGTGTTTTTTTCAACTATATGCCTTGTTATTGAGAACTAGTTAGATTCCACCATGCTCAGACAGAATACAAGTATTATATGTTGATCCTCTTGTATTTGCTTAAATTCCATGTATGAACTAAGAAATGATCTATTTTAGAAAAAGTTAGGGGGGTTGCAAGAGGAAAACCCTACTGGTGTGAATACCTGTAATTCTAGCTACTCAGGAGGCTCAGATCTGTGTATTCAGGTTCAAACCTACCTTTCAGGTAGGAAAGGTCATGAGGCTTTTCTGGGGTTGCTCAGTACCACACCCTGCCTCAAGTCTGGGGTTGTTCACCAGCTTTGCCACCATGGGCTGCTTATGTAAGCCAGTATGGAGAGGCGCCACACCCCACTATGGGTCCAGAGTTTTTTGCAGCTGCTGTTGATGCCACTGCTGCCGCCACAGCTGCTGCCACTGCCCCAGTTGCTGCCACTGCCCCAGGATCAGCTGGGCCACTTATGCAAGCCAGGCACCCCACCAAAAGTCAGGTGTTAACCACTGCTGCTGTCTCAGGTTAGGGTGGGCCACTTATGCAGGCCAGTATGGAGAGGCACAAACCACCACGGGTCTGGACTTGTTCACTGCAGCTGTCTCCACCTCAGCCACCGCTGCTGCCCTGGGCTGGTCTGGGAAAGTGCCAAGAGGCATTGTGCCCCAATTTTGGGTGGGTTGCCACCACTGTCAGCTGCTGCTGCTGTTCCAGGTTAGGCTAGGCTATTTACACCAGCAGGACAGAGGTGCCACCCTGAGAGTCTAGGGTAGTTAGCCACTATTGACAGCTGCTACTGCTCCTGACTGGGCTGGGCAACTTGTATCAGCCAGGCAGCGGCGCTCTTCCAGGGAGGGTGAGGGGAGTCTTTGTTTCTAGCTCTGCCTTCTGAGATTTCTGTTTGTATATTCTGGGTTGGCCCAGCTCTTGGGAGTCTCCTGGGAGACTTGGGATGCTTGTGAGTGTGTGGTCCTTAGAAGGTCCAGAACCGGGAGAGTTATGCAGCTTGGCACAAAACCCCATAACTTAAGCTGCACAACGTGGAGCCCCATCACCAGCAAAGGGTGGGGGAAGGGTCTTCCCACTTTACTGTCTGTGTAGGTTTTTCCCTTTTCTTTTTGCACTTCCTTTATCTCTCTGAGTAATTGCCTTTTTTTGGTCGGTCACTTGGAGAAACAGAGCATTGAAATCCAAACTCTGTATTTGGTTGGAGAGAGCTGTGGTGTTTCCCTGCTGTTCCATCACCTTCTTGGTCCCACCGTTTCAGGTGGAGTTTTTCTTATCTGGCCGGTGGGCCTTGGTTACCAAAGGATAGGTACATAAAAGAATATGTTGTAAAGCCTGTAGATTGTAGTTAGACATTTCCTGTAATATAGGCTTCCTAATTTTAGAAACCCAAGGGAGTGCTCTACACTAAAGTATTTCAGACGGTTTGAATCCTTTAACATACATCTTGCTCGAAGGAGAGTGAAGTGGAGGAGGCGTACCTAACCCATGGCCAGTCTCTGTATTTAATTTAGTTAACGTTTCCTTTAAGGTCATATTCATTCTTTCTAGTGCTTGAACTCTGAGGCTTATAAATGGATTGTAACTTCCAATTTATTCTTAGGGCATTAGTTAATAATTGAGAACTTGGGCCATGAATGCAGGGCCATCTTTGGACCTCACAGCTAAGGGTAAGCAAAATCAAGGTATTATTACATGCCTCAGCTCAGCCTGAAAAAAATGTCTACTATTAATAACATATACCAATAGCCATACTTTCCAGACTTTACCTCTGTGGAGTCCACTTTCCCAAATTCACCATCTGAGGTTCTTCACATATGAATTCTTTCCATATGTTCCAGCATTTCAGCATTTACCTGTTGGAAATTACCTACCACATTATAAAGTATTGTCAGGCTGAGACCTCACTGGTATTCAAAACAGTTTTAGGCAGTGTCCTCAGGCAATTTACCAGGTTGCAAATATCTACATGTAAACTGACAGAAAGCTTGAGCCTGTATGCATTTTTCACAAGTTCAGTGTCAACATTTGCACACTTATTACCACTGTTTTTGCTTCTTCCTTTAATATTGATGACTAGTTGTTCTAGAGAACCAACTGGTTTTAGAGTGGTCTCCCAAGCTACCTGATCAGCTCAGATGTTTCCCTGTATCTTAGGGTCTCTAGTTTCTTTAACTCCTCTATAGTACTCTGAACCTAGGAGACTTCTTCCATTTTATTCTCCTCCTTTTATCTCAAACTTTCTTTCATGATCCCACTATCCTTCTCAATGTGCTCCTTAATATGCAAGTGTTTTGGCAGGGTCACAGGAGAGTTCCCTTGACTGGCCACCTGCTGCTCCTTCTCACAACACCTTTGCTTGCTCTTCAGCTCCTCCCTTAAGTTCACAAAGGTGCTAGTGAGAGGTATTTTTTCCCACCCCCACTTGTTCCACTGGGACACGATGCTTCTGTATTACATTCATGGTGAAGATCTCAGCCGTCTTTTGGGGCTTTTACTCTAGTAGTTTCTCTTTCTAGTTTTCCACTTCAGTGTATTTTTGTGACAGATCTTTCAACGGTTTGTTTAGCTCTTTTGTTTTTCTTCCTAATGCTCTTTCCCTTTCCATGGTATTCTATATCAAAGCAAGTGGTCCTTTAACTCTTTCTGAAGAGAAACAATCTCTTTCTTGAGCCTGATATTTTCCTGTTCTCTTTTCTTGGCCTCATCTTCTATGACACAGCACTTCCCCATCTTCTCTGCTAACTACTCTTTCCTTCTTTCTCTGTTGCTTTGAATTTCTGGTGACACTTTTCATAGTTTATAATCGACATGTACTTCAACCTATTATATTCTTATATCAGGTCCAGCTCCTTTTTCTTTTTCTTTTTATTTTGGGTCCGGTCGTGGGGCCTGAACTCTGGCCGGGACACTGTCCCTCAGCTCTTCAACTCAAGGCTAACGCTCTACAACTTGAGCCACAGTGCCACTTCTGGCTTTTTTCTTTTTGCTTATGTGGTGCTGAGGAATTGAACCCAGGGCCTCATGCATGCAAGGCAAGCAATCTACCACTGAGCCACCCTCCCAGCCCCCCAGCTCCTTTTTTATAGCCATAACTTCTTAATGGAATTCAGAGGTCCTTTGCATGTTTCTCCAGAGCTATGAACACATTTTCCATGTGGTTACTGTGATTACTTAACCTGTCATTTACATTTTCCATGTGGTTAATGTGACTACGTAACCTGTCATTTTCTATCTTTCTCCTCTTTGGACATTCCTTTTCTTAATGTCCATTTTGCTTGCATTAAGCTCACTGATCTAGTACTAGAGGTTCCCAACTGCCATTAGCAAATGAATTGTACTGTCTTTGCCAAAGGTTTCTTGATCCCTATTCTAGTGCTCCTACCAAAACTCAAACTCCCTTCTTAGACTCGTTTTTTGTTTTTCAGGGTGTCTCTGTTTTCAAACACCAACTGGGCAACCACTTTACCTCAAAACCTTAACTTTTCAAGCTTTCTTCTAATATCTGTGGCTGACTGGGTAGCAAAAGCCATATTTAGGACTTTTTGATTCTCCAGGACTTAAAGATCTATAGCCTTTAGGTCCTATAGGCATCTGGGAGAAGTTCCAGAAAAAGCATTAGGGTTCTCACTGGGGAACAGTACCATCTCACTCACCTTAGATTGAAGACTTGGCTTTCTAGCCATTGCGGTATCCCTGCTAGCTAAACCTGGAAATAATTGCTAAGCATCTCTAAACCTCGAGTGCTGTTAGTCTCAGCTTGGGTAAGTCTGGGGAAAGACTAGCTCCAAATAGTCTGGTTCAATAGGGGGGCTACTCTCTGGTCCAAGGACTACCGTCAAGTCACCAACAGTATGCACTCCCTTTTCTACCAGCTGAGATGCACCTGTAAAATTTGCTGACATCCATCCCAGATGTGCTTGTGTGTGAAAATTACAGTCTCTAATGAGGTAATGAGCCCCTGTTTTCTTTTTTCTGAAAAGGATGGATTTTTCTGTTTCCAGTTATACAGGTCACTACTTGTAAAGGGAACATATATTAGAAAGGGGTCCTGCCCACCATCTCCTCCATGTTCCTGTCTCAAGGGTAATAAGGGTAACAAACCACATTGTGTACCACCTCAGGCTGCTACAAGTAACCACTTGTGGTATGGGAGGACTTATTAGAGTTGCTGATGACAAAGAATAGGAGAGAGAGTACATCAGTGCATCTTCCTCTGAGGGATTCTGTAAACCTGGGGGAGAATATTTTTTGGATATGATAACTTAAGGCCTTGTTCTCCTATCCTGAGAAACGGAGTAAACAGGTGCATACAGGACACAGATAGAACTATCAGCATACATACAAAGACCAAGAGCCACAGACACTTAACCCACATGTCCCATACCTCTCAATGTTGACCTCTACAGGAGGTCCCAGATGACAGAGAGAACGTCCCAGATTGCCTCTTGAGGAGGCCACAGATGACCTTTGGAGGATGTCACATATGTCCTCCCTAGGAGGCCCTAGATGACCTCTCATGGAGGTTCCAAATGGATTCCCAAGGAAGTGTCAGATGACCTCCAAAGGAGTTTCCAGATGTCTTTATAATGAAGCTGAGATTACCTTTCAAGTAGCTCCCAAATGGCCACTCAAGGAGGCCACATATGAACTCCAGAGGAAGTTCCAGATAACCCTCTTGAGAAAGCAACAGATGACATCCAGAGAAGGTCCTATATAGCTTCTCAAGGAAGTCCCAGATGATGCCCAAAGATGGTCATAGATTTCTCATCAGGGTAGCCTGAGATGACCTCCCAAAGAAGCTCCAGATGACCTCAGGAGGTGGTCCTAGATTGCCTCTTAAGAAAGCCCCAATGACTACTTTTGAAGAGGTCTCATGTGGCCTCCTGAGGAAGCCCCAGATGACCTCTGAAGATAGTCCAAGATGGCCCCTGTAGAAGGCCCCAGATGACCTCCAGCCTAGGTCTCAGATGGCTTGTCAAGGAGGTCGCAGCTGTACTCTTGATGACGTTCCAGATGGCTTCCCACGGAAGCTCTACATTATCTCTCAAGTAGGTTCCAGATGGCGTCCCAAGGAAGCCACAAATAGCTTCCAGATGGGTCCAAAACAAGGACCTCTATAGTTCAAGAAAATCCATCGAGACACGTTTTATATGATAAATGTTCTTCAAACTACCAACCCCCCAAATTATGATATACAAAGCTCCAAACATCAAAGGGAAAGCCTCTTTTCCCTTCTCTTTGTCTCTCGTTCGCTACAGACCTATACCTCTTTCGAGGTTTTTTCCTTTTTCCCTTCTACCAGTTCCTTCTTCTCTTTAGGACTCTCCACAGACCTGAACTGCTTTGCAAGGCTCCTCAGTGGCCATCCTTCACCTTCTGCACTCCCTCAACTTCCTCTCCACCCACGTCTTTCCCCTTATTCTATCACACCACTTCCTTCCTTGTAGGACTTTTTCCTTTTTCTCTCACCTTCTTTTGCTCTGAACAAGCAGCCTATATAAAGTCTGTACCCCTTTTCCACTCTAACTGTCTGTTTTCAACTATCACATCACAAACTGCCCACAGCCCAATCACTTCTTAACAGCTCAACAAGTGGTGATTAATTCAACAGTCCCTCCCACAGGATGCCTAACCTTCTCTGGTGGCATTCTTTGTCCTCTCCAGCTGACCAGGAGATGGGCCCAAGCTGATTATCGGACCCTATAGATTATCGGGCCCTGCTGATTTTTACAGTATCCTCCTTGTGAACTAGTAGCAATTGAAATTGGAAATTTGATTGTGGTATTACATCACAAACCCATTTTGACATCATTGCTACCATGACATAACAAACCCCTTTTGACAACATTGTCATTGTGACATCATGATTCCATTGTGACATTTCAAATCTATTATGACCTATTAGCTCCTTTGAAAAATCACATGCCCTTTTCAACATCACAGTCCCTTTGTGTACCCATATCCTTGTTGTGAACTGACAGTTGAGATCAGACATGTCATTATAACATCAAAAAGTGTTTGTGATATCCTCAACAGTGTGACATCACATTTTCATTATGAGAACATCAGCTCATTGCGATATCATCAAACTCAATGACAGAATCACATTATGACAACAATTCTCATTGTGATGTCATAGACACATTGTGAATGCCTATTCTGTGATTTCATTGTATTTCAAATGTGGCATGAGAGTTGATATCAGAAATGCATTTTTGTGCCTACAAACTATTTTGACATCATAATCACTTTGTGAAATCACAGTACCATTGTGATATCACTAACAATATAACATCACAAACTTCTCCTGTCCTCATAACTTTTGTGACATGCTGACATTGTGATGTCTTAGACCTTTTTGCCCTCATAATTTGTTTTCAACCTCATATTTCATGTACGACTTGAGATAACAGAAATCAACTGTGACATCATGACCAGTGTGACATCACACTGACAGATGTCATGATCATCGTGTCACATTGTGCCATCAGAAAAGCTTTTGATTCCATACGGTAAGGGGTCTATGATGTCACAATTGGTTTGTGATATCCAAATGGCATAATGGATCTCATTTGTCATGAAATCACAGAGAATATGAGTTCACAACAGACTGTGTTATCTCCAAAGTCATGTGTTTTCACAAATGTTATGAAGTCCTAAGAGGATTGTGATGTCACAGTGTGACACAATGTTTATGATGTCTGTCAGTGTGATGTCACAATGGTCACAATGGTCATGTCACAGTGGATTTCTGATATCATATATCATAACTGAAATATTATGTTTGAAAACAGATTACGAGCTCATAACTGGCCTAAGACATCACAATTGCTGCACATCACAAGACTTATGAGGAGAGGGCAGGTTTTTGATGTCACAGTGTGTTAGTGATATCACCATGGCACTGTGATGTCACAAAGTGATTGTGATGCCATATATTTATTCTGACATCAACCCACATGCCACATTTGAAATAGAATGAAATAAGAGAATAGGCATTTACAATATGTTTATGACATCACAATGACAATAACTATAATCCTATGAGGTCATTTTAAATTGTTGATGTTGCAAGGAGGTAATTGTGTAATAATGAATATGTGTTGTCACACTGGTGATGGGGTAACAAAGGGTTTGTGATGTTACAATGGCATATATTAATTCAATTGTCATGTGTTCACAATGAGGATATGGGTACACAAAGGGACTATGATGTCACATATGCCATGTGTGTTTTCAAAGGTACTTAAGGGTCATGATAGCTTTATGATACACAGTTGTGATGAGGTTACAATGGGCTTTTGATGTCATCATGATTTTGTAATATTTCAAACACAAGTCCATTTTCAATTGTTACTATTTCACAATGTGCATACAAGTTCACAGAATGAGCTGGAAGTACTAATGGACATGAATTTTTTAAAATGTTAGGAGGTCATTTTAGGTTTGTGAATATAGAATGGCACAGTGATATCACCATGACAATGTTAACTCATTACATCATGTCAACATACTGTTTTGGTGTCACAGTTCATTGATGATTCCACATTGGTGGTGAGGTCACAAAATATTGGTGATGTGTTAGGCATGTCACAATGACATGATGATTCTCGTTTGTCTTAACTCACAATGAGTATATGAGTTCACAAAGGGACTGTGGTTTCTCCAAAAATATGTGTTGTCACATATATATTGAAATCCAAAAAGGTTTGTGATGTCAGAATTTGACACAATGGAGGACAAAAAAGGCCTAAGGTATCAGAATTGCAGCATGTCACAAAAGTTATGACGAGAGGATAGGTTTGTGATATCACGGCGGGTTAGTAATATCACAATGGCAACATGATATACAAAGGGATTGTGATGTCACAATGGTTATGAGTTCCTGATTTGCTTATGATATCAACCTACATGCTACATTTGAAATAGAATGAAATCACAGAAAAGGCATTCATAATGTGTCTATGATGTCACCATGACAATGTGAAGTTATAATTCTATCATATCATTTTAGTTTTGTGATTTCACAATGAGTAGATGGTATGAAAATGATAATGTGATGTCACAATTATGATAATCTCACAAACTGTCATGTCTGATTCTCAATTGTCAATATTTCACAATGGGGCTTTGGGTACACAAAGGGACTCTGATATCACAAAGATATGTATTTTTCAAATGTTATAAGAGGTTATAATAGATTTGGAATGTCACAATGTGATCCTGGCATCAAAAACAACAATGTGAAGTCACAATGGATTTGTGATGTCACAGTGGTGATGAGGTCACAATGGGTTAGATATGTCATGAGTTTGTAATATCACAATTATTTGTCTAATTTCAATTGCTACTAGTTCACCATGAGGACACCAGAAGTGCCGCTACAATCCACGGGAACAGACATTCATCATGTCCTCCTAGTCTGAACAAATGAAGAGGGGGCGTGCATGACACTGGAGGGGGCAGGACATGCTGCTGAAGGAGATAGGATGTCAAGCCCCACATGGTTAGCTGCCAAGAAGTGATTGGGCATGGACATTTGGTAAGTGATAATTGAAAACTGGAAGGCAAGAAACATATTGCAGTTGGGGAAGGGTACAGTCTATATATAAGCTGCATTTTCAGAGCAAGAGAAGTGGAGAGAAAAAAGTTAAAGGCGTGGATGGAAAGAAGTGATGAGACTGCTGGAGGGCAAAGACCTTGGAGGAGAGGAAATTGAGAGAAAGCAGGAAGTGAAGGACAGCAATTGGCCACCTGGACAAGGCAGGGCTGTCAAGAGTAGAGCAGCCTGAAGAGAAGAATGGAATGGTGGAAGGAAAAAATGAAAAGACCTGAAAGGTAGGACAGATCTGTAGAAAAGGAGAATAAAGAGAAAGGAAAAAAGCCTTGTCCTTTGAAGTGTGGAGCTTTGGAGGTCATTATTTTGGGGGTTGGTTGTTTGCAGACCAGTTAACAAATGGTTGAACTGCTCTTTGGAGGTCTGAGGGTTCATGGTTGAGACTGAATTTAGCTCTTGGCATCCAGCTCATTGGAAGGTAGTCACTTGTTACAAAATGTATGAGGACAAGACAGGTTTGTGTTGTTACATTGCATTAATGATATCACAATGTCAATATGAGTTCACAAAGTGATTGTAATGTCACAATGATGATGTGGTCACAATGGGTTTCTGAAATCAACCTATATCCCACATTTGTGATAGAATGAAATCACAGAATAGGCAATCACATTGTTCTTGATGTGATGTCATAATGCCATGATGTCATTGTCATTTTGGGATGTAACAATGGGCTGATGGTATTATAACAACAATGTGAGCTCACTCTGGAGATGATGTCACAAAGGGTTTGTAATGGTACACTGGCATGTCTGATGTCAGCTGTCTTTGTTCACTATGACCACATGGTTACCCAAAGGGACCATGATATCACAAACACCATGTGCTTTTTCAAAGGTGCTAAGTGGTCACAACAGGTTTGGGATGTCACAAGGTGATCATGATATCACTGTAGCAATATGATGTTACAATGGATTTGTGATGTCAAGTGGTGATAAGGTCACACATGGATAGTGATGTCACAATGAATGTGTAATATCACCATTACATGTCCAATTTCATTCTACTAGATCACATTGAAGATACGAGTTCACGTAAGGAGCTAGAAGTCAGAAAGGTCATGAATTTTGTAAAATATTATGAGGACATAATAGGCTGGTGAAAATGCAATGAGACAGAGATATCCCATTGGCAATGTGATGCAACCATTACATGAGATAGTATTGTTTTGAAGTCACAAATGGTGATTCCATACAGGTGATGAGTTCACATAGGTTTGTGATTTCACAATGGGATGGTGATGTCACAATCTCATGCCAGATCTCTAATTTACAATGAATAATTGACAATGAAAATATAAGTTCACAAGGGATAATGATGTATCCAAAGGCACATGTTGGCACAAGTGTAATGTGTCTTAACATGTTTTTGATGTCCTCATGTGACTCAGTGGTCATGACATCTGGCAGTGTGATATTACAGTGGTCATGATATCACAGTTGATTTTTGATATCACATGTCATGCCTGAAGTATTATGAGTTAAAAAATTTATGAACTTAGAGAGGCCAAAGAGATCACACTGGCAGCATGTCAAAAAATTTATGAGGATAAGAGTGTTTTGTGATGTCACAGTGGGTTAGTGATATCATAATGGCAATGTAGTGTCATCAAGGTATTGTGATATTATAATGCTTATGTGGTCACAATGTATTTCTGATACCAACCCACCTGCAACATTTGAAATAGAATGAAATCACAGAATAGGCATTCCAATGTATCTGTGACATCACAATTACATGTGATTTGATGTCATTGTTGTTTTATGATGTCATGATGGGTTGATGTTAGCGTAATGACAATGTGATGTTACACTTGTGATGATGTCACAAAGGTTTTGCGATGTTAAAATGGCATGCCTGATCTCAATTGTCATTAGCTCAACATGAGGATATGAGTACACAAAAGGCCTGTCATGTCACAAAGGTCATGCTTTCTTTCAAAGCTTCTGCGGTCATAATAGTTTTGGGATTTCAAAATATGATATGTTGGTACAATGGCAATGTGATAACACAATGAGTTTGTGATGTCTCCGAGGTGATGAGGTCACCAAGAGTTAATGATGTCTCATCAAGTTGGTAATATAACAATGACATATAAAATTTCAATTTCTTCTAATTCACTATGAGGATACTATAATTATCAGTGGGGCCAGAATTATCTGTGGGAGCTGATATTCATTGTAAATTCTTGGTGTGGCCCACCAGAGTGTGGGGAATGCCGCCAAAGGTGGAGGTGTCAAGCCTTACACGGTGAGCTGTCAAGAAGTGATTGAGCATTGGGCAGTTTTGGGAATGATGGTTGAAAACTGTTAGGCTTGAGATCCGTTGGAGGGGGGAGGGGTACAACCTATATATAAGTTTCATTTTCAGAGCATTGTACGGGGAGATAAAAATGGGAGATACCCGACCCGGATGAAAGAAAGTGGTAAGACAGCAGGAAAGGAAAAACCTGAGAAGAAAGCAAGCTGAGGGAGAGCAGAAGGTTGGCAAGTGGTCACTGGGGAAGAGTAGGGCAGGCCTGTGGAGAGTGGAGAGGACTGAAGAGAAGAAGGAAGTGGTGGAGGGGAAAAAGGGAAAGACCAGGAAGGAATGACAGGTCTGTAGAGAAGGAGGGAAGAATGGAAAAGAAAAAAGCCTTGCCCATTGAGGTTTGCAACTTTGGAGATCATAATTTAGTGGTTGGTGGTTTGCAGAACAATTAAGAAAGGGTGGGGCTGCCCATTGGAGATCTGAGTTTTGGTGGTCAAGGCTGCTCTTGAAACTGGGTATCCAGTCCAGGATAAGGTAATCACAGTCCCCTTTCTATTGAAAAATGGTTTATTATTTTTTTTAATTTAATTTTATTTTTTTGGTGAACATACTGTACAGAGGGGTTACAATTGCACGGGCAGGATAATGCGTACATTTCTTATCAAGCATTGCAGCCTCCTCCTTTGTTTACCCTTCACATCCCTTCCCTACCTCCACCCTCCCCCCACATCCTCCCTGGTTTATTATTTTAAATGTGAATCAATGGTTTGTCTCCTTGCCTTAGAGGTCATATGTACATGAGTCCAAAGAAAGAGCTTGAAGTCTCAAAGGCCATGAATTCTCTAAGATCTGGTGAGGCCATGACAGGTTTGTAAAAACAAATTGGGAGAGTGATACCACAACAGCAATACCAAAATATCATCTCAAAATAATGATTTGATACAACAATTAGTTGTTGATGCCATTCTCGTGATGAGGTCAAAGTAAGTTTGTGATGTCACAATGGGTTCACGATGTCAGAATGGCATGAGAGATCTCAACTGTCATTAATTGGCAATGAATATATGAGTTCAAAAAGGGACTGTAATGTCTCCAAAGGCATGTTCTGTTACAAATGTGATGCCATTCTAACAGGCTTCTGAGGTCATAATGTGGTACAATGATCATGACATCTGGCAGTTTGATGTCACAGGAGATTTCTGATATCACATGTCATACCAGAAATATGAGATTGATAACAGATTATGAGCTCTAATAAGGCCTAATGTATGGCAATGGCAGTATGTCACACAACTAATAAGGACAGGACTGGTTTGTGATGGCACAGCAGGTTAATGATATCACAATGGCAATGTGATGTCACAAAGGATTGTGATATCACAATGGTTATATGGTCAAAATGGGTTTCTGAAATAGAATGAATTCACAGAATAGGACTTCACACTGTTAAGTCTATGATGTAACAATGTCACTGTGATTTATAATGTTATGATGCCACTGTCGTTTTGTTATGTCACAATGAGCTGATAGTGTCATAATGACAATTTGATGCCACTGCTGATTTATGATGTTACAATGGTTATGAGGTCACATTATGTTTCTGATATTAACACACATGTCAAATTTGAAATAGAATGAAAAAGCTGGGCGCCGGGGCTCACGCCTGCAATCCTGGCTACTCCAGAGGCTGAGATCTGAGGATCTCGGTTCAAAGCCAGCTCAGGCTGGAAAGTCTATGAGAATCTTGTTCCCAATAAAAACCATTAGAAAACCGGAAGTGGCTCTGTGGCTCAAGCGATAGAGCGCTCGCCTACTGCTGAAGAGCAAGGACAGCACCCAAGCCCAGAGTTCATGCCCCACGAGCGACAAAAAAAATATTAAAAACAGGCATTCACAATTTTTTTTATAACATCACAATGACAATGTGACCTCATAATGCTATATTGTCATTGTAGTTTTGTCATGTCAAAAGTAGTTGATGCTGTCATAATGACAATGGTATGTCACTCTGGTGATGTCAAAAAGGGTTCATGATGTTAAATTGGCATATCTGATATCAATTGTCAGTTCATAATTAGTGTATAGTTCCACAAAGGGACTGAGTTGTCACAAAGGACATGTGTATTTTCAAAGGTGCTAAGAGGTCCTAATAGGTTTGCGATGTCATAATGTGATAGTGATGTCAAATAGCAATGAAAGCTCACAATGGTTTTGTGATGACACATTGGTGATGAAATCAAATGTGATTATGATGAAATCATAATCACATGTCCAATTTCATTGTGTGAGGTCACAATGGGTTGGTGATACCAAAATGACACGTGATCTCAATTGTCATTAACTCACAATGAGTACATGAGCTCACAAAGGGACTCTGATGTCTCCAAAGGCATGCACTTTCACAAAAGTGATGAAGTCCTAACAGGTATGTGTTGTCAGAATGTGACAAAATGCTGATAACATCTATCAGTGTGATATCACCATAATCTAGATGTCACACTGGATTTGAGTATCACATTTCATACCTGGATTATGTTGGAGAGGATTGGAATTTCACAGTGGGTTAGTGTTATCACTATGGAAATGTGGGGTCACAAAGGGATTGTGCTATCACAATGGCTATTAGATTACAAGGTGTTTCTACTATAATAGGTTTGTGCTGTCACAATTGGTTGGAAATGTCACAATGGCATGCCAGATCTCAAATGTCATTAATTCACAATGAAGATATGAGTTCACAAAGGGACTGTGTTGTCTCTAAAGTCATGTGTTTCACAAATATGATGAAGTCCTAACAGATTTGTGAGTTAATTATGTGCCACCATTGTCTTGATGTCTATCAATGTGATGTCACAATGTTCATGATGTCACAATGTTCATGATGTCAGAGTCAATTTCTGATATCATATGTCATACCTGAATTATGAGTTTCAAAACAGATTATAAGCTTACTAAAAGCCTAAAATATCCTAATGGCAGCATATCACACAAGTTATGACTAAGTTATAACCTCCTCATCAGTACGGCAGCACCAATTGTGACATCAAAATATTATTATAACATGATGTTGAGACATCACATTGTCATTGTGAAATCACTGTCCCATTGGGTTTTCACATAGTATGACCTCACACTATTAAGCTTCTTCTATCAGCTGGTATCCTCATATTGAATTATGAGTAATTGAAATTGGATATATCATTCTGAAATTACAAACAAACTGTGACATCACAAAGCCATTGTGACCTCATCACCACTGTGACATCAAAAACCCAATGGGACATTTCATTTCCATTTCGACATTATGGATCACATTGTGCATTCCAAAACTATTATGACTTATAACCACCTTTGAAAACACACATGGCATCTGTGACATCACAGAACTTGTTTTGTATCCATAACCTCATGGGGAACTAATGACAACTGACATCAGACATACAAAGGAAACATAACATATCCTTTCTGACATCATAATTGTGACATCATGTTGCCATTATGACACCATCAGTTCATTTTGACATGTAAAACTACAATGACATCATAGCATTGCAACATCACATTGTTATTCTGATGTCATAGACACGTGTTTGCCTATTATGTTATTGATTCTATTTCTAATGTGGCATGTCAGTGGATATCAGAAACCTATTGTGTGTTCATGACCATTTTGATATCCCAATGCCTTAGTTCCATCACATTGCCATTGTGATGTCACATTGCCAAATTGATGTCACAAATGGATTTGATGTGACAATGGTTGTGACATCACAATGAGTTTCTGATATCAACCCACCTGCCACATTTCAAATACAATGAAATCACAGATTAGGCATTCATAATGTGACCTATGATATCACAATGACATAATGGCAAATGTTATAATGTCATTGCCATTTTGTGATGTCACCATAAACTAAAGGTGTCATAACAACAATGTGATGTTATACCAGTTATAATGTCACACAGGGTTTATAATGTTGCAATGGTTATGAGGTCACAATGTGTTTCTGATATCAACTGACATGCCACATTTTAAATAGAATGAAATCACAGGATATACATTCACAATGTGTCTAAGACAGCAAAATGGCAATGCAGTCATAATGCTATGAGGTCACTGTAGCTTGTTGATGTCACAATATGCTGATGGTGTCATAATGATTGATATCACACTAGTGATGATATCACAAATGGTTTGTGATGTAACAATGGTATGTCAGATCTTAATTGCTATTAGTTTGCAGTGAGGACATGAGAATGAAGTCACCATGACATCCACAAATGAACTGTGATGACACAAACGCCATGTTTTTTGTCAAAAGTGCTAAAGTTCCTAACAGGTTTTGGTTGTCAAATTGTTAATGATATAAAAATGGGTTAATGATGTCAAAACTAGTTTGTAATATCACATATTATTTCAAATTTCAATTACTACAACTTCACAATGATACAAATCCCCAGAAGGAGCTTGATGTCCCAAAGGCCATGCATTTTCTAAGATGTGATAAGGTCATAATAGGTTTGTGAAAGCATGATGGTATAGTAATATCACAATTGCAATATGATGTCAAATTCTAATTAATTGGTGATGTCAAAATAGTGATGAGTTCAAAATTGTTTGTGATGTCGCAGTAGACTTGTGATGTGAAAATGGCATTCCAGACCTCAATTGTCATTAACTCACACTGAGTATGTAAATTTAGAATGGGCTTGTGAGGATTCCAAAGCATTTGTTGGCACAAATGTGATGAAGTGAGAACAGATTTGTGATGTGACAATATGACAAAATGGTCATTACATCTAGCAGTGTGATGTCACTATGCTCATGATGTCAAAGTATATTTCTAATATTTCATGTCTTTCCTGAAATAATATGTGGTCGAAAATAGATTGAGCTATAAATGGGCCTAACATAACACAGTGGCAACATGTCACAAGACCTTTGAGGACAGGACATGTTTGAGTTGTCACAGTTGCTTAAAGATATCACAATTTCAATGTTACATCCCAAAGAGATTGTGATGTCACAATGGTTATGAAGTCAAAATGTGTTTTTGATATGAACCCACATGCCACATTTCAAATATAATGAAATCACATACTAGGCATTCACAGTGTATATATGATATCACAATGACAAGGTGATGTCATAGTGGTATGATGTCATTACAGATTTGTGATGTCACAATGAGCTGATATTGTCATAATGACAATGTGATGTACCACCGATGATTATATTGTAAATCCTTTGTGATATTTCTTTGTCATATCTGATCTCAATTGACATTTCACAATGAGGATATGGATACACAAAGGGACTGTTATGTCACAAAGGCCATGTGTTTTTTCAAAGGTGCTAAAGATGTCATAATGTGTTTGGGAGGTCTCAAGGTGATTGTAATGTCACACCAGCAATGTGATATCACAATGGCTTTGTGATGTCACATTGGTGATGAGGTCACAATGGACAGGACCAGTTTGTGATGTCACAAAAGGTTACTATCAGAATGGCACTGTGATGTCACAAAGGGATTTTCATGTCACAATGGCTTTGAGGTCATAACGGATTTCTGATATCCACCAATATTGCTCACTTGAAATAGAATGAAATCACAGAATAGGCACAATATGTCTATAATGTCACTATGACATATGATGTCATAATACTATGATATGTAAGTTTAGTGATGTCAAAATGGCATGTCTTATCTTATTAGTCATTAGATTACCATGAGTATCCCAAAGGTTGCTATGTGCTGAGTCCTTCAAAAGGCTCATTGTGCTGAGTCCATTACACAGGGTTCTTGTGCTATTTTTTAAAATTGTTCTGAGTCCTTGAGAGGTAGTTATAGGTATCTCCAACAAACACACACACACACACACACACACACACACACACACACACACACACACACACAAACATGGAGGCATACCATGCAACTGCTTGGTGTGTGGGGTGGATGGAGAAGAGTCCCCCAGTGGTTGGGCTGAGAGGAGATTCGATCCCCTGCACCTGAGCAGCTGCTGGGGTTGGGGGGAAGCCCTGATCTGAGGTGAGGCTGCTTCTTCCATGGCCTGGTAGCCTTAGGGCAGAGTCAGGACAGCACAAAGCCAGGGATGGGGACGTGCCTGAGGGGGGAGGAGGCGTGACACAGGGGAGGACAGGGCGTGGCTGAGGGGGTACATATCTGCTGCAGCCAGGGCCACACAGGGGCTGGAGCACTTGTGCAGCAGGGGTGGGGCAGCCCAGGAGAGAAGGGGGGCAGAGAGAGAGCAGAGAGAAAAGCAGGCACATGCAAGAGGGATGGCGGCCTCCATGCCTCTGCTGCTTTAGGAGCATGGGTCTGGGCCAGGATCACAGAGCACACAAAGCCAGCACATAAGGCAAATCCCTCACACCACCCCAGGGAGGCTGAGGCTAGGTATGCCCTGAGTCCTAGGCTCCTGCACTGGGAGCTCAGCTGCAGCAGGGGCATCCTAAGCCCAGCCATCCACCAGCCCCTGCCCCTGCCCCATCTCCTGCGCTCCCTGCAGCTTTACATCTCCGCTGGCTCAGACCTGCGGCGCCTCTTGGAGTTATCCAGTGGTGGTGTGCCCACAGTGGGTTTAAGGCCCTGACCGGGTACCAGTCCCTGGTCCTCTGCTCTGGGCCCAAGCATCCACCATGCCACTGCTATCACTGCACGCTGCACACAGAACCATAGCTTACAGATTCTCCCAGCAGCACAAGTGAGTGGCCACCCACAGGTCAGCACCTTGAGACCTCCCCCTACCACTCCCACTCCCCCCCTGCAAATCCCGCCTCCTCTCTTGTGTCCCAACCATGCCTCCCAGCACCAGGCAGGCCAGTCCTGACTCTGCCACAAATGCGCCCCAGGAGTGGGGGGTGGGGGAGTGGGTGTTGACTCTGGGAACTCACCCCCATCCCTAGTGGCCAGTATCCCTAGAAATGGAGATGCAGGAATGGGTGAGAAGGGTTCACCACTGAGCCCCTGGCTGGAGCAGTGGGAGGCACACAGTCCCACATCTGCACTCATCCTCTCCCTGGTGGGAACCTGGTGGCTTTAGTCAGAAGTGGGGAACAGCACCTGTGCCCCTTCCTTATTGGGTCTTTTCCGTTTTTCTGGGAATGGGGGGTGTTGGATGCAGAAGATAGGCCTCCCTTGCGATGTGAACCCTTCTTGTCTGTGCTCAGTCACCCTTTCATCTGAGGAGGGTCCCAGAAAAGCCCACTAGGGAGGTGAGGGCACTGGGGGTCAGATAGTAGGTGAATATGTGGGAGGAACACACACCCTCAGACACACATATACCCGGCCTATCCCCCCACCCCAGCTGTCAACAGTACTCACAGGGTGATCACATTTCCCAGCTCTGCCAGCGTCTGCTGGTGCTCCCTGTCTATCTGGTCTCCTAGTCCTCACCAAGAATCTGCCCAGTTGTGCAGAAGCATCTAGGCTGGAAGTAGGAGTCTGTCCATGTATGTAGCCTTTAGGACCACATCCATTTCCTCAACAGTGCCCCCACCCTGGGTCAGACACTCGCCTTGGGACCCCATGACCCACTGCTTGTTTCAGTCCTGGCTCTGAGGAGTCACCAGTCTTGGGATTCCTTCACACAGTGTCCTGGCCCAGGGTTTTAGTGAATGGGGAGTTAAGGCTGGTTGTTCCCAAGGGGAAGGGTCTGGCCCTGGAGAAGGGGAGAGGCAGGGTCGTGGTGTGTCATTAGAGTGGTACTCTCCTTGTGTTGGAGCCCTTGGTTCTGACAAGGGAACGGAGAATGGGAACCCACGTGCTCCAGCTAATACCTTGTCCCAGATGAGGAATCAACAAACTTAGGAGAGGTACTACTCTGAGTCTGTGTGTATGTGTTTGTGTGTATGTGTGTGTGTGTGTTTGTGTGTGTGTGTGAGAGAGAGAGAGAGAGGGAGAGAGAGAGAGAGAGAGAGAGAGAGAGAGAAAGAGAGAGAGAGAGAATCTTTCTCTTGTTCAGCCTGACTGTCCTCAGGTGAGTGATCAGTTGGCAAATTGCAAGTGCTGCATGGAAGAGTCATCTATCACCATTCTGGAGGTGTGTGTGTGTGTGTGTGTGTGTGTGTGTGTGTATGTGTGTGTGTGCGTCTGTGTGTCTGTGTCTGTGTCTGTGTTGGGAGAGCAGAGAGATGAGAACAATGAAAATATATTTAAGTCACCATGTCTAAAAACAGCAAAAGCATTTTATTTCTCTCTCCGTGTCTGTATTTGTTGTTGTTCTTTCTTCAATACCAAGTACAAGCCCAGTCACAATTTTTGTTTTCTCCTTCACAGCTTCATGGCTCCTTTATGAAAGATTTCAGTACACATTACTTTCCTCCCCTTTCCACCTCTCTCTTCCCCCTATTCTGTCGCCCACAGTAGCTGCTGGGCCTGAGTGGGCCTCCCTTAGAAGAACGGTGTGAACCCTGGACTGGAGTGGACCCCTGTCTTTATATCCCCAGACAGAAGTTTGGTGAGGCGAATGAGATCACAGCCACACTCTTCCAGCCAGACACTCTGCTCTTGTGGGTTTAGTTGGAGGTAATTCAAGGGTTTGGAATGTGTCTGCCCAACATAATTAGGGAAGAAGATGAGGGAAAGGATAGGGCAGGGGCTGTGTAGCTATGAGGTTTTGGAGATTGGCGGACAATGTGACATGGCAGATGGTTCACCATGACAGTGGATGAGAGTGGAACCATATCTAGGGCATTAACGGTCTCTGTGGGCATCCGGGCACAGGGCTGCGGGCACCCACTGGTGGTGATGATACCCTCGTGGGCCAGTGCCCAGTGTCAATCCTCCCTGAAGTCCTGCAGAATCTAATCTGTGTCCCACCTGGGCTGTTTCCAGCTGGGCAGTGGTAGGCAAATCCATTCCCCCAACTGGAGCCCGCTAGGTATCAGGAGGTGGCAGTTAGCTAGGGCTCGCTGAATGCCAGTTTCTGTAACCTGCTATACACTGTCTGGAAGGAAAAGGGGACCACTGACTTTGGAACCCTTTAAGTTCGATTGGGACAAATTAAATAGCACATTTTCCAGGATTTTTAAATATAAGCTGGCAATTTCCACTAATGCCTGGGATTATGGATCAAATTAGATGGATGATTTCAGCCGGCAAACAATGATGTTCAAAGTGGCACAGGCAGAGTTCCCAAGCCAGATTGTCTCCTGCTTTGAAGGTTGTGCCTTAACTGCCTTTCTTTGGCAGCTGTTGAATCTACCTAGGGTGACCACCACACTTGAGGACATTGTGGGGAGCAGAGATTGTGACCTCTCCATCCCCAGCCTGCCAGTTATGAGCAGAGATGATTCCCAGCACCTGTACTGGACTCTGGGAGATTTAGAGAACCCAGGCTGCCTCAAGGATCCTTCCTCTGCAACATGAAACCTAGGGGCCAGATGTGATGGATGATACTGGCTGGCCCCAGGGGGAGGACAGGAGGCCCCTTGAGCCAGGCCTTCAGCTGACAGCAGCCTCATTCACATGTACATGGGGAATTGAGTGCCACAGAGCTGGTCAGCTGCTGGATAGAGATCTTTGAGAAGATAGGCATCCCAGAGGCCCTGGAATGTAGCAAGTACATAGTGGCTCACACCCTCAGAGCCAAAACAGTTAAGTGTGGTGGCACCAGGAGGGGGTAAGACAGAGGAAGGAGAACTGTGGGAGAGCTTCATAAAGCTTCATTTCCCATCCCCCACAGAGTATTCTTACCTGAATCAGATGGGAATTTTCTGTAGTATTGTCATAGACAGATGTTCATTTATGTATCCAACAAACCATTACAGTGTGCACCAGACTCTGGGGGGTCATAGACAATGAAAAGTTCCAGGACTGGTTCCACAGCCCATGTAGAAACCTTGGATTGATGTGGGTGCCAGTGCTTCAAGCCTGTCATCGTAGCTATTTAGGAGGCTGAGATCAGAGGATTGAGGCTTTTGGCCCAGGCAGGAAAGCCTGTAAGACTCTTGTCTTCAATTAACTACCAAAAACAAAACACCAGAAGTGGATGTGTGGCTCAAGACATAGACTGGTAGCATTGAGAAAAAAGGCTGTGGGACAGCACCTAGGATCTGAGTACAAGGCCCAGGACTGACATGAAGAAAGTAAAGAGAGAGAGAGAGAGGAGGGAATGACAGAGGGAGAAAAAAAGGAAAGGAAGGAAGAATGGAGAACACGCACGCCTTGGTTTGGAGTCCCTGGATCAAGGGAGCCAATAATTCACAATCTCTGTAGGGACAGTTTCTGAGACCAAAGCCAGTATGTAGGACCAAGCCAGTGAACCCTCAGAAACGTCATGCCATTCAGGAGCTGTGTGGTCACTGACTATAGAGGGAACCAGCCTCGAGTTGAACCTAGGGCACAGGATGGGTCACCAAGTTTCAATTATCACCAGCCACATCAAGTTTATTTTCTGGTCAGATAAGAAGAAAGTTTCCAAGGGCTAGGAAGGTATTGGAGTGAGAGAGTTTCAAGGGGGGGTGGACAAAGGATAAGTAGGAATTTGAAGAGGAAGAATGATCCTAGGTCACGTGTGTCAGGACATTGGAGACATGACCTCACCTGGCAACATAGACTACCAGCCTTTGATCCAGCCACACTGCTATTAAAAGTCTTGGCACCTTGGGTTCATCATTGACAACCTGGCTGCCGTTCACTGCAGGATGCCTGTGCAGTACATCCTTAGGGACTAGGAATTTCCAGGGCTCAATCTGACGATACCACCCCCGGTGTTCTTTCCTCCACCAATGACTGAGGTAAGCATGCCACTGCCACAGGACAGCCTGGTAATGAGGGCAGGAAGTGGGTTTCTTGTCTGGCTAAGTCTTTAGTGTAGATGGCAGATCTGGGATTCAGAGAGAGCAGGCTGAAGGTGTGGCAGATCTGGGTAGAGGCTGGGTGGAAAACCAGAGGCACTGGGCTCTGAGCAGGGTTGTTTCTTTGATAATACTCACAACATAGGAACATTTCTGGGATAGAGCAACCTTTTGCACCTCCCCAAGAGGGACCTATATCTCCCCAGTTACCATCCCTTGACCAGGAAACCGTTTAGTTCCCATATCATGTGATTGGATAACTAGACCTTACCTCAATGCCCAGTGCTGAGGCAGGACAGTGAGAGATCCTGAGTCTTTGATAAGGTCAGGGGATCTTCAGTATGAGATTGTACTTGAATGTCCCAATTTTGTGCATGGTCAGTCCCATCTAAGTCTGCCATGATGTAGGACATAGAATCTAGAGAATCAGAGCTGGATGGGGTCTGTTCTGGGAGCCCTGAGTATTATGTGTTAACTTTGAGCTCCCATATGCCCACCTGTTTTCCTTTTTTGGTTGGGCCTATGCTAGCAAAAGCTTGAAACTAGGGCATGGATCTTACCTTTTATGCTCCATGATAGCACACTACCATTTGAATCACAGCTCCACTTCCAGCTTTTTTGGGTGTTTAATTGGAGATAAAGTGTTCTCACGGGCTTTGCTGCTAAGTGGCATCCAACTGCATTCCTCAGATTTCAGTCTCCTGAGGGGAGAGGATGACAGGAATGGAAAAGTTTCTTTGACTGGGTGCCATCAGCTCATGGCTGTTATCCTAGGTACTAAGGAGGTGAGATCTGAGCATCAAGGGTCAAAGCCAGCCTGGTTAGGAAAGATCCTGAGACTCTTACATAAAAGGAATTGCCAGAAAACCAGAAGCCGTGCTGTGGCTCAAGAAATGAGTGCTTGCCTTAAGATGAAGTCCTCAGGGACAGCACCCAGGCCCAGAGTTTAAGCCTCACAACAAAAAAAAGAAAGAGAGTAAGACATCTTTGCCTTCAAATAATGGTGGTGGTGTCGGGGTGTGGGGAGGTTGCTGTGTTTGGGAGACCAATTGCTGGCCTCACTGTACAGACAAATGTAAGAACTCCTCAAGTTTGTCCCAGTTTGAAGCCACAGATTCAAGAGGACGTGTCCTTTAACAGGCAGAGAGTGGGCAAAGGGGTGGACGTGTGAGATTGTTTTGTCTTTATATCCTCCATTGAAAGATAGATTTGGATGCTGGGTATCAAAATCTGAAGTGAAGGGTTGCAAAATGTTTGTGGCCTGACGAGATGGGTTTCCTCTGTGTATATGAATGTGGCTGAGGCTGGAAGCCACCAGTGGCTCACAACTCTCATTCTAGCTACTCAGAAGGCTGAGATTTGAGGACCGTGGTTACAAGTCAGCATGGGCAGAATAGTCTGTGAGACATGATGATAGACCACTAGAGAACAGGAAGTGTTGCTTTGGCTCAAGTGGGAGAGTGCTCACATTCAGATGAATTGCTGAGGGACAGCAACTTGGCCCAGAGTTGAAACCCTTTGACCAACAACAAAAAGAAGTGACTACGTTTTCCACATAGCAGTGTGTATGATAGGAAATGCCATGCTGGTTTATGAGACATTCCAGATATGTGTGAGTCTCAATGTTTTGTCTACAGTGAGTCTGATGTCGGTACTGCCACCTTCTAGGGGGTGGGATCTGATCCTAATTGAGGGAGTTCACGTTTCTGTTCTCAGGGACTGCTGAATCCTTGGGCTATCCTGTGTGTGTGTGTGTGTGTGTGTGTGTGTTTGTCTGTCTGTATGTATGTCTGACTGTCTGTGTCTGTCTCTCTGTCTCTGTCTCTCTCTCTCTGTGTGTCTCTCTGTCTCTGTCTCAGTAACTTTTTGAATGTGTGCTGGAGGAGATGGCTCAGTGTCTCCATGTGGCTGGGACCCAAGGTGACCCTCTCATTCTGGAGGTAGTCTGTGTGTCAGGATCATTCTCGCCTGGACTGTGGAACTAGATCCCTTTGGTAAACCCCTCTGTGCCCGGGGTAGACCATGATGGTTACTCATTGTCAGTCTGTCTGGTGAGTCCTTCCCCACTACCCTCTGCTAAGACAGTTAAAGGAAAGTGGATGAGGAGGCATCGCATTGTCCAACTGCACAGCACTATCCCGAGCCTCTGATCCTCACTGCCACCTATCTGGCTAGACCCTGATTATAAGAAACAGAATTCACTCTATGTCTCCTTCACGTTGGTGCAGTGTGTCGTTTCAGGGAGAGGGAGCAGTGTGCAGAGGAAAGACCCTAGATCCAACACCTCCTGGGGGACATTTGTTCTGTGACAGCGCAAAGTCATTGCTGTGGATAAGGAGGAAGCCGGCATAAGACTGAGACAGAACAATGCTCAAAGGTAGGTAGGCTGTTGAAGTATCAAACCCACCCAGGTCTGCTTCCCACTCACAAAAAGGAGGATGCATTTCAGGTAGCCCAGCACTGGCCCTAGGGGATCGTGGTGGTAAGGTGACAGTGGCTCTCGCCTGTCATCCTGGCTATTCGGGAGGCTGAGTTCTGATGGTCATGACTCAGAGCCAGCCTAGGCAGGAGAGTCTGTGAGATTCTCATCTCCCATAAACTACCTTCTTCCCCCCCTGAAAAAAGCCAGTTGTGCTGTGGCTCAAGTGATAGAGCCTCAGCCTTAAGTAAAAGAAGCTCAGGGATGACAATGAGTCCCTGAATCCAAGACCTGGGACTTACAAAAAACAAAATGAATGAATAATGGGCACTTGTTATCTTACTACCAAAAAGGATGGATACATTCTTCTCTCAGGTACTTGTATCCAACGGTAAAGGGCTTCCCTTGATGTTCCTCTAAACATCTCCTTCTCTCTATTATCTCTCCTGTCTTCAGTTACAGGATAGAATTCAGATCATTCCACTTGATGTGACCTTAAGTACCCTCCCCTATCTGCCTTTCTTGGGGTGGGGATCCTGGATGTACTCACCACTGGGTGAAAGAAGCTCCAGAGTGATGGGGGTAGGTATCCCTGAAATTCATACACACACACATACACACACACATACTCTCTCTCTCTCTCTCTCTCTCTCTCTCTCTCTCTCTCTCTCTCTCTCTCTCTCTCACCTAGACCAACACTGACTAGCCTTTTCCAAAGATACTTTATCTCCTTGGGTTAACTGAACTAGGAGAGTAACTTGATCCCCTATAAATGACTATTTTAATTAGGGCTTGCTAGCTGACACGAGATAAACATAAGCTCAAAGGAAAACTTCTGGAGCCAGTCTGGCTCAGGCTCACACTTGATATCCTGGCTCCTTGGTAGGCAGAGATCTGAGGATCACAGTTCGAAACCAGCCATAAACTGGAAAGCCGATAAAAATCTTCTCTGCATGGAACCACCAAAAATCCAGACGTGAAGCTGTGGCTCAAGTGGTAGAGTAGCAGCCTTGATCATGAAAACTCAGAGAGACCGCTCCTAGATCCTCAGTTCAAACGCACACAAGATATGGCCCCATTTGTTGCCCACAGGCTCCCTGGGCCTCAAGTGCCCTCTCACAGTGTTTGATACCACACTGGTTCCTGCGGTAGTGTATCAGAGCCTTCAGAAATTGGGTGGTGAAAGCCAGGCCTTCGCCTTCATGGACTGTCAGCCACACTAGCTGGAGGCAGACCATGACAAGGACAGCAGCCTACAGAGCGGAGAAGATCCCCCTCTTCCAGGGTGATTGGAGTGGGCTTCTTAGAGGCAGCACTTGAAAGGGGGTCTTGCTTAACAAGGAGGATGTAACAGGAAGCACAGAGAGAAAAGATGCCATAGATAAAGGACAACATAGCAGATCATGTTCTTTTCCAGCCAAGGCTGCTGGTTAGATACTCCGTAAAGATGTGTAAGACTGTCCCGAGACAGGCCCAAGGGGTCATGGAAGAAGAGCTATCCAATGTTGGGAATTTGTCTTAGCAGTAGTGGGCTCACCTAACACACAGGAAACCCTGGATTCGATTCCTAGGTGCCACATACACAGAAAAAGCCAGAAGTGGTACTGTGGATCAGGTGGAAGAGTGCTCACATCAAGCAAAAGAAGCTCAGGGACAGCGCCTGTACCCTGAGTTCAAGCCCCAGAACTGTCAACATAAAACTTCCCTCCAAGGGACCTGGGTGACAGGTGGATGGTGTGCCCTGTAGCACTTAGTAGATCCATCCATGCTTTGTGTCTCCTTCTTTGACAGAGGGGATCTGGACACTCTTTCTGCCCTGGGCACCCCTGATCCCCATTATCAGCAACCCTCCCAATGTCTTCCAATGTGACATGGAGCAGCTGGCCCCAGAAATTCTCAGGTATCGGTTGGTGAGGCGGGGGGATAAAGGGCAGGCCTAAGAAGTCCTAGTGGATCCAGACAACCAGGCCACCCAGAGGATGTGGATGGGAGCTTAGAAATGGGTAGTGATGTGAAGGGGGCCTTTTAATGCCCATGGCCCTCCCCAGATTCTGAGCCTCCCTTTGCTGTCTCTGAGGGAGGTAGAGGAGGGTCTAGGTGGTAGTGTCTAGAGAAGGACTAGTTGTAAATTGTAAAGAATGAGACACCATAAGCCATGCGCTGATGGCTCACGCCTGTCATCCTGGCTACATGGGAGGCTGAGATCCAGAGGGTCTTGTTTCCCAGCACAAGAAGTAAAGTCCAATGAGAGTCTCATCTCCAGTCTCCAACAGGAAGTGGTACCATGGCTCAAGTGGAAGAGCACTGGCCTTCAGCAAAATTCATCATCAGGGACAGTACCCAAGCACTAAGTTCAATCCTCTCATCCAAAAAAAAAAAAAAAAAAAAACAATTAAGAAGCACACCCCTTGCTTGCCAGAGATGGTGAAGGAGTGGGGTTGCTGTGGTTGGGACACGAGGTTCTGGCCTCAGTGTACAGCCATTTCTACGAACTCCCCAAGTTTGCCCGAGTGTGAAGTTATAGCAGGCTGGGAGTTGTCTTACCAAGAACTCCAGAAGTTGTGGCCTATCGTAGGCAGGTAGTGGGCAAATGAGAGCAGGGTTGGAGGGTAGTGTCGATTATATTCTCTCAAACCAAGGAAGAATGGCATTGCGTACTGGTGTCAAAGTCTGAAAGTGAAGGGTTGCATGTGCTTTATGGCCTGACAAGTTGGATTTCCCCTGGTTGTAAGAACGTGGCTGAAACCAGGCACTGCCAGAGTCTCACAACTGTCATCCTAGATACCCAGGAGGCTGAGATCTGAGGATCACGGTTCCAAGCCAGCTTGGGTAGGAAAGTCTGTGAGACTTTAACTCAAGTGAAGCACCAGAAAACAGGAAGTGGTCCTATGGCTCCAGTGGTAGAGTGGACAACTTCAGGTGTAGAGCTGAGGGATGGCACGCAGGCCCAAAGTTCAAACCCCATGACAGACGACCAAAAATAATGTGGCTGAGTTTTCTTCATAGCGGTGTGTACAGTAGGAAATGCCATGTTGTTTTATGAGCCATTCCAGATGTGTGAGAGGCTCAGAGTTTGTCAACATTCAGTCTGAGGATGGTAGTGCCATCTTCTCGGAGGTTGTGATGTTCAGTTGCTCAGGGACTGCTGAGGCCTTGGGCTACCCATGTGTGTGTGTGTGTGTGTGTATGTGTGTATTTTTCCCTCATCATTCTCTGCCCACTTCCTGGGTGCTTGTCTGCCTCTTCCTGACCTTAGATGGTGGCCTTCCTTAATAACAGCCTTGTCTTTAGTCCCCTATCATGGTCTACAATGAGTCCTAAATTGCCAAAGACCTGCATTTTCCAGCTTTTCCTTGGGACCCAAGTCTGGCTGTCCATATCTTTGTCCTCATCCAGGGGATTCTGGGTCCTCAGGGCCGGCTGGCATATGTTCTTGCCTGCCTCTGGGGGGGTCAGGGTCAGTCATGCTGTGTCCTGTCCTTTTCTCAGCTGGACCCCTGGCTGCATGTTCAACTCCCAGCAGGCTGGTAGCGGTGTGGGAGAAGGGTGGTTGCCAGTGGATCTTGCCAACTCGACCTTGATAGCTAACAGAAGGCTCCCCAAACAAGGATAATCTGGGGCTACATGAGAGGTGAGGTCAAGGTGGCTTGGATGTATTGTTTGATGTCTAGGAAATGTCAATATACCTTATCGTAGGCAAATCTATCTTCTGGCCCCAGCTGGGCCTCTCAGGTCCTTCTAGACATTTCCGGATGCCCAGAATACAGAGGCATATACTTTAGATTCAAGGGCCAGTGAACTGGGGGATTAGAGACTGGTATAGCCAGTACCTCAATGTTCTGGGGCAATAGTTTTGACCTGGATGAGCTGAGCCACAACTGTGGAGCAGTCCTGAGTCATAGTCACAGTAAACTCTCAAGCCAGATCATGTTGTTTCTCCCTAAGTCCTTCTTGGGCTGAGGGGTTTGGGCCATGGCAGTAAGTTCCATGGTATCTGCACCTTGATCTCAACATGGGGCTACTGGATCAAGGGAGATACACTAAGGCTGCTCCTTGGTAGTCGGCTCATGATTGCAGACCTTCATCTACCCCCTTTCCCCAAGCACTGGAGAGGAAAGCAGGGCACTGAGCCTTCAGACTCCTGGGATAGCTACTGCTAAAAGCAGCAGGCAGTTGGCTGTGGATTCCTGAGCCTACAAAACTTTCATGAGCCCAACTCAACACCTGCCCAAGGTCTGACTGTCAAATTTGCTCTCTTGTGATACTCGTGTAACTGGGCATTATCTGTTGTAACATCTTATGCTCCTGCCCCTGCTGGCTCCAAACCGTGGTTTGACACAGTGATTTACTACTCCTATCCACATTGCACCCATGACAGATGCCATTCTGATGATCTTCATGCCCCAAGGCTCGATACTTCTCTGGTACTGTGGCCTGTTGTGTAGGTAATTGCCCCCCAAAAGGCTGCTACCAAGAATTGTAGGACACCTAGAGATTAGGAGACCCTCAGAGGCCCACTGGAAAGTACTCTGCCTAGAGCTACAGAGTAAGGTGCAAGCAGGCCAGGTATTGGTCATGGGGCTTGAACTCTGGGCCTGGGCGCTGTCCCCCAGCTCTTCATCTTACCACGTGAGCCACAGAGAAACTTCCGGTGTTCCGTAGGGTCCTTGGAGATCAAAGTCTCCAAGACTTTCCTGCCTCGGCTGGCCTTGAAATGTGATCCTCACATCTCAGCCTCCTAAGGAGCTAGAAAGACAGGCATGAGCCACATGTGCCTGGATGATCTGGCCTTACACCACAGTGTACTAGGAGCAACTGAAATCTTTTCTTTAATTTTCCTATGCTAGTATTGGGGCTTGAACTCAGGGTATGGGCTCTGGTCTCTAAACTTTTTCCTTCACTCCATTTCTGGATTTTGGTAGTTAATCAGCAAGAAGAGTCTCATTAACTTTCTTCTACTGAGCTGGCTTGACCCTCGATCTCTATCTCAGTCTCCTGAGTAGTTAGGATTTACATGGGTTGAGCCACTGATGGCATTGTGCTAGAAGCTTTTCTAAAATAGGAGTTCTTCCCTGCGTTTGCCCTGACTTCTCCAAGTAAAGAAGGCCTGATGATCAGGAGCTGTAAAAACAGGTTTCCAGCCACAGGAAATGGCTTTGGGTCCCTGGCGAAAAGCCAAGCTAATCTTCCCCCTGGGCGCCATTCTGGGACCTCACCCTCTGCCCTGTGACTCAAGTCAACTTTGACCCAGCCTTGAATTTCCTGCCAGACTTTTCTGAAGCCATAGAACCTTCATACCACGCTCACCACGTGCTCTACCGCACACCTCAGGACCTTTACCCATGCTATACCTTCTGCCTGAGGCTGTCTGTCTTGTACCAACATATTAGAACTACTGTGGAATTTTGTCACTGGGTATATCACTTCCTGGAGCAAGTCATTTCTTCCCTTCTCCATCTTTTTTTTTTTAATAATGAGTTGCTAGAGATGGAACTTGTGCAGGCCGACTGCTAAATGCTCTATATTGGTGTGTGTGTGTGTGTGTGTGTGTGTGTGTGTGTGTGTGTGTGTGTATGCCTGTCCAGGGGTTTGAATTCAGGGCCTGGATGCTATCCTATCCTCCAGGCTAGCAGTGTACTACTTGAACCACAGCTGTACTTGTAACTTTTTGGGTGTTTAATTGGAAAAAAATTCTCATATTGACTTTCCTGCTTGCAATTGGGATCTTCAGATCTCATACTCCTGAGTAGATTACAGTTGTGAGCCACGAGCACCTGCCCTCTACCCTCTGTCTTACCTATAACCTCATCCCTCCTCTGAGTTCCAGTATAATATGTCTCACCAGACTCAATTTTTTTGCCAGTCTTGGGGCTTGAACTCAAAGCTCATACTTGGGAGAGACTGTAAACATGTGAAGACTGTGACAAATGCTGCACTTAATTATGTATCATGTTTCAACACTTAATAAAATGTTAATTAAAATGAGTCAATGCCCTAAATTATTGTGTATAATTTTATAATAGCTGTGCAAAATATAATATTATGTGTATAATAATACTAAATACAATATCAAAAATTAATCAAAGAAAAACAAAATACAAAATCAATAATAAAAATCATAATATGAAATTAACATGCATATATAAGTATATATTATGTATTAAACATGTATAGAAATATTTCTTCCTTTGCAGGGCTTTCATTCGGGTCCTGGGAACTCTAGAACTCTATCCTGAATTTCTTTCCCTCAAGGACAGTGAGCTACGCATTCACCCATGATGCAAAAGAGGTACCTGGACGGTGAGCTCAAAAACTAGCAATGGCAGAAATACTGGCTCCAGTTCCACGACAGTGACTTAATTTTTTTAATGGAAGCAGTTATGTTTATTCAGTTCCATACTGAACTTAAAAAAAGCAGTGTAGAGTTTTGTACAGCTATTCAAACATCCTTCCCTTACCTGCAAAGTGCTTCTCTGAAAAGTACATTGTGTCTTTTTTTGTTGTTTTTTATTGTAAAAATGTTCTACAGAGGGGTTACAGTTCCAGGAGCAGGGTAATGAGTACATTTCCTATTGAGCATTGTTTACTCCTATTGTGTTTTCCCCCTACCATCCCTTCCCTCCCATCTCCACAACTACCTCCCCCTGCCGAAGTCAGAGACTTAGTTTTTCATTTTTGGTTGGCACGGGGTTTGAACTCAAGGAATGGCAACTCTTTGCTCACATTGCTACAGATTTACCAAGACCCTGAGTTCAAATCCCAGGCTAGGAAAGAAAACTGGCAAAAATTCCAAACCAGGGAGCTTCATTTTTTAAAATTTAGTTAAATAGTTAATATTTTATATGTTCTTGTTTTCTATTTTTTTGGCCAAGCATGGGACTTGAACTCAGGTCGTGGAAACTCTGCTTCAGCTTCGATCTCACTTGGCTGGGGTCTACTCATTGGACCCATAGCCGATCATGAGATCCTTGGGCCAGAGGCCTTTCAGGAAGAAAACAAAGTTGAAAAGCACCAAAATGGTGAGCTGCAGAGAGCTTGGGTTTTATTTTTTTTTTTTTCTTTGCACTGTGACCATCCTGGGTCTGAATGACAAAGCTGCAAAGTGGACCTGACCTGCCATTGCTGGTGGCTTGTGGGCCATCAGTGAAGCCATAGGCCAACCTATCAACATAGGCTCTGTGTTCAAATCCTAGTCCTGACACCAATAACAGGAGATCACAAGAGACTCATTTCTATGCATAGGAATACCGATTTAAAGAGTAGTTTATGCATGGGCCTACTCTAATATTGTATGCAATAATCCTAGAGTGCTGATTGATCTTCATTAGTAGTTTATTATGTGTGAAAAGAATAATATTCCTTCAATGGTCGTATAATAAATACCTAAGAGTTGGTAGGAACATAGTAGGTGTCCTTCTATCATAGATAGACGGCCATGGAACTCTTTACCAATATATATTTATTTGTTTACCTCCGTCTGCCTATCCATGTATCGCTTTTTGGCCAAACCTGTGGGTCGATTTCAGAGCCTGGGAACCACCTGACATCTTCATTGGCTAGAGGCTACCATGCTCAAACTCACTCAATCATGAGTTGGGCCTCCTAGGCACTAAGTTCAGATCCTGGGACTGCCAGGCATGATGGAGAAGACATCTAACATCTGGATGTTTTGTGATAAGATGTGAACAATGTAATAAATGGTATAGGTGTCATCAGAGTCAATAAAATAAATTATAAATAAATGAATGAAACAAGAAATAAAATAAATAACCACACCAAATACAATATGGACTGAACATCTGTACGGAAGTATAAATCACTTTGAAAATATATATAAGGAGGGCTGGGAAGGTGGCACAATGGTAGAGCTCTTGCCTTGCATGCATGAGGCCCTGGGCCCGATTCCTCAGCACCACATAAGCAGAAAAAAAAGCCGGCAATGGCGCTGTGTCTCAAGTGGTAGAGCACTAGCCTTGATGTGCAGAGCTGAGGGACAGCGCCCAGGCCCAGAGTTCAGGCCCACGAGTGGACCAAAAAATAAAGTATATAAGGAGGATCTTTTCCAGGCCTGAGGTTTGAATTCAGCCCCCCTATGAGGAGGGAACTGCGGGAGATCCTGAGATACTCGTTTGTGAACCTGGGATGAGTCATGGAATGTGATCGATCTCATCCGTGAATGAGTAATTTGTGCATGATGTAAGTAGGAAATGATAGGCAAGACTCATGGGGTATCGATTATTTGTATAGAACAGTTGATGAAGCAGGACAATAATCATCACAGTCATGAAATGGAGGCATCAGGAAAGATGCAAGAATCGGTAGTCACATAGATTGGATTCCACCACAGGTTACCATTCTCCTATTCTATACAAATGTGTACTTATTTGCATACTAACTTCACCTTATATGAATGGATGACTGTTGTGCTCCCCGCTCTCCCCTTGTGGGCGGAGGCTCATTTGTAGGTCCTTGGAATGGCTTACCTCCTTCGTGGCTCAAAGGCTGGTGTGCTCGCTGGTGTGCTCATGTGGACCCATTCACCACTTGGTCCTGCTAGGTCTCGAGTTCAGATTCCCCGCCCTGCCAAAAGATTCATCTTGATGTCAGAAGTCAATCATTGCACCTGTTTTCTTTCCTGTGCAAGTCCTGGATCTCAGCAAGGGTGAAGAATGCATGGGCCACCCTGTAGTCATGGGAATAAGTTATCCGTGTCAGCCCAATTATACCTGTCATCATATAAACAAGAAAATACATAATACACCCATGAATAGCATACAAAATAAAGAGAATAACTACACTCAATGCACGATGCAGTCCACACACGGATGTGAATATATATCCCAGGTTTCAATGATAATTGAGGACTATTTTGGCCTTCCTGGGGCTCGATCTCAGTTCCTGGGAATGGCTCAGCTCCTTAGTGGCTCACAGTCGAGTGTAATCATGTGGACCCATTGGGCAGTTGGGCCTCCTAGGCCCCAAGATTGAATCATAGCACTGACAAAAATTCACCCTGATGTGAGAAGCCAGTCATTGCACCTGTTTTCCTGTACTGTGAAAGTTCTGGGTCTCAGCTAGGAACGAGAATGTATACGCAACTCTATACTCATGGGAATTGGTTGCCATCCAGTTCACCACAGTTATATCTGTCATCCTATACTCAAGGAAATACACAATACATCAATGAACAAGACACAAAACAAAGAGAAAGACTACAACAAAGGCAAGATGCCACCCACCCATGTTTGGAAATATAGATCCTCTATTTAATTATGAGTTTATGACTATATTGGCCCCCACCAGGGCTCCATCTCAGGTCCCAGGAATGGCCTAGTTCCTTAGTGGCTCACAGCCTGGTGTGCTCACCATGACCCATTCACCAATTGGGCCTGCTAGGCTTTGAGTTCAAATTCCTGCACTACCAAAAGATTCATTCTCATGTCAGAAGCTTATGGTGGCACATGTTTTCCTGTCCTGTGAATGTCCTGGGTCTCATTGAGGATGGAGAATGCTATATAGGCAACTCTTAGCCAAAGGAATAGGTTGTCATCCATGTCAGCACAGTTATTTCTGTCACCATATGCAATAAAATACACAATACATCCATGAATAAGACACAAAATAGAAAGAATAAGTACACTGAATGCAAGATGCATACCACATCTGTAGTTAAAGAGAAATCCTATATTTAAAAAAGGTGGACTTGCTATTTTGTCCAGTGCTGGGGCTTCAAATCATGCCCTGCATCAGGCCTGACATTCTAGTCTTCAAAAATGGTGAGCTTCCCCTTCCCCCACAGTGCAACAGAGTTAGAGTTACCCAGACCTGAGCTCAAATCCCAGCACTGACAAAAGATTCATCCTGATGTCAGAAGCCAGTCGTTGTGCCTTTTATCCTCTCCTGTAAAAGTCCTAGGTCTCTAATACGATGGAGAATGCATAGACAACCCTATAACCATGGGAACAAGTTGTTATCCATGTCAGCACAGTTATACCTTTCACCAAACTTATTAAAATACACAATACCTCCATGAAATAGAGACAAAATAAGGAGAATAATTGCACTGAACACAAGATGCTGTCCACACGTATTTGTCATTATAGATCCTATGTTTAAATTATGAATTTATGACTATAGTGGACCATCCTGGGGATCAATGTCAGATTCTGGGATTGGCCACACAACTTAGTTGCTCACTGGTTCATATGATCACCTTGACTGATGGGCCAATTGGTTTTGCTCTGCACTGAGGTCAGATCCCAGCACTACCAACAAGTGGATCATGGAGTAAGAAGGAGAGTTTGAAACTTTTTTCCCTTTTCTCTGAGAATCCTGGGGGTCAGGCATGATGGAGAACATTTCTACAAATCTAGATGTTCTGTGATAGGTTGTCATCAATGTAATAAACAGAATGGGTTTCATCATAGTAAAATCAATGGTAAATAAATGAATAAAACAAAAGATACAAGGAACAACCACACCAAACATGTATGGACTGAACATCCATAAGTAAGTATAAATCCTGTGTTTACAATATATATAAATAGTATGTATTTCAGGGCTAGGTCTTGAATTCAGGACTCGTGAACAGGCCTGACTTTTTATCTTCATGTAAGGTGATCTTCCATTTTATCCACATTGCTGCAGATTTACCCAGATCCTGATTTCAAATCCAAAGCCTGTAAGAATAAACTGTGTGAATTGCAAGTCAGGGAGCTAATTTTTTTCTCAGCAAAGGACTTGAACTCAGGTCTTGGCAAGTCTGCCTCAGCTTCGATCACCCTAGTATGGGGTGAAGCCACTTGACACGCAGGTGCTCCTGTGATCCTAGAACCTTAGGTTTTGCAGGGAAGACAATGCACAGAAAAAATATGGCCTTTTATGTTTTATTCCTTTGCACAGTGACCCTTCTGGTTCTGAACGACACTGTTGCAAATGGTACTTCACCTTGCATTGCTGAAGGCTGACAGACTATCAGGGAAGCCATAGGCCCATGTGGCAACATAGGACCTCATTTCGAATCCCCGTCCTGACAGCAACCAGTGGCAAGAGATACTAAGAAACTGGTTCCCAACCAATGGAATAACACTGGAATTTTGCCAGTGTCACAGTTGAATGAGTTCATTGTGCATGATGATCCTATAAAATTAAACAGCATCATTTAAGAAGGTTAGTTGATTTTATTTAATATTTATGAAGCATTAAAAGAATATTATTACTTACAGGAACACAATAATTTCAGGACACTGAGTGCTTTCATTAATAATTTAAGGATTTAAACAATAACATTAATTACATGGACACATAATGAATACTGAGGAATTGGTAGGAATATAGTCTATATAACTGAATAATGTATAGACATCTCTGGCACTCCATAAAGATATATATTTATTAGCATACTGCCATCTGCATGTGAATCTGTTTTTATTTTGTTAACTCCTGGGGCTCATTCTTAGGTCCTGGGAACATCCTGCCAGCTCAAATTGCCCCAGGATGGCCTGTTGACACTCACCCATTCTCCTTGCTTCACAAGATTCTGGCCACACCACCATTCTTTCTTGTTTCTTTCTGACCAATGGGATACAAGAATGCTGCCCACACCCACATTCCATTGCTGCCAGGTAACACATTTATTCCCTGTTACTCTACACCACTACCAGTAGTTGAGGAAGGTAGAGGTGGCTGAGTGTTGCAGAAGAGACTTGAGGTGACTTTGGAGTATAGTAGGAAATTAACGCCCCTACCCCACCCGTCCCCTTCCCTCCCTTCATGCGGTGCTTGGTTTCAAAACTCAGGCACTGGTGTGCTGCCAGCCGTCCTAAATCCCCGACCTGGTCCCTGCCCCTAGTCTTCTGCTCTGGGCCCATATGTCCGCATTGCTGCTGCCATCTCTGCTGCTCCACTTGGAGCAGCTGGCAACAGCTTTTCTCAGCATCACAGGTGAGTAGCCACCCCAACACCAACTCAACCCTGGTCAAACATCCTTCTGGGGGCACCATGAACCCCCTAGTTTTTTCCTCTCCCCGGCTCTGATGATCCATCTTTCTGTCTTGAGCATTTCTGAGATAGAAACTAAATATATGCTCAGGCTGGGCTGGATCGCTGTACTCCTCTGAAAGATATGCTCCACCAAGCCTGGTCCTCTGTAGTTGGGATGGTAGACTTGTGGCACCATGCTCAGTAGTTGGTTTAGAAGGATTATCCCAAACTCAGTCCATAGAAGTGGATTCTTGACCACACGTGAAGCTCTTGGTAGGGCTGCAACCATTGGACCTCATTATCCTCACAGGATAGTTGTGAGGAAACAAGGGATTTATACAGAGAGATCTCTGGAGAATGGCTAGGCAGAGAGGGAGCAGCCTTCAGATAAGGTTTTGGCAATTCTGTGAGTATATGACAGAAAGATACCAGAAGGGGCTCAGGTGGGGCCTGTTATTAATCATTGAACAGGTGTGGGATTATGAACCGAAACATGGCTCTCTTTCATTATTACACTATCCCCATGAGGAAGGAGATCCTTCAATTTGTTCAGTTTTGCAGCTGGGGAAACAGAGGCACAGAGAAGCCAAGTGACCTACTTATGACCTCAAGTTCACAGGAAGCTCGCCTGACTTCTCTTCTATGCTCCCTAGGACAATGGGTGCTATGCCATCCACTTCTTGTGGTGGGAAGTCCACTTCTTTTGAGTCGTGGGCTATCTATGAACCATGATCCTCATATCTCAGCTTCCTGTTTAGTCAGTATTAGAGTTCTAAGCCACTGGCACCAGATTTAACTCTAATTCTGGTTTTCTCTCTCTGTCTGTCTGTCTGTCTCTCTGTCCGTCTGTCCGTCCGTCTGTCCGTCCGTCTGTCTGTCTGTCTGTCTGTCTGTCTGTGTCTGGCTCTCTCTCTCTCTCTCTCTCTCTCTCTCTCTCTTTCTCTCTCTGTCTCTCTCTCTCCCTCAGGAGCTGGTTGAATGGGTGCTGTAGGAGGTGGCCCAATGTCCCCAGGTGGCTGGAACCCAAGATCACCTACTCATTCTGGAGGTTGGCACTGGGTCAGGAGCTGTCTCACTCATCGTGTTGGTACATCTCCATGAGTTAAGCCCTCTGTGCTCTTGCTAGACTGTGAGGGTTATTCATTTTCCATGTAGCCTTACTGGATTTATTTTATTGTATTCTTTTCCACATCATTTTCTAGCATCTGGCCAATATTACGGTACATAGTTATGGAATGAAAATGTAATGTTAAATTAAGAAAGTCATTTAGGGCTCTTGGAATATGGCTTCATGATAAGGTGATTGCCTAGCATGCATGAAACCCTAAGTTCAATTGCTCGGTACCACATAAACAGAAAAACACTGGAAGTGGTGCCATGCCTCAAGTGGTAGAGTGATAGAGTTGAGCAAAAAAAAAAAAATTCAGGAATTATTCCTTAGTCCTGAATTTAAGCCTTTTAACTAGCAAAGAAAAACAAAACAAAACAACAACAACAAAAAAACCAAAAAACATTTAGTTAGTAAATAAAAAGTAAAGAACCCATACTTGGAATATATAAATGCTCCTACCATACTGACACGTGACAGTAGTCCCTAATTCATGTACTTTACTTATATTAGGATATTGTGTTGAAAAAAAGTTTTGTTCATTAGGTCACAGCAATTAATGGCTTGAATGTGCTTAGATGTCAGGTGAAGATTAATTCTGGAAATTCAAAGATTCGGTTTTTAAATGGTCACTGCTAATCACAAAGACAAGGATAGTCTAAGTGAGATTTGGCACCAAAACGGCAGAGGCAAATTAACAGTTGTCACAGAAGAAAAGGAATAACTCCAGAGTTAATGAATAAATGACAGTAACTAAGATATACCAGAAATTGTTTTAGAGAACCATTTTTGGTTATTGAACAAGTAGTTATCAACAAGTCTTATTACTCATTGCCTTTAGCATTCTAAATCTCTTAGGCTACTTCTTAATTTCTGTGTAATAAATGTATCTCCTTCTGTGTTGTTCTTTCATAGCTTATCTTTTTTGCTTTCTAAAAATCTGTCTTTCTATAATTTCTCTATGAACATACTAAATACACCTACAAAGATGGCAGAGGATGCTAAAGTAAGGGTCCCATAGCTCATGAGTCATTAATGAAACAACATGGAAAGGAGGACATATTTATTGCTACTTCAAATTCTCTGAAAATCTGCAATGCCATCATTTGATTCAAATTTCTATTATTTGTCTACATAGTGTCATTCAGTGCACGTAAGCACAAATATGAGCTGGGTGCTGGTGGTTCACGCCTATAATCCTAGCTATTAAGGAGACCAGAGGATTGTGGTTCAAAGCCAGCCTGGTCAGGAATGTCCATGAGACCCTTAAATTCAATTAACCATTAGAAACCCAGAAGTGGTGCTGTAGCTTAAGCAGTAGAGTGCTCAACTTGAGCTGAACAGCTGAGGGAGTGCACCCAGGATAAGAGTTCAAGCCCCACAACCAACAAAAAGTGCAATTATAGCCTTAAGTTTCCCGAAAAAGAAGGACAAGATCAATAATCTTCCCAAGCAGAAAAAATAATTTCAAAATGATTCAGTGCACCTACTTGTACTGAGTTATTTAATTTAAAAATTGTCAAACATTAGCTTTACAATAAACTTCATCTAATATTTCTTGTTTCAAAAGAGAAGTCTATACAGTTGATGTCACTTAGCTTTCTTATTACTTAATTCAAAGCCAAACCAGGAAGGAGAGTCTGTCAAACTGTTATAGCAAATTGAACACCAAAAATCCAGAAGTGGAGTTTTGGCTCAAGCAGTAGAGCATTAGCTTTGGGGGCAGGTGGGCAGGAAAGACAAGTGTTCAGGTACATGATCCAGCCTCTGGGTACAAGCCCCAGAACCAGCACAAACTAAACAAACAAGCAAATAAAAATCACAGATATTTCTTTGGGACCCTCCCTAAAGGAGTACTGGTCTGAGAAGAGGCTCATTTTGCTGATCATACTCATTGGAATCTGCTTTTTTGGAATCCTTATTGCTCTGGAGAACGCAGGACCAGACCAAAGGAATTGATAACTGACTCCTGCATTAAGAGAATCATCTCAGGGGTGAAATATCCATCCATACGACACTTTAAAACTTCCATGTCTTTGTTCCTTTGCAGGAGAACACATTTAAATCAACGTTATTTCCTTTTGTTCTATGCTGGCATTCAAATGGTACATTATTTCCTTTTGAAATACTTTCAACTAGAAGTTTACAGAAAAATTTTATATGAGTAAAGAACACACTTGAAAAAGCCAGTGACAGAGTTTCCTTCAAGCCTTGGGATACTTTTCTTGTACTCTAAAAAGGAAAGCACAAGGAAACTTGAACTTTGTTATTCCTCTATGTTCCATTCCTCTCCTGGGGTCAGTTTCCACATCCAGTAACAATTTGTTACTGGATTGTTACTTCCAGTAACAATCGATGGTGCTGCTTGAGGTATAATGAACGTTTTCTGGCTTCACTGAAATCACACTATGACACCTTTGGCCTGAGGTAACACGTGTTTCAGAGACAACTTAGTAAAGAGAAAATATGAAATTTATATTGCTTATAAATACATTATACATGACAACATTGAGTTCAAACTTTGTAAGTTCTCTGTAAATTGAAGCGAATTTTAAATGGGAAGAAGGTTCTCAGAACATTGTTTTTGTGAGTGTATGTGCTGTTCATTATTTCCCAAGTGGACATGAGCTAACAGTAAGGGAAACAATAGCAATAATAGGAGAAAGAGAAGTTCTGTGTTTAAGTATAAGGGTTCAATACAATGTAGAAGACTACAAATAAGACAACATTGAAACAATAAAGCCAATTCCAGTATGTAGATTTATGGGAGTGATATACAGAAAGCAAGACTCATGCGTGGAACATGAAGTATGAGGCCAATCTCATTCTAAATCATGCTTGGTAATCATGCAACTTCGTAGAAAGTAGAATGGAAGAATAATCCTGTTTCCAAAGCAAGTCAGATATAAGAGCATGGATTTAACTGGAAAAAAAATGTTCATCTTGTGAGAGCAGGGATTATACTAGCAATGAACTGGTGGCTAAGATCACATTTCTTTAATTTTTTCTTTACTTATATATGTATATTTTTTGTTGGCCGTGGTCTTGGCACTTGAACTCTGGGCCTGTGAGCTGTCTCTCTACTATTCAGCTCAAGGCTAATGCTCTACCACTTCATCCACAGTGCCATTTCCAGTTTTCTTTTAGTTAATTGGAGAAAAGAGTCTCTGGGCCTTTCCTACCTGGCCTGGCTTTGAACCCCAATCCTCATATCTCACCACAACCCAGCTTACAATCACATTTATAACAGTGTACACTCAGGATATGTAATGTGTGTGTTCATTTATATTTATAAGAATTCTTGAGTTAGGGGCTGGGAAGGTGGCTCAGTGGTAGAGTGCTTGCCTTGCATGAATGAGGCCTGGGTTCCATTCCTCAGCACCACATAAGCAAAAAAGAAAAAAGCCGAAAGTGGTGCTGTGACTCAAGTGGTAGAGTGCTAGCCTTGAGCTGAAGAGCTGAGGGACAGCGCCCAGGCCAAGAGTTCAGGTCCCATGACCGGACCACCCACCAAAACAACAACAACAAAAAAGAACACTAAAGTTAAAAATCTAAGCTACAGTTTAGACATTACCCTCACAAAAATATTTGTAGTTTTTTTTTTTTTGGGGGGGGGGTCCGGTCATGGGGCCTGAACTCTGGGCCTGGGCGCTGTCCCTCAGCTCTTCAGCTGAAGGCTAGTGCTCTACCACTGGAGCCACAGAGCCACTTCCGGCTTTTTTCTTTTTGCTTATGTGGTGCTGAGGAATCGAACCCAGGGCCTCAGGCATGCAAGGCAAGTGCTATACCACTGAGCCACCTTCCCAGCCCCAAAATATTTGAAGTTTAAAAGTTGATACTCCTGGAGAAATAAAACCTAATAATGTAAAGGTGTCTGGGAAGTTAAGTTTGCATCCAGCCTGGGCAGAACACTCTTTGCAACAGTACATATAATAAAGCAGCCAAACCTGGATTGGAAGATGGCTCAGGTGATGGAATATCAGTTATGAGCAAGATTGCTGAATAAGAGCTTGAGGATTTTGCATACATACATACAAACATACACATACACACAGAGGCACTTATATGTGCACACACAAATACACAAATGAAACAACTCTCAGAATGTGTAGAAAAGTTAGAAAACAACAGAATATATAGCCTGAAGTAGACTAGAATCAAGTGATAATTTTTAATATTAGAAAGTCCTCAAGTGAACTTCCTTCAATAAAGTTTGACAATATTACATAGGTAGTGACTAGAGATAGTAAGAGAGTCAATTAATCATTATTAAAAGGATTGCATCCATGGAGGAATGAATCAGAGACCCCGCAGGTGCATCTGAAAATATTCATATCCTGTGTCAAATGTTAGAACATCTTTGAAAATAGTAGATAAACAGTCTGAACAGTCACTCTGGTGTATAATATCCCTGGAGAAGTTCAGAATTGGTAGTCTGTATCTAGATTAAATAAACCAAGAAACTATGGCAGGACAATGTGATACAAGCCTAGAATTCTAGCACTGAGATTAAGACAGGAGATTAGAGACTGGAATCACATAGTGATAACTTCCCTGGACCAGGTAGTATACTTTTGTCTTAATAAAACAAAACAAACAAGAAAGGAATACATAGTTGGAAGTTTGGGCAAATTTTGTCATTATGTTTTGAGAAGTCAAATTTCCTGTTGAAATGCAACTCATACTTAATCTTCACTTGTGTTTTAAATTCTCTCTTCGTTACAGAACATTCCCAGATGCAAAATGACTCATGATTGCCATCCAAAATTTGAAAAAGTAAGTAATCATCATTCTGTTGTATCCCAAAGAAATGATGAAGGATTACAAAAACTTAAGCTTGGAAAAATAGCAATTCATCTAATAATAATTCATCTAAAAATAACATTCATCTAATGTAGGATTATGAGGACCTTGCTAAATTAGAATTTAGATTTAAAATAAATATTTTGATTTTGTTTGTAATTTCATATTCTATAGGATACTACAAAATTCGTTTTAAGTAGAGGGTTTAATTGACAAATTCACAAATGATTTTGCATTCTACTTGCCTAGAATATTCTTTCAAGAGAGTTATAATTAGAATTTAGTTAATAGTTAATTAAAATAGTTCATGTATAAAATGATAATATGAATGTTGGAGACAGAGTTGCCAAAAATTGATGATATTAATTTATAAATTATAATAAGAGCAATTTTTTGAGGATTTGGTATAACAAGGTATGAAGGGAATAATCGTGTGACATCTTCTTTCTTCTACCTGTATGTAACACAGGAAGCAATTTCCTTAATTATTTGCCACTGTATACAATGAGAAAAATGTTAGGTTTGGGGTTTGTTTTTATTTTTGTTTTTGTTTTATTTGTTTGTCCTAGGGCTTTAACTCTGGGCCTGGACACTGTCTCTGAGCCTGTTTATGCTCAAGGCTTGTGCTCTACCACTTCAACCTCAATGCCACTTGTGTCTGATTTTTGCTGATAAGTTTATTGGAGCTAAGAATCTAGGGAATCTTCCTGCCTCGGTGAGCTTTGAACTGTAATCTTCTGATCTTAGCATCCACAATTTGTATGATAGTTAAAAAAGTATAAATATAAATAATATTTGCAAGTGTTCCAATCTCAAGTATACCAGTGGTGGGAAAATGATGCAAACCAGTTTATTGTAGTGTTCTTTCCAGAACATGTATGGCGTCACATTAGCAGAGTTGCATTTTTTCACAATAGAGATAAGCTATTCATGATGTGAATTAAGAGAAGTTTGAGGTGCACCCTAAAAGTTCTAAACTGTTGGGCTAGGATGTCTCTATATCATAAATATTGGGATTGGTGGTCATAAAAATAATAGCTTACTGTGATAAAAAATTGCTTACTCTTGAAGAATTATTACCGTTGCTAATTAGTTTTATCTTCTACCAGAATGTACTTATTTTTGTGTTGAATCTCAATCTGTAACACCCCATTTGAAAATGCATCTATTGCAGAATTACATACCATGCAAGCCGGTACTGTTTTGAATCTCTCAGGTATGGAATCTTCCGGAATTGAAATGAGTAGTTATTAGTCATTGGAATGTTGAAGAACACATATATCCTGTCTTTTTAACTGCTTATTTACTTTTAAAAGTTATAGGTTTCCATAGAATTAAACTGTTTTCGCTTTTAATATGAGAAAGTATTATGTTCTTTTTTCAAAATATTGGTAAGTATATTGTGAAAATATTGTCTAGTCAGATAGCATTCAAGTTGATGGTCCTCTGATTAAAAAGGGATAATTACTTCAAATTAGATGCCAAACAATATTGATTTTTTAAAAGTTACTACATAAAGAATAATATTTACTATACCAATACAGTTTAATTTTATTTCATGCAGCTTATTTTTAAAATTTAATTTTATTGTCAAAGTGATGTACAGTGGGGTTACAGCAATTTTAAAGTAGTGAATACATAACTTTCCAAACTTGTTACTACATCCCTCATTTTCTTCAGTTATCCTTCACCCCAATACCCCTCACAAGTTGTAATGTACATTTCCAACATATTGTCTTGTGAGTATTACTATTGCATTGGTTTGCCTTTGTCCTTTGTCTCACCATTTTGTTGTTCCTCTTCCCTTCCCTCATTAAGGTAAATATATACACAATACACAGGCTACCAAAATCAAATACTGCAGGGAATAAAGCAAAGGGGAAAAAACCAAAAGAAAATAGAAATCACATAGTACATTAAAAACAACAACCACAAATAATACTCTCTGTTTCCATATCTTGGAGTTCATTTTGCTCAGAATCAGATTATAAGGTTATATATATGCATAACATAGCCACTGGAAAATAATAGTTTCATGGACACTATATCATGAAAACAACATAACTTTTTTTGATGGTAAAGGAGGAGTTAGGATTGGTGAATTCGTGGTTCTAATAAAGGAATTTCAAAAGAGTTTTAAAATTATAACATGTAAATTTTAATTTGTTCAAACTTTTTAACAACTTAGCTATTATGAAAATTTAAAATTGCCTGGGAAAATAGGCTTTCATGCAAAGTAATTCATGGAGACGTAGCTGACAGGGAGCAATGTGGATGAAGATGGCTCATTTTCACACTAAAAAAACAAACCTCAGAAACCTTGCTATAAATCCTGTAGGTTCCCTTGAGAATTGTCCTTACCCAGGAAATCTACTCTTACTGTGTGAAACAAGGTTGTAGTGGAATTTAAATTCAAACTTCTTTAAAAAAAAAAAAAGACATCAAAATTGGTGACTTGACTTTAATTACCAAACAGTAATTCTCTGAAAAAGATAATTTGGGTCAAAATATTTAGGGAGAAAGTGCCCTCAACAATGAAAGAAGGTATTGGGTTTACACTTTTCTATTTGTAATACTTTCCACAATGCCTTTGCACATGAAGCCCTGAACCACAGAAGAAAATCTGATTGGATACTTGAAACCAATGATTTCACATTTCTTAGTAGCTCACAAAATATAATATCCTTATTAACATGAGATAGAGAAGACTTTTCTTATTACATAAGCCAAAAAGTTTTGGGATCAGAAAAGAATTGAGCAAATTGAAAAGGCAAGAAAACGCGTACTTAGAAGCCCTAGCTAAGCATATTGGCTTCAGCAGTGGAGGGAGGCCAAACTACTTGATATACATTGTCTTAATATTTTTGCTACCTAAAGTGATTTTACAGAGCTTATTTAGATCACTACAATGCAGAACAGATTGAATGAAGACATGAAAATAAATTCCACATCCAATAAAAAGAGTTGTAAAAGGAAAACCATGAAGATTTAGTGTGGGTCCGATCTTGTTGAGTCAGCTAGAATAGCAGTTGAAGCACACTTTTTGCTCATAGAGACATGATCCACAGGCATGTCTGCCTAGCTTGCCATCCATGACCTGTCCATACTCCGTACATTCCCCCGGGGGACCAATCTGTGCCTGTCACCAAGCAGTGCTCATCACAAGTGCCTTACAGCAACTCTCTGCTAAGTAATTGGCTGGGAAGGACTCAGGAGGTTGGGAAAGCTGGGGCTTTAAAATCACCCCCTTGTGCAGAAATAAACGAGACCTGCTTAAGCCTGTTCTCCCAACATGTGTTGTTGTGTGCTTCGTTCACACTTACCTCCTGCCAGAGACTAGCCCTACAAGTGGTGCCTAACGACAGGCTCGATTGCTTTTGGCAGATAGATGGTCTAGGGTCTAGTGCAAGGTTAGTGCCTCTATGGGTAACCTTCCCCCGCAGCAGGAGAGCCTCAATCACGAGCACTTGTTGCCCTGTTCTGGAGTAGGCAGATGAAAGTATCACAAAAGGAAGCTAGTTTAATATGGGAAATAGTGAGTGAATTGTGTCCCTGGATTGACACCGGGGACATTTGGGATCCAGACAGGTGGACCCACGTCCTTCAGGCAGCTCATAAAAAGGAAGTCCATGAAGGCGCTGAGCTGCCCCTAACCTTTTACCCCATCATAGTAGGTATTCAAGCCTGTCTATCAGGGAAAGAAGAAGGGGAAACTCTGCAGGCATTTAACACCTCGCTGCAAGAAGAAACAACAAAAGGAAAATGGCGAAGCTGCTCAAACACTCCCATCTTCTTGTGATACAGCAAACAATTCCAGCAAGAACACAGATAACCAACAACTTCCACTATCAAGTGACACAGGGGGCTGGCCAGCTATGCTTGTAAAACCGCCTCCCCCACACTATCAGTCCCAGGAAGCCTGCCCAATCACTTCTTTTTGCTGTTTAGGCCAGCCTGGGAACTCCCCTCAGAAAACTTTGTATCCTTGGGCAGAGATATCCAACTTTGCCCAGGAACAAAAACCCATTGTTCCCCATGTAATACAACAGTTGTTCATGGGCCCCACAACTATCGTGGCAACGACAGCCAAGCCTATAAATGAACCCCAGTTCATATTCCCGGTAAACGTCCACCGAACCTCTGTATGACCTAACCAATGGCACCCCCATGACCCAAAAGTACTTGACAAATACTGGGCCGCTGTCAGGGAAGATGGATTACAGTCCCTGAACGCTCAACAGATGCTTGAATCCCTTAGCATTGATCTTAACTGCCCCATGATTGGAAGAGTTTAATGAACACAGCATTATCTTCAGGGTCTTCCTTTTATGGAAGGCTGCTTTTTCTGATGAATGTGAACAACAAAGCACCCAAAATATCACTACCAGAGGGCAGGATGCCACCATGGGGGACCCTAATTGTTTAAAAGGTGAGGCAGCTTATGCGTCTCCTGCCGCACAAACAGTAGCACCTCCACAGTACTTTGACCAAGTACGCCTCTGTGCGTTGAGGGTTGTCTCCTCAGTCCCTTCTAAAGAAGGGGACAAACAACTAAAACCCCTCATACAACGTCCCAATGATCTTTTCACTGACTTCGTTGCCTTTGTTCAAGAAGCATTGGCCTGGAAAGTATCCCATGCTGGAGCCTGAGATGTGCTAATCAAGAGCCTAATATGGGAAGGGGCTACACAGGAATGCAGAAAAGCCATTGCCCCTGAACGAAATATGGAGATCACTGATTGCATCCTATCCACCAAAGATTTGGGGTCATCAACTCATGCTGAGTATCCTTGCACCTCCTTTAGCCTCTATGACTGCCAGTGCTCACGCGCCCCCTAATGGCAGAATGGGAAATCGACCTTGTTGGGGATGTGGCAGAACTGGTCATTTTTATAAAGGATTGCCCATCACTCTGGGGCTCACCCAAAAGAAAACAACCTCCTTCTGTATGTCCTAAATGCAAAAAGGGTTTTCCTTGGACCTCTGAATGCTGCTCTACGACTCAGCCTTTCAACTAAATAAGCGGCAGTCCTCAGCCCCAACCACAATAGGACAAAGGCAACAGCCACCACCTCAAGTGTTATGGAGTACCTACCCAAAAAGGAAAAGCTAGAATGAAACTTAAAATCAATGGAACAGAATTTAAGGGCATCATTGATATAGGAGCTGACTGTACAGTCCTTAGAAAAGATGAAGTAGAAGGGTTGGGATGGAACCTAATTCCTGGCGCCTGCATACAAGGTGTCAGTGGAAAAACAGATTCCCTCCATGTCCAATGGCCTGTAAGACGGGAAAACTGTGGTGGGGCCACCAGGGCTTTTAAACCTCTTGTTGCCCCTGGCCTTCCATACAATCTTTGAGGAAGAGATGTCCTCACTAATATGGGTACTCTGATAACAACAGATGATACGGCTTTTTATGAAGACATCATAACCGATCGAGCCGTTAATAACCCACACTACCCCCAATTCTAATGGCCACTGTTGCATGACCAGAGCCAATTCCACTCCAATGGGACACCACCAAATCCATTTGGGTCGAATAGTGGCCTATTTCCTCTGAAAAGCTCCCTCATCTCCAGGTTCTAGTGGAGGAGCAACTAAAAAAGGGACACATAGAACCTAGCATCAGTCCCCACAATTCCCCATTTTTATTATCAAAAAAAGGGCTCAAGGAAAGTGGAGATTTCTCCATGATCTACGTTCTATAGTCATATACAAAAGATAGGAACGCTTCAACCCGGACTCCACACACTTCTGCAATACCCAAAGACTGGCACATTGCCATTATTGACATCACGGACTGCTTTTTTCCACCCCCCTACACCCCAAAGATAAAGAATATTTTGCCTTCTCAGTATGTGAACCTAATTGTCAACTACGTACTCACCGATATCTATGGAAAGTTCTCCCTAAAGGTATGAAAAATAGCCTTACTATATGTCAGATGTATGTTGCCCATGCTATTAGGACTTTGCTTTCCAAATACTTTTGTGTCCATTACATGGATGACTTTTTAATAGCACATAAAGATGCTACAACCATGCAAATCTGTTTAACAGAACTCAAGGAGAACTTTACAGTGCTGGGCCTTAATATTGCCCCGGAAAAAATTCAACTCAAAGCCCCTTATGCCTATCTTGGATACCATTTAAATCAAACAATTATCCCAAATGGGCCTCATATTGTCATTAAATCCCAATATACTTTAACTGAATTACAACAATTATGTGGACATATCAACTGGTTATGCAATTTTATGTCTCTCCCCACCCAACAACTCCAATTGTTATTTCAATTGCTTCAAGGACCCTCTGACCCAACTTCCCTTCATATACTTTCACCTGATGCTCAACAAGTTTCACAACAAGTCGCTGATTGATTATGTTCAACACCCTTGGTGTTTTTAGATACCACCCAAAAAATCAACCTAATTATATTAAATAATAATATATTATTTAATGGTGGCGCTGATGCAAACCCATGGTTTTGTTACAATAAATTAGCATATCCATTACCATGCTATGCAATCTGGCCATCAAAGGTGCGGAATGATGCCATCAAACTTATGGCTGATTCCCTGACCATCTTACATGGCCCATTACAAAAACAATCTTTGATTTCCTAACAATCGAAGAGGCATTAGCTTTACAAGTCATCCACTACTATTTTAACATTGATAATCATATGCCCAAAAACCTCATTTTAAAAGTTACCCAAGAACTCCCACTTTCATGGAAATGTTGTACTCGTCCCAATGGGCAACCTATACATCAAGCCATTGTACTTTTTACAGATGTTAACAAAACTGTTTATGGATTTTACAATGCCAATACTAAAAAATACATGCTTCAAAAACATTCCGTCTGTTCAAGCTGCTGAATTACTGGCCATTTTGCTCGCCCTCACATCTTTTCCCAAAGAACCTCTGAATATATTTTCTGATAGTTTATATACTGTACAAACTGTTGCCATTCTTCCTGGAGCTTTATTACAAGATGATGTAGCAAAAATAATGTGTAAACTACAAAATGTATTAGACAATCGTGTCCAACCCTGGTACATTCAACACATTAGATCTCATACTAACCTCCCCAGACCCCTAGCTGCTGGTAATGAAGCCATTGATCGTGCTGTCACACCAACTGTACTACTCACAAATATGTGCATGGACCAGGCCCGAACGTTAGATGATCGTTTTCATTTATTGGCAGCTACTATCAAACAGTTATTTCCTGATTTAACACACCAACAATGCAAGCACATGATTCGGTCCTGCTCCTCTTGTGCACCTCTTTTACCCTTAGGATCACTTCAACCCATGGGAACAAATCCATGAGGCCTTAGACCCAATAGAACATGGCAAATGGACATAACCCATATCCCCCAATTCGGTAAACAAAAATACATCTCTGAATGCATAGATATATTCTCAGGCTTTATAACTGCTTTAGCCTTAACAGTTAAAAAAAGGCACGCTGTTAAGTCACTTCTACATGCCATTACAATTATGGGAGTTCCTTGGACCCTTAAAACAGACAATGGCCCTGCTTACACCTCCAAACATTTTTGTGAATTTTGTACCTTTTGGAACATTACACCCCAGACAGGTATTCCATATAACCCACAAGAGCAAGCCATTGTTGAACACAGTCATAAAGAAATCAAGACCATTCTTTTAAAAGAAAAGGGGGAACTGGAGGGGCTAGGGCTTAAAAATCCCCAAACACAATTAAATTATTGCATTATAGTAAAAAACTTTTTAACATTCACACCCACCACATGTGGGACCCCCACCTCCCTGTACTGGGGACTCATGAAACACCTACTCTGGTCCCTTTGGATAGATGGAGGGACCCCATCACAAGAAAATGGGAGGGCCCTGCTCCCTTAATGGCACAAGGGACAGGATTTGCTTGTATCTTTCCAGACACGAGTGATAAACCTGTTTGGATCCCAGCTGGAGTTGTCTGACCAACCGTCACCACCTAAGCAAAAGATGCGTCAGCTATGCTTGAACAGTGTGAGGAGGAGGAGACACAAACCTCGAGCTAGAGCCCATGCCAACACTTGGGGAGACCTAAAGATATTGGTCGAACAAGCCCAGGTTATGGCCCCAGACCCTGACCCGGGGCATGGTACTCTATTCCTCCTATTGTGTGCCATTATTACAGCCAATTCTCAATCTGCTGCAGGGCAGGGTAAGATAACTTTAGTGCCCAGCCCCCAAATCTTAATGATCTCAAATGCTTTCTTCCAATGGCAGGGTTGGCCTTCCTTTCTCAGCAGACGCCTTATGGCATCAAAAAACAAACCTTACTTTTAGATGGAAGGGAGCCATCTGTTTTTGTTTTTCAAACGAGATGATAAAGCAATTTGATGGCTGTACCATCCCCCTCGCAACAGTAACGCATGGGATGGAATGGTGGAACTACACAGGACCCTACCCCATTTGTCCCACTGGAAAAAAATTGTAATCAGGCTACTGACATATATTTTCATATGCAGTTGTGCCCACGCAGGGAGTTTGATAGCTTTGGCACTATATGCATTCCTCTTGAGCAATTAGTGATTAGCCTTTGTGCCAATTCCTGGCAAGGCAAAGTGTTTGGGGAGCTCGCGTTGTCCCTCTACCCGGCTATATACAACCAATCTGAAAAAGATCCCAAACCTCAAAATCTAAATGAGTTTTTTGACTCTTCAGGAGGATGATTGGGAGACCTAGGAGCCACCATGCCAATCGTTTGCTCATCACATTCCTGCCTCGATTTGTCCCCTTTCCTATTGGCCAATACTCGTCGCTGTAACCAATATGGATACGACCAGGTGTCAGGAATGGTAGTGGTTAGAGCCCCATTCTTTTTTTTGTCTAGGAGACAACTCTTCCACTACTTGCACTCTCAGCAATCACTGGCAACCCAAGGACTCATAGCCTTTTGCAGGTTTGGTACGTGTTCCCCCATTTATTGTTCTGGCTACTAATGACTCTCAGTTTTCCCAGGTTCAATTAATTCGCCCATGCACTAAAAGAGCAGTAGGATTGATCATTGCAATCGGGTCCGAAATCATCGCTACAGTGGCTTCATCTACCAGTGCTGCTATATTGCTGTCCCAAAGCGTGTCCACTGTGCAACAGATAAACCAGCTCATCCCTCAACTGTCATCCATAGAATTACAGCATTTACAAGTTGCCAATCATCTTAAGGGAGGCCTCCTTGTGCTCCAACAACAAATAGACTTGCTCCAAGAACAGATTACGTTTCTTCGATTACAACAAGGAGGACTATATAATGCAATGACTACTTCTGTCTGTCAGCTTTCCACTCCTGCACCCAATGTCACTGAACTTAGTAACTACATCAAAGGCCCTTGGTCCCTTAAGTACTTAAACTTCACCCCAAACCTGCTGCATGATGTTACCCGCCTAAACCAAACCACCATACAGCTTATTCCCACTGCCTCCTTTTTAGAAGAGTGCTTAAAAAGTTACAACAATCGTTTTTGCCATTCTCTCTGGTCATCTGGGGAGGCCTTGTACTTTTGGGCTTTCTCTCCTAGGAATTATTAAATGCTTGCACTCCCGGCAAAAACGCCTCCAACGACGGGTCACCATAATGACGGTCCTTTTAAAAGAAAAGGGGAAATTTGTGGGTAGAGCTGGTCAGATCTGGTTGAGTCAGCTAGAGTAGCTGTTGAAGCACACCTCCTGCTAATAGAGATGTGACCCACAGTCATGTCCGCCTAGCTTGCCATCCATGAGCTATCCAAGATCCCTACATGCCCCAAGGGGACCAAACAGTGCCTGTCACCAAGCAGTGCCCATCATCAACTCCCTGCTAAGTAATTGGCTGGGAAGGACTCCGGAGGTTGGGAAAGCTGGGGCTATAAAATCCCAACCCTTGTGCAGAAATAAACCAGACATGCTTAAGTCTGTTCTCCCAACATGTGTTCCTTGTGTGCGTCGTTCATGATTACCTCATGCTGGAGATCTAGCCCTACAATGTAGCAATGGGGGAGGCCCTTATAGTCCTTCACCTTCACTAGGCTAGAAGCCAAGAATCTGTGATAAGTGGGAAATCAGACAAGAGCTAAGAGGAGGACAGAGAAATAAGACATAGGAGCATTGTCCTTTTGTAACAGATACTGTCATCCAAGGTATGGGTGATTATACTCTATTCTTCTCCATACAACCTTTTGAGTAAATGCAAGACGGATAGAAAAATAATCTATTGAAATAATTTTGCAAAGAATAACTTCAATATTCCTGATATGGTATCTAAGGAGAATCTTAAGAGAGAAGATAAAAGTGGAGTATTCTTCTGTTTCCTCTAAGCATATTGTTAGCAAAATATATCTTTGAGGTTAGAAGTGATTGAACCAAAAATTGGTGGAGTACTGATTTTTGAGGGCAATTTAGACACAAGAAGACTTTCAAGGTAAAAGAAAAAAAAAGTATAGCTAAATATTTGTGATCACAGCTTCTTGGACTGGTATTTTGGAGACAAAGTTTTACATTAGAGATTGTCCTCATTAACATTGATGCTGGGTTTCCGTGGCACCGAAATGCAAGTGGAAAGTTTAATTGACTCGCTTGGCTAAGTAAACAACATGATAGAATAAATGGAATATAATATTTACTGAATTATTTTGAACAATTACTTTGCCAGAACAAAGAAGGAAATACATAATGCAAATCACTTGACATAAACTTATGAATGAAAGTAGTCAATAGAAATGAGAGAAAACAGAGAGGACTGTTTCCTCTCCGGTGGAGTAATGGGTTCTTGATCTTGTTTCTTCCATTCTATCTTTACAAGCTATCAAGTGTGGCTCAGGATTGGAGTATACAGTTCAGACCAAGAGAACATGCAGAAGAAAATATTTGCAGCAGATATAGGTGATTTATAACCTAAGACAATCTATTTAAATCTGTTAAAAATTCTCCTCCACCCCAAACTGCCCACTTTAAACAACTTTGTATGCTTTTCACAAGATTGTCCTTCATTAACTATTTAAAATTTTGAGAAGTCATCATCATACTCTATAGAGATTGCTGTTTGGTTGTGCTTTTTGTGTGTTTGTGTTTTTTGTTGTATTTTTTCACTGAATTACAAAAGGTTGTGCTAGTGTGTTTCAATTAAGTATGACCATCTAATTGTCCAATGTTCCTGGATCAGAGTCACTCCTTCTATCCTTCTCAACCAACCCCTTCTACAAGATTTATTTCCGATTTACCACTTCCTTTCTCACATGTGTACATTGAGTATTCTAGCTGTACTTGACCCTTGTGCCATTTTTCATTCATTCTATGTCTTTACAATTATTCCTCTCTGGTTTCAACTTCCTGATAGTCATTCTGTTAAACTGTCTGCTCCTACTTTGAAAGGTTTATATATATTCCATAGAGTTTCAATTCTGCATATACTTAAACTGATGTCAGCTTATATTTCCATAATTCATTCATCTGAAGTAACAATTTGCAAGCCTGGAGACATGAAGCACCTGGACCTGATTTTATTCCCCTCCATTTGGAAGATTAATCTGTAGTCAACAAGAAAGTTTAAAAATGGCTGAGAATGTATTCCTATGGCTTTGTAAAGTGGTTTGTGATTATTTTATTTTACATGGGATAATATTTTCTACTACCTATGAGTTTTGGAAAAAGAAGAAAACTAAAATTTACTACTGTAGAGGAATATGATAGAGAAAGAAGACAGATTTTATGTTTGTCAAATCTCTGATGAGTACCCATATTCAAGACTTAAAGTCATATTTCTTACTATGTTAGACAGATAAGGAAAACATAAAACACCATATGATAGGGCAACTATTCATGACTTTTTAAAAAGTATTTTTTATGTGATGAAATTTACTTTATTAGCGAATGTTTTGGTTTGAAATATGGGAGGCTGATCTATTTAACAAATTTTCGAAAGCACTTACTGAAAAACACAAATGGTGAGGGGTCCTATTTCTACACTTTAATGAATGGTTGAACCTGTTTGGCATTAGTGCTGGGTAAATAAATCAACTCTATTTTAACTTGCTCCCTACACTTGAAAAACTAGTAACGTCACTAAATATCATCTACTTGTAAAGTGTTATTTTGGCAAATGTGATTTTAAAAAGTTTATTTGAAAAGGAATATACTTTCAGGAGATTAAATGTAGGTTATCATTGGTTTGAGAATGACAACCTTTTTACACTACAGAACCAAGTTTGTCTGAAGTACTAGTGTTTTGAAGCAATAAGGTTCTTCTCAATCAATGTTTTTTCTGAATTATATTTGAACTGTATGACAAATATTCCTAGCATTGGTAGATCAATTATGGATCTATCTTTCCAGGAACTATTTTTTGGCCTGATGATGCTGGACTGAAATCATTCATTAATCATTAGAAGAGGGGTATTACAAATCATTTTGTGACATTTGTGGTCTTGTTCACTCCTATGGGATGGTCATCTGAAAATAGAAAGTTTGAATTACTGTACTTTCACATTTTGTGATTTCATATGGCATTTTAAGTTGCCTTGCATTTCCCAAGTGCTTACTGCTAATTCCTGCATTTCAAGGAATTGGGCCCCTGAAATATAGGAAATGAGAAATTAAGATGGGTCTTCAATTACTTTCTGTTGGTATGTTGCATGGGCCTCGGTGAGATCTCTTGCCCTAGTTATTTGATGATGCAGGTAACTGGGACCTGGGATCCTAGGACCCGTGGATCCTGTGGAAGAATAATACCTTTTAGACATCATATCAGCAAAATTCGAGTATAATCAGTAGGAATGCTTCAGAAATATGGAGAAAAACAGTTTGGGACCAGCGAGTTAAAACAATAAACAGAGCAGCAGAGTAAAATCCCTTATAGATTAAAGAAAACAACATTGTTTTTTTTTACCATGTGAATTCAGAAACCAAGAACAATTAGAAGGTATCACATGTTTATACTGAAAACGTTGCATTGATACTTTTTATATTCTAATATATATTCTAATCCTGATTATTTATATTCCAATCTATTTATTGTAATAAATATCAATTAATTTGTCAAATTATAAATTAATTCCAGTAAGATTCACTGTGTGAAATATAAAATCAGCACATAAATATAAAATATATAAGTATATATAATATAAGAAAATGCTTTGCATTGTTCTGTTGTGGTTAAGGTAACAAAGGCAACTGTTTTAAAATATTATTCCATTACCTCTACCTCAGTGTTTGGTAGAATTAAACTTAGAGCTTTACCATTCGGAGATGTACATCCTAGAGGCAAGAGGAAACACTGTGATTAAAACATTACCAATTTAAGGCCTAATAACAAGGAGAAACATATGGACTTCTCCTGGAGCCTCCTGAGTAGATAGGATTACAGGCGAGAGCCATCAGCGCCTGGCTTAGTCTGAACAGTTCTGTCTGAACTGTTCATCACTTTATGATCCTTTGTAACTAAGATTAGTTTTGCTCCAATAAGACAATCTATGCTGTCAGGGTAAGATATTCTGGTAGGTCTGTTCTTACATGGAGCAAGGGTAAAGGGTCAGGCAGACATTTGTGCCAGTAAGACCTCATTTGGGAAATTTTAAGCTGCAGAAGTTTAGAAGTAGCTCTTAAGCAAGGCTTACTTTGAATCCATTAGCTCCACAAAGCTAAATCAGTTAAAAAATAAGTACTTGAAAATCCATCACCTTTGGACCTAGCTATGAAGGCTTCAAAGTATGATCAAATTTCAAATGAAAAAGACTTAAAATAGTTATTGACAAAAAATTGCAAATGTGAGCAATTGAACAAACAATATAAGTTTTTTCCACCATACACAGAATTTTTCAGAAATAAGATGAATAGCAAATTTGGGAACAATAGGTTTCCTTGTTGCAAATAGGCAACCAAGGATATATGCCTATCTTAAGTTTGCATCATTAACTACGTAAATTTACAAGATACTACATGCTTCAGCAGCATGTCTACCTGAATTACAATACAGAGATTAACATGGCTTTTGCACAAGGATGATATGAAAATTTGTGAAGTATTCCATATTTTTCATTCTTCAGATGCAAGAAATGAAAAACAGTTATGAAAAAGTTGATTACAAATATACAAGTGTAATAATACATATAATTCATAGAAATAAAAGTTAGTTTGACATGAGTGTATTCAATCTTCACCTTTTTAGAAAGGCCTTTATATAGCATAACCTTTATAAAACTTTTGAAATAAGATAACATTGTCATTTTATCCCAAAGAAATAAAATTCTATAAGGACCTAGGAATTAAAGGAATCTTAAACTGTTCCTATATGGAATGCAATCTGAAAGAACACATTTATTAATGGACCTATATATTATAATATAATGTCAAATTCAAAGTATTATATCTAGGAGAGAAAGAAATAGATTATGGACATTATACAAACAGAATATAAATATTTTAAAATATACTTTTTTCAGACAAGCACCAGAAATATCTTTAGTTTCTCTACTACTCATTTCAACAGATAAGTTAAAATTATTTCTGATTTAAAAAAATCACAAACTCTATAGATATCATTATTGACGTATACAAACAACTCGAATATATTTTGACATCAAAGTCAGGCAATTCACTTGGAAGAATACCATGGAATCCATGAATTTCTAAAGTAAAATATTGCTCTTGCTTGTTATTGTGAAAATATTTTGTATGGACACATGGGATGGACTGGCAATTTTGAAATTTAAGAAACTTAATGGAAACATTAGGACTTAAGAGAACAATTTGTACAGATTTCCACAACTTCAAAGAGGTAGTGATACATACTTATCCTTTTGGTAATATCAAATGCAGTTTCTTCTAAGTTGTGCTTCAGATCTGGTTTGATATAATGGTTCCACAGAAGGAGATCCAGCGATTCTTTGCTATATCTATACCCAGCAGCAAGGGGGTCAAGAGGCCTGTAGTTTGGCCACTGGTGTCTGCATCATGATGAAATAAAGAAGCCACTCTGGTATTATTCCATGTATAAGTACTGTGCAGGGGTATCCACCCTTTCACAGTTATTCCATGAATATCTGCTTTGAGCCACCAACTCATGGACAATGTCTAAGTGTCCACAGTAGGCTTCTAGATGAAGAGGTGTATATTCATCGTTATTCTGGTGAATTTTCCGCATCTGTTTTTTCACTATTATTTATTTTCTCTTTTTTCATTTTTACTATTCTAAATTATTCTAACTGGAGAGTAGAGATTTGGTAGAGAGCAGAGGAAAGATTTTCCTCTGTATTCAAAGGGACAAACTGAAAATGAGGACCAGTGGTGTCTTCATGTGCAGCTTATTCTAGGAATGAGAAAATAGGAAATAATGCCTTATATGTAAATGAATTGGGAAATGACAGAGCAGAAAGTGAAATGATGTAAAAAAACTATAAAAGCAAAATAAAGTAGGATAATTATGGAGTAATCATATTACCTATGAGAACCATGAGAAGGAAAGAGGAAGAGAGAGACAGATGTGCAATGATATAGCTAGCAACAAAATCCATCCCTCTGATCAAATTATAGAACAAATAATTTTTATTTTTAAAAGAGATGGAAATAGAATTTATGATCAGATGTCTCCATTGTTTTTGATTATAATTTTCTTATCTTAAATACTTGTACAAGGGAATTTCCATTCATCAAATCAGTTTTTTAATATAATGGATCTTTATATAACTTTTCCACACCCTTCCAAACCTCATCCCACTTTAATTTTTTCTAGTTTTATACAGTTGCATTGAATATTATACCTTCACTCTCTTCTTCCATAACTCTCTTTATTCCTTCCTTTTGACTTCCACTCACATCGTCCAAATGATAGTTTCCTGCTATTAATTTTGTTGGAGTAAAGTTCAATTTTATAAGAAATTACACCTTTGAAATACTCCTCTGCAAATCTCATGCTTTGGTTAATATTTTTGTGTAAACTTGTATAAATTTCTAGCTTCCAAATATGAGACAGAACATGGGTCCTTTGTGTGTCTGGCTCTGACTTTGTTCACTTAATAAATTTTTAGATCTATCCATTTCTTTGCAAATAATGTAACAGTCTTAAAAATGGATAGGTGCAATCCAATTGTGTATATGTGCCACACATTCTCCAACCAGCACTCCGCCCAAGGGCATCTGGGCTGTTTCCGTAACTTGGCTACGGTGAATTGTGCAGCAGTGAACATGCTTGTGAAAGTGATTTTACTGTAACCTTTTGGAAGAATTCATCACTAACTTTATGGGAGCAATCCTCTAGCCAGTTTTCCAGAATAAGCACATCCCTCCCTTCATCTTCATCACAATGTATTGCAAGTCCTCAAAAACACACTTCCCCCTACAGGTCTCAATAAGCTAAAACCACATTGTGCCCATATTCTTTCAATACATTTTTTTTCATAATTGTACATATAATTCAGTGAGAACCTTCTATATACTTTCCTAATATGGGAATGAGGGACATGACAAAGTAAAAGTAAGAAATATGCAAGTTAATTAGCTATTATCATGTTTAAAATCATTTTCAGCTCTAATTCATAGCCTCACATAACATTATTTCAATCTTTATTTGATTACTTCATCTAACCCGTAAATTATAACAGGTGAGTTAAAAGCAAAGGCAAAAAGTGTTGTTTGATTTTGACACTCATGTGTGAGGTTGCACAATATGGGCAAATAGATGGATTGGAATTAATACCTCTTATCCATTTTGTTAACGTAGAGATGGTTTTCCCAAACTGATTCTCGCAATTCGTATTCCATTAAACATCAAGAAACATGTGATAATTTCCTTTGTTTTGATCCTTATTAACTTTTGTTTCCATTTTATTTTATAATGGATAATTTCATAAATCTACTGTAGATACAAAAATATGTTAAAATATTTCTATCCGTATGCATTGATATATACATACACACATATATTACACAGGTTATAATGATAATGTACAACTTCGGTAACTGTACAATTTACTAAATTATTAAAACTATCGACAGCTCATGCCTAGCATCCTGGTTACTCGGGAGGCTGATATCTGACAATCATGGTTTGAAGCCATCCTGGGGAAGAATGTCTAGTATCCTCTTATCACCAAACAACCAACAGAAAATTAGAATTGGAACTGTGGCTCAAAGTAGTAGAGTGGTAGTCTTGAGAGAAAAATCTCAGGGACATCATCCAGGGTCTTAGTTCAAGAAGTACAGTCTACCTAAAAAAAATCTATTTAATTTACACCTGTGTAAGTAAAGTATTTCCATCACCCAAATGTACAACCATGCTCATTTGCAAGGTAACTCTGTTTTGTCTGAAGTACCATAAAACATTTTCACTTAAGTTGAAAGTATTGCACCATGGGTTCATTCTATCTCTCTCATGCATTTTTCCACTCAAATACTCAAATCTTACAATTATTCCAATTATTTAAAATCATGGCTTTTTACATAATACCCAAATATTAGAGTTTGAATTGAGTGTCTTGTGTCCCCTAAATGGGTGTTCTTACCACTTTGTCATGTCCCCAGCCCTAAATCATCCTGATTATTTTTCAGATACTTGTGTATGACCTTGGGCTCAGTCCATGTTATATTATTCTTCCTGGAATTTAGAATAACAGGTACATGGCATTGTGTACAGATATTTCTGTCCAGTCTGGGCTTTAACCTCTATCCTCACAAGAGTAGACTCCCATGTAGTCAGGATTTTCATAAGCTTGTCATAGCTGATGTTTTTTTTTTTTTTAAATCTTTGCATTTCCTGCAGGTTCATGAGTACTGAATTAATTCGTTTTCTTGGGTTGTTTTGTTTCATTTGAATATATGTGTTGAGTTGTTCCTACTTTTCCTTTTGTTTCTTTCAAAAAAGTTCTTACCTAAAGTGCTGAGAAACCAATTCTTATTTTTCACGATAGTCAATATGAACATGATTTGTTCCAAAGCAATTTCAGTAATATTTAAACACCTTCATACCTATGGATGGTATAAAAATGATAAGTGCTGTGAAGAGTCTTTTTATTTTTACAGCAGTCTTTGTTATACACAGACAGATCATGAAATATATGAAGATAATAAAACTACAGATACTAGCAAGGAGAAGAAAAACCTATTATTAATTGTTTGACAGAGGCTTCCCTTCTAGTGAAAGAAATATGTTGCTTGATGCAGGATTTCACAAAATTATATTGCTTGGAGGAAGCTAAACAATCATCTAATTCTACAGAATTGAGGGAGAAGAATCAAATTCCTGAATAGTTTACATTTGGGTCAAATAAAAGCATGCTTCCAAAAAGATAGTTGAGTTTAGAGAAACATGATGAGTTGTATATAAATAGGTGCTTAGTTGATTTTGTTAATTTGTAAACTAATACAGGGAAATAGAGTACAGCAAGGTAAAAAAAAGAACTTCGCATTGAAATACTCATGTGTGTGTGTGTGTGTGTATGTGTGTGTACACATGCATGTGTGTACACACATGCCCATGTGCAAGTGCTCATTCATTCATTCATCATGCTTAAGCTTCCGTGACCAAGGATAGAGGTTTACCACTTGAGCCATTGTTCTACTTCTGGTTTTTCAGAGATAATCGCATGTATTTTCATGATTGGACTGGCTTTGAATAGTGGTCTTCATATCTCAGCCTCCAGAGTAGCTAGCTAAGCTTATTCAGCCTCCAAGTAGCTAGTTAAAATTAGGCCTGTCCTCTACGCTTCACTGCTCTTTTATTCTTGTCCTGAGGTGTTCACATGCCTAAGTCATATATATGTCTAGTTGCTTTAAGAAATACTCTTACTGCTTGGCACCAGGGACTCCCATCTGAACTCTTAACTACTGAGGAAGCTTGAGAACAGAACCCAGGCCTAAAGATTAGTAGAAATTTTTCTCAATCTATAGCTGGGTGCATTGGATCATTTCCACCCTCCTGCACTATCTACAGGTTGAAGATGGAAGGACTGCAGAATCCAGGCCAGCCAAGGTAGGAATCTAGGCAAGTTGGTGTGCAACTCTTAAGCCATTGATAATGGGGAGGCTAAAAAGACAGATCAGGTGCATGTTTTTGTGGAAAGGGAACCCCTATCCTAAAATTAATCACTGATATGACACCAGTCTAACAAAAACAATACTCCAAGATGAACACAATTTCCCACAACCAAAATAAGTATATACTTAAACATCCAAAAACTTAGTACAATCTGCTCTTTAATATCAGCTTCATCTAATTATCATATGATGAATAGTTTCTTCATTAAAGTTATTATATATTTAAAAAGACCTAGAAAATTCTTTCTCACTTATTCAGTGCAAACGAATGGCAAATTGCCTCATTTCTTACATATTTGACTACCACTATAAATTCATCTTATGATTATTATTGTAGTAAATATTCTGATTTATTACTTTACTTTGTAACAGTTTTTAAACTTTTGGCTTCTCTGCTGAATTTGAACTATTTAAATAGTGTCATCAAATTATATTACTTGGGTACTTAGGGCAGTTTTTTAAAAGTTTTTAACCAATGGTTTCTAGTAATTCTCTTTTTTTTATTTTTTGGTGGGGGGTCTGGTCGTGGGACCTGAACTCTGGGCCTGGGCGCTGTTCCTCAAGGCTAGTTGAAAGCTAGCACTCCACCACTTGAGCCACAGCGCCATTTCCGGCTTTTTTTTCCTGTTTATGTGATGCTGAGGAAACGAACTCAGGGCCTCAAGCATGCAAGTCAAGAGCTCTACCACTGAGTCACCTTCCTAGCTCTCTATGAATTCTTAATTGGTATATTATTTAGTTTATTTTTAATTTCAATTTAATTTTATTGTAAAGGTAATGTACAGAGGGGATACAGTTACATAAATAAGGTAATGAGTACATTTATTATGGAAAGAACATTGTTATATTTTTCCATTGATTTTTTTGCACACTCAAAAAAAAACTACTGATACTTTTCCTGTCGCTATTGTCCAATGGGTACTTTTCTTTCTTTGTTAATGCATTTTTTATTATAAAATTGATATACAGAGGGCTTACAGTTACTTAAGTTACTTCATTTAATTTTCTAAATTTCAAATTTTGAACTTAATTATTTTCGTTTCTTTAGGCCAATTCTTTTTTCAGAGTTGTAGGATTAGTTAATTTAGTTTTGCATAATTTTAACACATGTAAATTATTCAGGCATATATTTTGCTTTCAAAATAGTTAACATGTGAATATTTAAAAATTATTTTCTTAAATTTTATATGGTTGGTGAATTTAAATATATTTATTTTCTTATAGTTCTAAACATATTTGTCCAGGTAACAAATACTGTATTTTTAAGAATCACATACTTTATTAAAAAGGCTTCATTACATGGTCACTTTTTGGAAATATTTATACTTTAATTAAAAAAAAAACTGTTTGAGCTGGGCATAGTGATTTGTGGTTTCCATTTTTTAACTAAGGTGGGAAGTGTAAATAAGGTTTGTAATTCAGGAGAGACTGGGAAACTATGAGAACTTATCATAAAATTTCCAGAGTGAAATGATTAAAGATATAGCCATCCCTAGCAAGATATAGAGCACCTGGTTATCATATTCTAAATCTTGAGTTAAAACACCAGTAACATCAATCTTTTGTCAAAATAAAAGGATACATGTTTCAAAATGTTTATTATTTAAAACTTGTTTGAAAATTTCACGTCTTTTATATCTTAATTTTCAATTTACTTAATCTATAAGAATCCAATTATCTTATGAGTATTTTATTTCTACTAAACTTTTAAATAGTATGAGCAATATTATGATTTTATATATTAAAGTATTTTTATTGTTTGTGATAATTTCCTCTGTTTAATATGATAATAACAATATTCCAAATATGTGTATGTGGCGTGTGTGTGTGTGTGTTTATGTGGGTTTTTTCTGTGTGTACTTTGTAATGCTTGGGAGATCACACAATTGCTTCACATATGTTAGGCCAATGTTTTACCACTGAACTATACTGTCTAGTTGTAATACAAATTGTATTTAAGTTATGACTTTTAAATTTTCATTGCTAGTATGCTTTTTCAAAATTATATATGATAAAATGTGATCCATCTTCTATCCACTTTAGCAATTGTTATTGATATTCTTTCTCTTATTTCTTTTAAAATTAATTATATTCCTATTGCAAAATTTTAACATTGTAACAGCTATATACAATGCTTTATTTTCTATTTTATTTTTCCCATGTTATCGGACTTTCATTCCAAACTATCAGGTGGATTAAAAACAAACTAGATTCAGGACAGTTTATTTTTCTCCTTCTCTTCTCTGAAGTCTTTCTGTTTTTTGAAACAATACCAATGACATACAGCTCCTATGTGGTCCACCATTCTTCCCCCCCCCTCTCTTCTACAGTACAGCTCAAGTAGTTATCATTCAACTTTATTATGCTATAATGTTATCTAAATCTTAACTCATTCCTAAATTAATTTTAGTTGCTTTGAGCAATCTCTAAAGACATTTTTCTATACATAATATCAGGGGTTTGTGTTTTCACAAGTTGGGAAGTATGAGTGACTATCAAACATCTAGATATCTCTGTAGAATATTGGTTCACCAGCTCAATAATCCCGTATGTAAATTCAAGGAATACAAGTCAGTCAGAGAAATCTTGTAAAATGGTGTAGCTTGAGCCTTCATACAAGCTTTGAATCATATTACCATATTTAGTGAAGATAACATAGTTCTACTATAAGAACAGGCACATAGAAGAAGGTAACAGATTTGTCAAAAATAAATTCTTAGTTTTATGGTCCACAGATTTTGAAAAGGATGCTATGACTTTATGAAATAAAAACAGAATCTTAAATGGTTGTATTGGCACTATTGCCTCTCTAGATTTAAAGAATGATCTTAGACTACTACCTCAATCCTTTGTTTGTTTGTTGGTATCCCGGTCATGGGGTTTGAACTCTGGGCATGGGCGCTGTCCGTGTGCTCTTCAGCTCAAGGTGAGCACTCTACCGCTTTGAGCAACAGCAAAACTTCCGGTTTTCTAGTGGTTTATTGGAGATAAGAATCTCACGGACTTTCCTGCCAGGGCTGGCTTTAAACCACGATCCTCAGATCTCAGCCTCCTGAGTAGCTAGGATTACAGGCGTGAGCCACCTGCACTTGGCCTACCTCAATCCTTATAAAGAATGATTATAAAACTAAATGTAAGATGTAAAAACCTATAAAACATAAATGTAAAAATTCATGACATTGGATCAGTAAGGTTTCTAAAAATTTGACATGGAAAACATTAGTTGCTAAAGAAAAGCAAGAACTTGATTATATCAAGTGATAACCTTTCATAATTCAAAGGTCACTAAAACAGAAATGAAACCATATCCAACAGATAGAGGGCACATATTTGTTAATGCTACAATGATTCTGAAACTTAAGTATTTTTATATCTTCTAATTCTATATAAATTTTTTCCTGAATAGGATATTTCTTTAAATAACATATGTAAATTAATAGTCAATAGGAGGAGCATATGAAATAAGCTACTCTTTGGTGTGTAAGAAATAATAAAATGAAAACTCACTAGTATGACCATAATATAAAAAGAGGACGCAAAATATAGTAATGCATTTGTGAAGAAATTGATATATTTCTCATAGTGATCGATTTGTATAATACTGCAATCATTTTAGCAAACAAGTTTTGAAGTCTTCAAAAGGTGAAAGAGAATTGTATAGGATCCAGGCATTACACTTCTATGAATGTATTAAACAGAAGTAAAAAACTTTTTTGGACAGAGAATGTAGTTTATTGACAGTGAAATTCAATAGTATGCGTGAGACCCTGAAAATAATCCCCAAAAACAAATTTTGAAAAGACACACTATAGAGGATATATGCTGAACAAATTCCTGTAACTGAATTTTACATCTATTTTAATGTCTGTTCTAAAATTTATAGCATTTCTATTTGAAGATGCAACTTTGTGAAAATTAGGCTTTGAAAACCTATGAAGGTACAATTTACTTCCAAAGCACTAAAATGTATATAATAAAAAGAGATAATATATTGTAAGTGAATTGCATGTCAGGAAAAAAAACTATTGTTAATACTTCTTCACACAAAATGCAGAATAGCTAAAAAGATGTTTTTGGTGTTGGCGAAAAACTCTTTGTAAACTACTGCATTTAAAACAAAGATGTGATTTCTGTTTATTTTGAGGGTATTTTGTCCGTTTGAGTTTATACAGAGATAACTCAATCCAAAAGTATATGTGATAACTGGACTACCTAGGAATTATGCATCACTTCTAAGTAATATTTTTATTATTTTTATTTTTTATTGTGAAAATAATGTACAGAGGGGTTACAATTACATGGACAAGATAATGAGTACATTTCTTATCAAGCATTGTAGCCTCCTCCTTTGTTTCCCCTTCCCATCCCTTCCCTCCCTCCCCTCCTCCCCACACAATCCTCCCCGCTACCCCCCCACCAAAGTTGTAAATTCCTTTTTGACATAATGACTTGTACATCTCATTGTTGCAATGGGTCCACCTGTAGCCCTATTTTTTCCCCGATGCTTTCCCTTATTTGCAATATCTAGTATATGTCTGAGTCAAGCAGAAAAGGTCAGATAAGGTGATGTTAGGGAAATGAACCCTAAAATATGTATTCAAATGTTATTTTTTCTCTCATGCGATTGTTTCTAACACATTTATAAGATTATTTCTTTGTTGCTCCCTCCTCCACAGTATAACCCCTGCTTTCACTGTATTTGATGTCAGTATAATTTGTGGAGGGGAAGGGGAAAAACTTCTAAGTAATTGAGAAACGTTTCTGGAAGGAAGTTTTAGCAAATGACAGAAGACCCAAATCTATGCATCTGCATTTTATGAAAGTCATATGTTACTTACTTAATCCAATTGCTTATCTCTACTTTGCTAGGAAAAACATATTCTCAAGATAAGAGCCAAAAGCAGTGAAAAGAACAAAATACAAAATAATCTTGATTTATTTGTGAGCAACAAATGAAATAAAACAATTCCACTTAAGGGACTCCAATATTAGTGTATGTGAAGATGTTCCTGAATGCCAATATCCATTAAATTTTTGGAATTTTAATTTCTACTAACATATGAAAACTAGAACAAGAAAACAAATATAGACTTAGAGTGAACCAGCCTTGAAATCATTTTCTTAATCTTTTTGAAATTACAAAAGAATTGATATTCCTTTGCTTTGGAAATCATTTAAAAATATTTATCACTTATGATAATTCAAATACAAAGCAAGAGTAATTTTATATAATGATTATAAATATCATTTTATTGCTATTGTAAAATAGAATGAAAAAAACAGTCCCAATATATTACCTATCTATCATTATTCTTAACTTCTAATCATTACCTAAATATCTTAAACAATCTAAATAGTCATGTCTTTAACATAGACGTAATTATTCTGGACTTTTTACTTAACATTTTCCAGGGCTATGTATTCATGTTTCTAAGAAATGTTCACAGCAGTTAAAAGAGGCCTTTGTGAAATTAATGTGATAAATTTTGTTGTTGTGGGTGTTGTTTTTAATGGTTAATTGGAGATAAGAATCTAACAAGTACTTTTCTGTCTGGGCTAATTTAGAAAACAATTCTAAGATCTCAGCACCCTGAATAGCTCTTATTATAAGGGTCAGTTACAGGCACTTGGTTTCATGAAGTTTTTTTTTTTTTTAATTTTAATTATATTTTAAGATGCTTGTTTCACTATAATGTATATCATTCTACACATAAATTTTTATATATGTATATATTTCTGAGGAAAAATAATCTCTAAAAATGTACTATTGTATACATAACACATATATATACAAGACAGATATATATATATACAGAGAGAGAGGGAGAGAGAGAGAAGACAGACTCATTCTAAAATATTTATGCTACTATTTTTGACCTTTTTCATTTGAAAGATATACAGTCTCTTTTTCTAAAAGTTTCCTACAATAAAAAAGCTAATATTTTAATAGAAAGTAGAGTTTATTACTTTCAAGAGAATTTTTGATATACACATGATATTGTAGTAACATTTACAGTATATTACTTGAAAAGGTTCTGCCCAAATTCTTAAATATTTGATTGTAGTTAGGGGATGAGGAAGTTAATTCATACTGATTAGGAATTTGCAATGCTTCAAAAAAATCTATTCCATAATTTGTTATAAGCACGTAGTCAAGCTATCTGATATGGTTTAGTTTTTTGTTTATTTGTTCAAAATTTCAATATGGACGCATGCACAGTGGTAACATTAAAATTATTAATCAAAAGACAAATAATAATAAAATAATACACACATATCTGACGTTCAATAATTAGCACTTATAATGCTAATAATAATTTTGATGGAGAGGATGATGACCAGAGTGTAGCCTGATAATGACGATGTTGTGATTGAAAAGGAAAAAAAAACTTAGACATCTTTGAAGTTGGATTTCCCACATTGAATGCATAGTTATAAACAGCGTTGGACTACATACAATAAGAATAAAAGGAGGATGGCTGGGAATTTGGCTCAGTGGCAGAGTGCTGGCCTTGCCTACATGAGGCTCTGGGTTTGATTCCTCACCACCACATAAGCAGAAAAAGAAAGAAGTGGCACTGTGGCTCAAGGGGTAGAGTGCATTGAGCTGAAGAGCTGAGGAACAGTGCCAGGCCCAGAGTCCAAAATAAAAATGACGAACCAAAATAAAAAACAAAAACAGAATAACAAGAGGAGAGTTTGAATATCAGGAAATACAATCAAATAAGCAGGTAGAGTCAGTAAAAACTCTAATGTTTTTCCAGCAGTCTTTCTAATGTATACTCACCTTTCTTGGTGGTATTATTTTCTTATAAATAAAATCGTTTATTTCCATATTTTGATGGACTAAGATGTAGGTTCCAACATTGTGTGATTAGTTCAAATAACATTCTCATATGGATACCATTCAATAACCAATGTTTTACAATGACATATTAAGAGTATGTTCTTCAGTACAGCTGTAAACACATAACACAATTTACATAATACTACTTACATATCTGCAGTTACCATAAAAGGACACAGGCTATAGAGCCAGGAGTTAAAATTTATTTTTATTTCTGCATGAAAGTATTTCTGACTATATACCAACGAACTGAATGTGACTCTTTCCTTATTTGAAAGCTAAGTTAGAAAATGTAAGGACTCTTCACTTTTCTTTTTCCTTGCTCTAGAATTCAACAAATATATTCTTCAATATTTCTGGTAGATTACATCCATTTCCAGATGAGAAATGTAAGATCACCAGTCAATGTTGTGAGTAAATAATGATACTAGAATTTTTGTCTGAGTTCTTCACTCTGTGTGTTTACAAGGAGAGTCATTGGGTGATGGAGAGGACCAATATGAAAAGACTATGGGGAGAAATGCATACTTTGTAAACAGTTGTTTTAGGACTGAGTGACTGGTGATGAGTATTTGCAATAGGCTTGTGTCAGGGGCATAAAAAGGAGTACATAGAAATTACATTAGTGACAGAAACTGAGAAAATCTTCATCATTCATCTTATCTAATGGATGGAGGTAGGGTAAGAGGAAATCTACAGTGTTTCCACATCTCTGTCTCCTAACTGTGTTAGTTACATTCTTGGTGATAAGGACAACAGGTGGAAAACATGGATTTAGAGGATAAAACTCTCTGCTAGTTCTAAGGTTTATGTTAAACAGATGCAAGTCTGTTTGAACATCATCAAAATATCCATGAACATAAATAGGAAAAATAATAATGAAATCAGGGACATTATTAAAGGGAAGAGTAAAAGGAAAGTTCTGACTAAAGTGTGAACAATGTGAGTACCAGTGTGGAGAAGATGGAGGCAATAGATAAATAAGGAAACAAAAAAGTAATAAACACAGATTTACAGAAGAAAAGGAAGGAAAGAATTTTCAGAAAGATATTGAAGGAAATCTACTGTTTGGATTTGGAAAGTAAAAGGACATAGACAAGTTCAATAAGAATAGTGTTTTGGTGAAAGTCATATTGGTAAAATGTTGAGATATGAATGTGAAGACATAAATTCTGGATCCATTAATTCAACAGATCATGTTGATTCTAAATGTTGGGTATAAATGCTTTAATCCTGACCTTAGAAATATTATACAGATATAACTGTCATGAACTTTACTCATTGGTATTGTGTGAATATTTTTGAAAACTTTATTTAGCCAGGAGATTTTAGCTTGACCAGACAGGCCTAATTTGTCCTACAGTACCAATTAGTGACCCATCTACGCATATCTGTGGGATTTTATTGAAATATATTTAGATATATTTGAATATCTTATCAGCCTACTCATTATAAATGTAGGACAAGTAACACCAATTATTAGGTTGAATATACAGCTTTACTGATGTGACGGAAGACTCCAGGAATTTATTCCTCTTTAGAATAGAAAATGCCTCAATAGCCATTGACACATCATAAATGCCATATACACTATTGAAATCTAATTCTTGTTAGGTAAATCTCCATGCTGAAATAACCCTGTCAACCAACCTGACAATAATTCTTATATGTAGGAATATGTTCTTATAAACTTCAAGCTTTTATTGAATGGAAAAGTTCAGACATTACTCTCACCCCTAGGATTAAATTCCTAAAAAGATATTTTATTTTAATGCCTTTCTTTCATTTTCTCATACACATTGTCAAGTAGTGAAGGATTCTGATTTAACAATAATACAATCGTGACTTGTATTAACACAACATCTAGGATCTAATGTTAATTCGGATACTTACTAAATAGCTCCAAATTTTGTGGATATATATATTTCTCCTGGGTAAACTAATGAACTCCAGGAAAATGTCCCTAAGAAGCCTTTCAATTCAAATATCACTGTTTGTCTCAAAATGCTTTAAATTCTATATCCTTTAATGTGGGCATAGGGTTATATTGTGGAACTTTTCTCCTCAGAGAGTGAGTATTACCCTATTGCTTAACATGGACAAAGTACCTTCATTCATAGACTGGGCGTGTACAAACAAGAAGTGGTAGTTGAACAATGTTCTTAGCAATTTGTACAGATGAAATGGAAATAGAGCAACTATGAACTGAAAAGGAATGTGCAAAGAAGACAAAGGCACAAAGTAGAATGTGCCAAGAAAAGCTGAAGTATAATTTCAAATAATGTGCTCAGGTGTGAGGGTGTGTTCAAAGTACAGATTCAGACAATGTAGTTGGATAACTTGGGGGAAAACTGCTTTAACCTATTATGGGATAATTGTACAAGTAGAAGCCCCTAACTCTGACTCTAATCAGCCACAACATCATCAACTTAGGGACTGGTTTCCAAGTGCAAAGTGAGAAAATAGGGCTGAGCACAGTTAGTGTTCAAGTTGAAGCAATGGCAATCACATAACTTTTCTTATAACTGTTCATTTATTTTGGAGCATATAAGTAGGGAAAAGCCAAGTAAATATTTTGCATGTACCTAAATTAAGTGGGACGTATTATATTGGTCTCACTTTAACTTAGAAGTTATAGATTATGTCTTTTTATACTTTAACTTGGGACAATGATCTACTGTCAGTTATTTTCTTCTCTTACCCTTCTTTTGCCCTTCCACTTACATAACTATTATTTAAAGAGACATAATTGAGCTTGAATTTCTAAGTTCTTCAAAATTATCTGAACTACTTCATACTTCTGGCAGCCTCCTATATCTTTCTCAAGGGAAATATTTTGTCACTACCATTTTTATCCTACATGATATTGGATATCTTCCTGTCTAATTCAGTGCAATATATACCTTAGACTCATCCTATATCTCAACACTTCTACCACCATAAAATACTATCTTACTTAGAAATCATGATATTAGTATATCTAGTGAGGTGGCATCTGTCATTTTTTAAATTTTATTTGTGAACATAATGTACAGAGGGGCTACAATTACATGGGCAGGATAATGCGTACATTTCTTACCCAGCATTGCAGCCTCCTCCTTTGTTTACCCTTCACCTCCCTTCCCAGCCTCCCCTCTCTCCCCCACCCAATCCTTCCCCCTGCTCCCCTCCACCGACATTGTAAAGCTCGTTTTTGACATGACAATTTGCATCTGTCATTTTTGAATGGTCTTAAGTGATACTTACATGCAATCATGTTTTAAAGCAATATGCCACTCAGTAAATGAACGAATTGACAAAATGTGGTTTATATATGTACAGAGTAAGTCTATGCTTCCAATTCATAAGGAAATGGAAAGACTTGGAAAAATCCTACTAAGAAAAATAAGCAAGACACAAAGAAACAGATTCCATGGTTTCCTTCATTTGTAATAACTAGGAAATATCTAAGATAGTCCTAGCAGAAGAGCAGAATGGCTCCATAGCTATGTATAAATGACCATATAAAATGATGCTGAGCAAAATAAACTGCTAGATATGGAAAGAGCGGTTTTTCTTTGTGGTTGTTGTTTTTAAGGTACGATGTGATTTCTTTTTTTCTTTTGTGTTTTCCCCTTTGGTATGTCCAGTATTGTATTTTATTTCAGTATCCTGTATATTGTATATATATTTATCTTCATTTGGCAAGGGAAGAATAACAATAAAATGTCGAAACAAAGGACAAAAGCAAACCAATGCAATAGCAATACTCACAGGACAACATGTTGAAAATTTACATTACAACTTGTGAGGGGTATTGGGGTGAAGAAAAGTGTGAGAAAAATGAGGGAGGGGGTAAAAATTTTGACATGTCATGTATTCAATATCTTACAGTTACTGTAATCCCTTCTATATATCACCTTGACATTAAAATTAAGTTAAAAAATAGCTACATAAAATATAATTTCACTGTATTTGTATAGTAAATATTATTCTATGTATATTACCTTTTAAAAAAATGAACATTTTGGCTGCTAATTTGAATTAGCTCTTTCTTTATCAGAGGGACATCAACTGTTATCAAACTATACAATATTTTCAGAATATACTTGCCATTCTTTGGAAAAACATTATTTTAGTATTGTCTCATACTAAAACAGAAAACAGTTCACATCTATGGAAACTCCTAACTTTGAAAACTGACTAATTGTTAAGAGGACAGAATATATCTGTTCCTCAACATTCCTATGACTACTAACTACTCATTTTCAAATTCTGAAAATGCCATACCAGAGACATTCAAAATAGTACCTCTTTGCATTTTATTTAATTCTGCAATAGATGCATTTTTCAATGAGGCATTACATACTTAAAAGTCAACAGAAAAAATAGACACGTTCTTGTAGATGATAAAACTGTGAAGTATCTATAATAATTCCTTTTTTTTTTTTTTTTGGTCAGTCGTGGGGCTTGAACTCTTGGCTTGGGCGCTGTCCCTGCGCTCTGCAGCTCAAGGTGAGTGCTCTACCGCTTGAGCTACAGCGCCACTTCCAATAAATAATTCCGTAAGAGTAAACGTTTGTTCATCAGATTAAGCTATTATTTCTATGACAATCAATCCCAAGTTTTTATGCCGTAAAATCATCCTAGCCCAACAGTTTCCAACTTGTAAGGTGCAACTTAAAATTCCCTAAATTCATGACTAGTTTATCACTATTGTGAAAATATACTACACTTCTGCTAATGTGATGTACTTCCTATTGTGGAAAGAATACTACACTACACTTTGCTACATCATTTTCCCCGCAGTGGTATTCTTGAGATCAGAACACTTGCAAATATTATTTATTTTTATTTTATGTTTTTTATTACATATATATATTATCTATCATAGATATTCAGGAGATCTGTATATCTTAATATTAAGATTTTAAGATTATGGTTGAAAGCTCACCCAGGCAGAAAAGTTCCTTGGATTCGTATCTCCAATAAACTCATAAGGAAAAGCCAGATCCAAGTGGCACTGAGGTTCAAGTGGTAGAGCAGTAGCCCTGAGCATAATCAGGTTCAGGGACAGTGCCCAAACCCAGAGGTTAAGTCCTAGGACAAACCAAACAACAAAAACAAAATAAAAACAAACCTCTAACCCAGCATTTTTCTCATTGTGTACAGAGGTACATAACTAAGGAAATTTCTTCCTGTGTTATGTATAGGAGGAAAAAAAAAATGTCACACATTTACTCTCCTTATACCATGTTATACCAAAGTCTCAAAAGATTGCTCTTTTTCTATATTTATAAATTAATATCATCAATTTGTTGGCAATTTGTCTAGATTTTTCACATTATCATTTTACAGATGAACTGTTGAGATTATCTATTAACTAAGTTCTAGTTATACCTCACTTGAAAGACTACTCTAGTCAATGAGAATGCCAGAATCATTTGTGAATTTGTAAATTAAATCTTTCACTTGAAAAGAATTTTGTAGTATCCTATAGAATATTAAATTACAAACAAAAAATATCTATTTTAAATCTAAATTCTAATTTAGCTAGGTCTACAAAGTCCTACATTAAATGAACTTTCCTATTTATCCAGGCTTAAACTTTTTAATCCTTCATCATTTCTTTGGAATCTAACAGAATGATGCTTACTTTTTACAATATTTGGTTGGGAATCATGAGCTCTTTTTCATCTGGAAATATTCTGTAATTAAGACAAAATTTAAAACACAACTGAGCATTATATATGAGTTGCATTTGTATAGGGAACTTGACTTCACAAAACATAATGACAAAATTAGCCCCAATTTCCAACTGTGTATTCCTTCCTTGTTTATTATTTATTCCTTTCTTTGTTGGTTTTATTGAGACAAAATTATATTCTGTTAGTTGGCCAAAGTTTCTGATCAGCTCAAGTAACTTGGGAATGGAGTCCTTGGAGTCCATTAAATACAAGATCATGTCATCTTCCGGTTTTGTTTTCTTTTTTTAAATTTATTATTATTTTTCTTGTGAAAATATTGTACAGAGGGGTTAAAATTACCTGGGCAAGATAATGAGTTCATTTCTTCTGAAGCGTTGTAGCCTCCCACTTTGTTTCCCGGACCCATCCATTCCCATCCTCCCCTTGCGTCGCCACCCAATCCTGCTCCCCACCACCAAAGTTGTAAAGTTCGATTTCGACATAGTGACTTGTACATCTTATTGTTGCAATGGGTCCACCTGTATCCCTAGTTAAATGATTTGTTTTTGCCATTCCTCTCCAGAAATTATACCAATATCAGGGGTTATACCATGGGGGAGGGACATACAAACCGACAAAGAAATAATCTTATAAATGTGTTAGAAACAATCCCATGAAAGAAAAAAAAACATTTGAATACATATCTTAGGGTTCATTGACCTGACATCAACTTATTTGACCTATTCTGCTTGACTCAGACATATTCTAGTTACTGCAAATAAGGAAGACCATGGGAGGTGTGTTTCTTTGGGTCTGGCTTACTTCACTTAATATAATTTTTTCCAAGTCTTTCCATTTCTTAACAAATGGGGCAATGTCATTCTTTCTGATGGAAGCATAGATTCCATTGTGTATATATACCACATTTTCTTGATCCATTCATCTACTGAGGGGCATCTGCGTTGGTTCCATATCCTAGCTATGGTAAATAATGATGAAATAAACATAGTCGTGCTGGAAGTTTTACTGTGGACTTGTTTGTGAACATTTGCGTAAATGCCCAAAAGTGAGATTGCTGGGTCATAGGAGAGCTCTATGTGCAATCTTTTGAGGAACCTCCATATTGCTTTCCAAAGTGGTTGAACAAGTTTACACTGCCACCAATAGTACTGTAAGGTTCCCTTCTGTCCACATCCCCTCCAGCATCTGTTGTTATTAGAGTTCTTGATTATAGCCATTCTAACTGGGGTATTTCAATGCTGTTTTTATTTGCATTTCTTTCATTACTAAAGAGCATTTCTTCATGTGTTTATTGGCTATCTTTCTTTCCGCTTCAGAGAAGTTTCTCTTTAAGTTTTTAGGCCACTTATTTATTGGGCAGTTGTTTCTTTGAAGATTTGTTGTTGGGGGGTTTAATTTTTTGTGTTCCAAGTATATTTTAGATATGAGACCCTTGTCCATTGTGTGGCTAGTGCAGATCTTCTCCCTATCCATGGGCTTTCTAGTGATCTTGCTAGCTATGCCTTTGCCATACAGAAGCTCCGCAATTTCATGCAATCCCATTTTTCCCATTTGTCTTTGATGTTTTTTTGTATTTCTGGATCTCTATTAAGAAAATTTCAGCCTGTGCCAAGGGGACCTAGGGTTTCTGCTATTCCATCCTGTAAAAATTTCAGAGTGTCTGCTTTGATTCATACGTCTTTAACACATTTGGAGTTGATTCTGGTGCAGTGTGATAAATAAAGATCTAGCTTTATTTTTCTACAAGTAGTTAACCAATTTTGCCAGCACCATTTACTGAAGAGGCTGTCTTTCTTCCATTCTATTTTTTATCTTCCTTACCGAAAATTAGATGCTTATGGGACTGTAGATTCATTTCTGGGTTTTCAATTCTACTCCATTGGTCATCTTGTATGTTTTACTTCATCTTTCCCTATTTGGATTTCCTTTAATTTTCCATCTTGTCTTATTGTCCCAGCTAACATTCTTATACTAAGTTGAAGAGGAGTGGAGAGAGCAGACATCCTTATCTCTTCCCTGAATTTATAAGAAATGACTTTAACTTTTCACCATTAAGTATAATGCTGGCTGTAGATTCGTCAGTCCTTAGCCAAAAGAACAGCACTGGAGCATTATCAGTTCCAAATTTCAAACTATAGTGATACGCCATAGTAATAAGAACATCTTTATACTGGCACAAGAACAGACCTGAGGACCAATGGAATAGGACTGAAGACTCAGAAATGAACCAAGTGACCTATAGCCACCTGAACTTTGACAAGGGAGCTAATAAAATAGAATGGAAGAAAGACAGTCTTTTCAGTAAATGGTGTTGGCAAAATTGGCTAAACACCTGTAGAAAACTAAAGCTAGATCCATATATATCTATATCTATATATATATGTGGATATAGATATAGATATATCTATATATATATATCAGCCTGCATGAGAATCAAGTCCAAATGGATCAAAGACCTCAAAATAAAAGCAGACACCGTGAAAACATTACATGAAGGATAAGAGAAACTCAAGGGCTTTTTAGCACATGCCAAAATGTTCTTAATAGAGAACAAGAAACAACAAATCAAAGAAAGGTTGTAGAAATGGGATTGCATGTAACAAGCAGAGCATCTGCAAGGTGAAGCTCATAGAGAGCAAGATCAATTAAAAGCCCACTTACTGGGAGAAGTTATTCATGAGTCATAAAACAGACAAAGTCTTATATCTAAAATATACTTAGGACTCAAAAGCATATATCCCACAACAACAAATCCTCAAAGGAACAACTGCCCAATAACTAAGTGGGCTGAAGACTTAAAGAGAGACTTCTTTGAAGATGAAATAAAAAATGTCCATTAGACACATGAAGAAATTCTCAACTTTTCTAGTCATAAAAGAAATGCAAATCAAAACTTTGAGATTGCACCTCACTCCAGTTAGAATGGCTATAATCAATAAATGTAATAATGACAGATGCTGGTGGGGATGTAGCGAAAAGGGAACCCTACTGCATTATTGGTAGGAGAGTAAACTTGTTTAACCATTTTGGAAAGCAGTATGGAATTTCTTCAAAATCTCCATGTAGAGCTCCCCAATGACCCAGCAACCCCACTTTTGGGCACTTACCCAAATGATCACAAAGCTACCAACAAAACCATGTTTATTGCAGTATTATTCACCATAGCTATGATATGGAACCAACCCTGATGCACCTCAGCAGATGAATGGATCAAGAAAATGTGGTACACACACACACACACACACACACACACACACACACACACACACACACACACACACACACACACACACACACTGGAATTCTATGCTTCCATCAGAAAAAATGACATTGCTCCATATGTTAGGAAATGGAAAGACTTGGTAAAAATTATATTAAGTGAAGTAAGCAGACCCAAAGAAACAAAGGACCCATGGTTTACCTTGTTTTACCTTTGTTTGCAAGGATTAGAACATGTCTAGGACAAGCAGAGAAGATCAAAGGCTGACAACATATGACCATACAAGATGATGTTAAGCGAAATGTACCCCAAGTCAGAGACACAAGTGGTTTTTCCTTTCTTTCTTTTGTAGGTTCATCCCCCCACGGTATACCCCTGTTTGATTCAAGTATTCTGCATCATATATATATATTTGTAATTTGGGGAGTGGAAGGGATATGGCAGAATGCTTTAATGGGGATGCAGGTTGATCCATTGTGACAATGAGATGTACAAGACAGTGTAGCGAAAATGAATTTAAAATGTCAGGCAGGGGTCGAGGAGGGAGGAGTTGGAGATATGGGGAGGGAAAAGATGGCAGGGGAAAAACAAAGGAGGAGGTAACAATGCTGTATAAGAAATGTATTCATTACCTAGTCCTGTACTCTGAGCCCTCTGTACAGTATTTTTACAATAAAAATATATAAAAATTCTACCTGCTGTAGATTTTCAGGGCTGCCCTCGGATTTGCATTTTCTACCTATTCTGGCTGTGGTTAGGTCCACCTGCTCAATGGATCAGTAGTCTTCAAGGCATCTTGTTCCTGAAGTGGGACTTGGATTATCCAGTGGTGGTTAGAACCAGGCCAAGGACAGGACAAAACCACTTCCAGGACATGGCTTCTTAATTCCCCATGTAACTAGGATTGCAAGCAGAATTTCTCTGAATTTGACTCCAGAAAGCAATCAGTGAATCAAAAGGCAAGTCCACCAAACACCTCATTCCTCCCCCCCATTTCCTCCTTTCTCCCTCCCTGTTAAAGTACAAAATAATTTTGCAGGCTTTGGCACACACACAAAATGCCTACCATCTCCACTGGTAAACTAGGTTTCAATTCACTAAGTCATGTAAATGGATAATGCTGCATTCATTATTTTGGACAACATCTTCAGGCTGTTTGATGCTTTAACTGTTGTTGTTGTTGGTGGTGGTGGTGGTGGTGATAGGGGGGCCTGACCTCTGTGTCTGGGTGCTGTCCCTGAGCTGTTCAGCTCAAGGCTAGCACACTTCCACTTTAGCCACAGTGTCACTTCCAGTTTTTTCTGCTTATGTGGTGCTGAGGAATTGAACCCAGGACCTCATGCATGCAAGACAAACATTCTACCACTGAGTCTCCTTCCGGCCCTAATGGTTTAATTCTTTAAAATTTCTTCTTGTCAGCCATGGGGCTTGAACTCAGGGCCTGGGTATTAACATATCCTTGAATTCTTGAGCTCAAGGTGAGCCTTCTCCCAATTGAGGCACAGAGCCACTTCTTATTTGGAGATAAGTGACTCGCAGACTTTCCTGCGAGGGTTTGCTTTGAACAGGTGAATTTTTAAATTATGTTTATTCTAGGTGTTTATTGGTACATTACAGTTTCTCTGGAATTTAAAATTTTCTGTAAACCTTTGTCTTTAAGTAATCCAACAGCATTAAATATTACATTTCGAAGCTATCCTTTAGCACATCCATTTTGAAATTATTATCTTAAGATGAAATTCTAATTCTTTGTAGTAACAACCCATTAAAGTCCAAATGGAAAATATGCTGATTTCAGCAGCCTTGAGTCTCCTTCCTCTTTTTTTTCTCTCCAGTATCTTTTCTTGTTTTGGAACAAGTGTCATGGACTGTCCAACCATTCAAAAGTAAGCTTATTCCATTAATTTAATAGGAAAGGAATAAAGCCTGCCTGCATCTCAAGGCAACTTTGAGTATAAGGTTAATCTAATAATTCATGTCAGTGGATTTTCAGTCATTTCGATAATTGTTTGTTTTACTCATTAAAGAGGTTCCAAAATACAAGAATCAAAAATCATGTTCTGCTTTCTAAGAATGTTTAAAAAGCTAGTAATATACCACTGATCCCTTCCCTTCAAACTTGTAGCTTTTTTCAGTTTTCTTTATCAGCTTTCGTTTTGGTATTAGCCTCAGTAATCTCCTTGTAGTATTTGACATTGCAATTCCATTTATTTTTAGAGAGCTCAATTCATATTGCTAAAGGCAGAGTAATCAGCATATCATAAAGCATAAACTATTGAATATCATTAACATGATCATATGCAACTATTCCATAAATTAATATAAGTATCACATAAATGTGCATCTTCATATACTTTTTAAAATGCAAAGTAGTTACATATCTATGTCATAAAATAATTCATATCACTGGTACAAGAGACTCAGCTAAACTTTTTATATCATCGCCAATATTTTTGTCAAATTTTCTTTTTTCATTAACTTTCACCTTAGGGTCTGGTTTTCTTAGAAACAAGTTATAAGTTGATATCCTTGGATTTTAGTCGCCTCTGAGTAACCTCTTCTCTTTTCACCACTAGTTAGTCCCTCATAATAAATACCTGAGGAATAACGCCCCATTGTACTTGCAAGAGGAGTACCTAAGTCGACTGTCTGTGCCTACTCTTGCCTTGCTTTGTTTGGGAATGCGGTAGCAGAGACAAGGGTGTCAGGGATCAGGTGGCTGGAATCATGGTGATAAGATTTATGGGTAGCAAAATGAGTAGCAGAGAAAGGGAATACCAGGGAAAGGGTAAGTGTGACTGTAATTGCTGAGTTGCAGTGGCAGGAAATTGGGTAGCAGCAACAGCTTTGCAGGGGTTGGGGTAGCTAACACAGGCATCCAGAAAAATTTAGCAGGGACAAAGACACATAGACAAAGTGAAATATAAAAATTGTGAGGCATTGTGGGAATTCTTTATCTACCTATGCTAAAAACATGGAGGAAGGTTATTTTAAACTAAAACTACAAAAGAAAATTTAAGGTCTTGGTGCTAATAACTCTGTCCAGGTGTTATTACATTAAACAAAGAATTCGAAACGGTTTTTCTTCATGAATACAGAGATCAAAGGTATTATAATACTTATTGCAAAATGCAGATTAAAGGGGGAAATCAGTCATGAGGTAAAATTTATATTGAATGTTAACATTTAAGAGGAAAAGAAGATCCTAGATGGCAGACTAAAGACAAAGCAATATCAGAGCACTATAAGTTCAATAATAATTAAAGAACTTTAATTGAAAAATAGAGTTGGATTGTACACGTCAGGAAAAGGCAAGCAATCAGAGCCTACCACCAACAAAGATACACCATAATGTATATCTCAGAAAAAGGAACCAAGTTCCTAATCCTTGATTTCAATAATAAACATAACCCACCCCCCACACACACGAATTTTGCAAGAGCTTAATCTACTCACATCCATTCAACATGAATCCAAGATCTTCCTGTAATATTTGAAACTCTAAAAGTTTCAAGTCTTACTCTGAAAACATTACGGGACGCAATAGGAGAAACCCTAGTTCTCCTTGGCACAGGCCGAAATTTCTTAATAGAGAGCCAGAAATACAAAACAAACAAACAAACAAACAAACAAAGATAAATGGGACAAATGGGATTGCATGAAATTGCAGAGCTTCTGCATGGCAAAGGACATAGCTAGCAAGATCACTAGAAAGTCCAAAGATTGGGAGAAGATCTGTACTAGCCATACAATGCACAATGGTCTCATATCTAAAATACACTTGGAAGACAAAAAATTAAATCTCCCAACAACAAATCCTCAAAGAAACAAATGCCCAATTAATAAGTGGGCTAAAGACTTAAAGAGAAACTTCTCTGAAGAAGAAAGAAGGATGGCCAATAAACACAAGAAGAAATGCTCAACCTCTCTGGCCATAAAAGAATTGCAAATAAAAACAACATTGAGGTACCACCTCACCCCAGTTAGAATGGCTATAATCAAGAACTCTAATAACAACAGGTGCTGGAGGGGATGTGCCCAGAAGGGAACTTTGCTACATTGTTGGTGGGAGTGCAAACTTTTTCAACCACTGTGGAAAGCAGTATCGAGGTTCCTCAAAAGACTCCACATAGAGCTCCCTTATGACCCAACAATCCCACTTTTGGGCATTTACCCACATGATAACAAACAAAACCATACTAAAGCTACCAGCACACCTATGTTTATTGCAGAATTATTTACCATAGTTATGACATGGAACCAACCCAGATACCTCTCAGTAGATGAATGGATCAAGAAAATGTGGTATATATACACAATGGAATTCTATGCCTCCATCAGAAAGAATGACATTGCCCAATTTGTTGGGAAATGGAAAGACATGGAAAAAATTATATTAAGTGAAGTAAGCCAGACCCAAAGAAACATAGGTCCCATGGCTTCCCTTATTTGCAATATCTAGTATATGTCTGAGTCAAGCAGAAAAGGTAAGATGAAGTTGATGCTAGGTTAATGAACCCCAAGATAAGTATTCAATTTTTTTTCTTTCATGCAGTTGTTTCTAACATATTTATAAGATGATTTCTATATTGCTTTGTATGTCCCTCCCCCACGGTATAACCCCTGCTTTCACTGCATTTGATGTTGGTATAATTTGTGGAGGGGAAGGGCAAAAACAAATCGTTTAACTAGGAATACAGGTGGACCCATTGCATCAATGAGATGTACAAATCATTATGTCGAAACATGAACTTTACAACTTTGGTGGGGGTAGGAGTGGTTTGGCCATCTACTTTCCAGCTGATCTGTAGGTGTAGAAGCAATACGTAATACAAAGCAATACAAACCAGTTCTTAATATACATAATTTTTCTCTGAACATCTTAAAATTAAATTCTGACAACATGAAATAAAAAAATCTCTAAGTTTAGACAGTCTTCTAGACAAATTAAAGAATTACTGAGAACAAGTATTTTAAGAATAATTTCAGAGAGCTTGAACTCAGGGCCTGGGTTCTGTCTCTGAGATTTATTACTCAACATTAGTGTTCCCACTTTGAGCCACAGTGCCACTTCCAATTTTCTTATGGTTAATTGAACAGAAAAGCCTCACCAATTTTCCTCTCCAGATGGGATTTATACTACGATCTAGAGGTCTCAGCTCTCTGAGTAACTAGGATGATAAGCATGAGACCCTGGCACCTGGGTAGAATAATTGCTTACCTGAGACAGAGGCCAGTTAGCATTAAAGGTCAATCATGTTTAACTTTGTAAAATAAAGTTAACTGAAATGCCTTCCGCTAGAAATAAGGAATCAAATATGTAGGTGGGTTACAAAGTTCTTACCAAAAGCCACATATTTTCCCTGTTTTTTTTCTTCCAAAACTGTGTGGTTTCCAGAATCATACCTTATCTTTCCTTGCTGGTTTCTTTGGTTTATCTTATACATGCCCACAGCTCCTTCAACTATCCATTCTTTATGTGAAGAGCTTGCAATTATCTATTTTCAGTCCAAACTCCTTGTATGCACCTCTCATCCATATATTCAACTGACATAAAAACGTGTGAAACAGTAATCATCTCTTATCATTACTGGATATTAATGTGTAAGTAAAATTTAAGAAAATAAAGACCCCTCTGTACAGTATTTTCACAATTAAGAAAAACAATAAAAAACAACAAAGAAAAAAAAGAAAATAAAGAATAACATAAATAAATATATCATGATTTTAATAGTCATGCTAAACATAAATATAACGTTGATTATTTTCTGAGCAATTTAATAAAAACCTCAAGGAAAAGAAATCAACTTTTTTGATTGCTGATATTATGGTTTAAACTCATGACCTTAACTTGTCACTTAGGCTTTTTCCCTCAAGGGTGATGCTCTGTATTTGAACGAAAGCTCCCTTTCCAACTTTATTTGGGGGACTATATAGAGATAACCCCTATCTTGGGGTTCATTTCACATAACATCTTCTTATATGGTTATATGGTACCATGTACTAGTTACTGCAATTAAGATTAATCATGGGACCTATGGTTATATGAGCCGGGCTTATTTCACTTAATACAATTGTTTCTGCGTCTTTCCATTTCCTAGCAAATGGGACGATATCATTCTCTCTGATGGAGGCATAGAATTCCATTGTGTGTGTGTGTGTGTGTGTGTGTGTGTGTGTGTGTGTGTGTGTGTGTGTGTATCACATTTTCTTGATCCATTCATCTTCTGAGGGGCATCTGGGTTGGTTCCATATCTTAGCTATGTTAAATAACGCTGCAATAAACATAGTTGTGCTGGTAGCTTAATATGGTCTTGTTTTTGAACATTTGGGCAAATGCCAAAAAAGGGATTGCTGGATCATAGGGGAACTCTAAGTGGAGTCTTGGAAAAAATTACATCAAGTGAAGTAAGCCAAACCCAAAGAAACATAGGTCCTATGGTTTCCCTTATTTGAAATAACTATTATATGTCTCAGAGAAGCATAAAAGTTCAAAAGCTATGTACATACGACCAGATAAGATGATGTTAAGCGAAATGAACCCCAAGATAGGGTTTATAATCTACCATGTGTTTTTTTTTCTTTTTATGTTCATCCCCTATGGTATAATCCCTGTTTTCACTGTATTCAATGTCGGTTCACTGCATCCTGTATACACCCTTCTCTAGCTTGGGGAGGGGAAGGGAAAAAACAAAATAGTTAAATACGGATACAGGCTGACGCATTGTAACAATGAGATGCACAAGACACAATGTTGAAAAAGGATCTTTACAATATAGGCGGGGAAGAGGGGAAGGGAGGAGAGGGGAGTGGAGTTGTGGAGGTGGGAGGGGAGGGTTAGGGAAAAATAAAAGAGGAGGTAACAATGCTTGATAGAAAATGTACTCTTTAACTTGTACTCTTTAACCCCTCTATACAGTATTTTTGCAATAAAAACCTCTGTTAAAAAAACAGGTGTGTCAGGCACTGGTGGCTCACGTCTGAAATTCTAGCTACTCAGGAGGCTGAGATCTGAGGATCAAGGTACAAAGCCAGCCTGAGATGGAAAGTCCGTGAGATTCTTATCTCCAATAAAACCACTAGAAAACCGATACTGGTGCTGTGGCTCAAGCGGTAGGTGGCTCCCTTGATCTATAGAGCGCAGGGACAGCGACCAAGCCCAGAGTTCAAACCCCACTACCGACACACACACAATAAAACACAAAACAGAAGGTTTTATGTACACCAAGTATAGTAGCCCACATCTGTAATCCCAGCTGATTGGGAAGCAGAAATGACAAGCGTCATGGTCTGAGGCCAGGCCAGATAAATAACTGCCAAGACAAACATCTCAACAAACAAGCTGGCCCTAGTGGTTCACATCTGTAATCCTAGTTAATTATGTTATGAGGCATAGGTAGCAAGTCTCAGTCAATCTAAGATCAGACCAGGGCAAAAAGTTCAAGAACTAAAGTAAATAAAATGGACTAGATGTATGGCAAAGTATTTGAGCTGCTTGGTGCTATACAGACAAAGTCTTGTCTAGCAAGCAGAGAACCCCTGAATAGAACCCTAGTAACATTCCTTTCTTCCACCAAAAAGCCTAAATAATTTTGTCCATTTGAACATCTAATTTCAAGGCAACTGACAAATAAGAGATGGTGATATTCTCTTAAAAATTAATATTCAAAAGAGACAAAGTTCTTTATGTTTTGAAAAAATTGAAAAGGAAGGAAAATACATGTGATTTTTGTTAGCTCCATAATTCTTGAAAACATAAAACGTACTCAGGTATTCAATATCTATCCATATGTGTGCATATATCCATGTACGTATGTATATAATCATATATATATATATATATATACATACATACATATATATTTATGGTTCATCTCTTTTTTTTGTAGCAAATGGTACAAATGAATCTGTACAATCACTACTCAAAGGCATGAATAGACAAAGAGAATGAGCAGAGAACTCATACTCAGCAATCTATGGTTAGCCCATAACCCTGAAAATCATTTACAACAGTTTGCATGTGTCAGTTAGTGCAGTACAGGGAAAATACAATGGTAATGAGATACAAGGCAGATGACATTAGAAATGAGAGATACAAATGGTACAATATTCTTTTTGATAGGTAAGTAGAATTTCCAGTGTGTGTGTGTGTGTGTGTGTGTGTGTGTGTGTGTGTGTGTGTGTATGACAGTCCTGGGGTTTGAATTCATGGCCTGGATGCTATCCCTAAGTTGTTATGCTCACGGCTAGCATTCTACTACTTGAACCACAGCTCTGGTTTTTTTGTTGCTTAATTGGAGAAAAGAGTATCATATAGACTCCTGCCTGCACTTGCTTGCAGTTATAATCTTCAGACCTCAACTTCCTGAGTGCTAATATTACATGTGTGAGCCATCACCACCTGCCCACGACCTCTTACCTATAATCTCGGCCATCCTCTGAGTTCCAGAAGTGTATGTCTCACCAAGCTCACATTTTTTTGCCAGTGTTGTGGCTTGAACTCAGGGTCTGGGCATGTTCCTGAGTTGCTTTTGCTCAAGGCTACATTCTATCACTTAAGCCACAGTGCCACTTTTGGCTTTTTCTGTTTATGTGGTACTGAAGAATCCAACCCAGGGCTTCATGCTTGCTTGGTAAGCACTCTACCACTTAGCCACATTCACAGTCCAAGGTTTATTTCTAACAGGATCTATGATGGTGGGATTTATTGGCATACACTTTTCAGCACAGAAATCGCTGGCCATAATACTTCCCAAGGCTATCTACAAATTTAATGCGATACCTATCAAAATTCCAACCTCATTCTTCAAGGAAATAGAAGAGGCAATCCAAAAATTCATATGGAACAATAAAAGACCCCGAATAAAAAAAACGCTCCTCAACGAAAAGAACACTGCTAGAGGAATATCAATACCAAATTTCAAACTCAACTATAAAGCCATAGTAATCAAAACAGCTTGGTATTGGCACAAAACAGACCTCAGGACCAAGGGAATAGAATAGAAAACCCAGAAATGAACCTACAGACCTATAGCCATCTAATCTTTGATAAGGGAGCTAAAAAAATAGAATGGAAGAAAGACAGGGTCTTCAGTAAATGGTGCTGGCAAAATTGGTTAACTATTTGTAGAAAACTAAAGCTAGATCCTTATATATCGCCCTGCACCAGAATCAACTCCAAATGAATCAAAGAACTCGTAGTCAAAGCAGACACTCTGAAAACATTACAGGGTGGAATAGGAGAAATCCTAGGTCTCCTTGGCGCAGGCCAAAATTTTCTGAATAGAGACCCAGAAACACAACAAATCAAAGAAAGTTTGGACAAATGGGATTGCATGAAGTTGCAGGGCTTCTGCATGGCAAAGGACATAGCTAGCAAGATCAATAGAAAGCCCACAGATATGAGAAAAGGGTCTCATATCTAAAATATACTTAGAACTCAAAAAATTATATCCCCCAACAACAAATCCTCAAAGAAACAACTGCCCAATAAATAAGCGGGCTAATGACTTAAAGAGAAACTTCTCTGAAGAAGAAAGAAGGATGGCCAATAGACACATAAGGAAATGCTCAACATCCCTAGCCATAAAAGAAATGCAAATCAAAACAACATTGAGATACCACCTCACGCCAGTTAGAATGGCAAAAAACTCTAATAACAACAGATGCTGGAGGGTATGTGGACAGAAGGGAACCTTACTTGGTGATAGTGTAAACTTGTTCAACCAGTTTGGAAAGTAGTATGGAGGGTCCTCAAAAGTCTCCACATAGATCTCCCCTATGACCCAGCAGTCCCACTTTTGGGCATTTACCCAAATGTTTACAAACAAGACCACACTAATGCTACCAGCACAACTATGTTTATTGCATCATTATTTACCATAGCTAAGGTATGGAACCAACCCAGATGCCCCTCAGTAGATGAATGGATCAAGAAAATGTGGTATATATACACAATGGAATTCTATGCCTCCATCAGAAAGAATGACATTGCCCCATTTGTTAGGAAATGGAAAGACTTGGACAAAATTATATTAAGTGAAGTAAGCCAAGCCCAAAGAAACATAGGTCCCATGATTTCCCTTATTTGCAATATCTAGTATATGTATGAGTCAAGCAGAAAAGGTCAGATAATGTGATGTTAGGAAAATGAACCCTTAGATATGTATTTAAATGTTTTTTTCTTTCATGCATTTGTTTCTAACGCAATTATAAAATTATTTCTTTGTTGCTTTGTATGTCCCTCCCCCACAGTATATCCCCTGCTTTCACTGTATAAAAAAAAAAAGAATTCGCTGGCCATTTCATATCTTTTCCAGCATTTGGGACCAGTTTGAAACTCGGCAATGAGGAATGATGAATGAGTGATAGCCACCAGTCCTCAGAGATCTAGGCTCACATACTACAGAGTGTTATGGAATATGGAGCCAGAACTTTCCACAACTCCTACCACCTAGGAACAGTGGTCTCCCTTAGAGGCAGCGGCTAGCTGCTAGATGTTCCAGTGGGACAACTCAGCAAGAACATAATGCACCCATTGCTTACCCCAGCCAAGGCAAGCCTTCAGTTATTAAATGGCAGAGAAGGATGCTTTGTTCAAGCTACAGGCTCAGACTTAGTACTCTCTGATGGCTTGTCGCAGCTTGCCCAGGTTGGAGATCTGGTCATGGGCAAACTTCTGAATTCCCATCATCCACACATCATCCATAAATACACAGAGACATGTAGTTACTGCCATCTTTTTTTTTTTCTTTGACAGGACTGAGTTTGAAATATGAGCCTAGGCCCTATCCCTGATCTCCTCTTTCTCAAGGGTAGCTCTCAGCCCTTGAGCCACAGCCACAACCCATAGGGATATTTTCCTGTGACCTCTTAGAAATAAGAGTGTTGCGGACTTTCCTGCCCTGGCTGAATTAAAATTGGCATCTCTACATCTCAGCCTCCTGAGGAGATAGGATTACATACAGGAGCCTCTGACACCTGGCTTTCTTTTCTTCTTCTTGTTCTTTTTTAATCATGAAAATCTGAAATCTTCAGTGTCATTCAAATGGTTTGCATTCGAAGTAAATTTCCCAGGCCTGGAGTACGAATGCCAGGACTGCCACACACGAATGGAAGGAGATCCTGACAAACTCATTCCTATTTATGTGAATGCTAGTGGAATGTTATAAAAATAATTAAATTTGCAGTTAATTCATGATTCTATTTTAGAAAGTCACACAAAAATTATTGCATTTACATCTTCCTTTCTAGCACCATGTTATGATTTCCCTAATGGAAGGATATTGATTAATTTTTAATTAATGCTTTCATAAGTATTCAACTATGATACTTCATTAAGTGGAGACATAACTTAATAACTAATTATTTGTAACTATATATATATATATATATATAAAATTTAATGATATCCTCACATTCTCTCTCTCTCTCTCTCTCTCTATATATATATATATATGAATATATATACAGCAATCTACACATCTCTCTCTCTCTCTACATATATATACATATATATATATGGCACTATTGTGGCTTGACCACAGGTCCTCAGAACTTCCTGGTAGCTCAGTTTGTCAGAGGTTGATGTGCTAAGACTCTGACCCCATTTATGGATTGGGCATTGTAGGCTGTGAGTTGAAATCCCAGCATTGCCAAAAATTTATTCATGGAGTAAGAAGCCACTTTTGACACATTTTGTTTCCTGAAAAAATGTCCTGGGTCTCATATATGCAAATATATCCTGTGTGATAGGATGAAATGTTATATGTGTAATAATACTAAATGAATAAGGGTAATAAATGCCATACTCGCTAAGCTCATGTATGTATTTTTCCAGTGCTGGGGCTTCAATTCAGGCCTTGGGAACTGGTCTGAAATTCTTGTCTTCAAGGACAGTGAGCTTACGCTTCACCCACAGTGCCACAGAGATACCCAGATGCTGAGTTCAAATCCCAGACCTGCCAGAAAAATGGTGCAAATTCCAAACCAGGGCCTTATTTTATTTTATTTTATTTTTGCCAAGCACGGGGCTTGAACTCAGGTCTTGGCATCTCTGCCACAGCTACACTGGGATCCTAGGATCCAAGTTCAAATCTCGGGGTTGGTAAGAAATAAAATAAAATGCAGAAGGATAAAATGGAGAAATACACGAAGGTGGTTTTACATTTTTTCCCCTTTGAATTGTGACCATCCTGCGTGTAAATGACAAGGCCCAGAAAGTGTACATGACATTGCATGCTGATGTTTGGCTGGCTATTAGGGAAGCCATAGCCAAAACCTCAACTTAGGCCTGGAGGTCGAATCCAGGGACTGCCACTAAGTCTTGGCCTGAGATTCTAAGAAACCCATTCCCATGTACATCCATAGGAATGTAATTTTATAACAGTAACAAATTAGTAATTACTGTATGAGTATACTATAAAATTATACACAACAATTATACTACATTGACTAATTTTCAATTAATACTTTATTATGTATTCAACCATGATACTTAAAAATGGAAGGAATAATTTTATTGTCAATAATGGGTAGTAATATATGTAATTTCATACTATACAGACACCTTTCTCTTGTTTTATACATATATATGTATATATATGTATGTGTGTGTATATATATATATATACACATATATGCCAATTTACACATTTATCTGTTCATACACTTGTCACTCCTGGGGCTCAGTGGTATAATGATGGCTAGTACATACAAAGCCCTGGATTCGATTCCTCACTACCATATGCATATAAAAATCCAGAAGTTGTACTCTCGCTCAAGCAGTCGAGCATTAGCGTTGAGCATAAAAGCTTAGGGACTGTGTCTAGACTCTTACTCAAGGTCCAAGATGGGTACCTTATCACAGAGCAAGCCGGGAGTCTGGTGCTTACAGCTGCCATATAAACTGACTTAGTCAGAGGTATACTACTGCAACTCAGCCCCACAGAGCCAGATGCTGCTGGCTTGCTCACCCCTGTCATCCAAGATTCTCAGGGGCTAAGATCTGACACTGGTGGGTTTAAAACCCAGCCCTGGCGGTATGTCTGTGAAACTCTGAGCTGTGGATCAAAGTGGATAGATCTCTAGCCTTGAGCAAAAGATCTTAGGACAGTAACCCCAACATTTTAGTGCAATCCCTGGGGCTGACTCCCATCCCCCCAAAAAAATACCCCTCTGAATCATTAGATGTGAACTTTGTGCTGTTTATGATGTATTTCTGAAAGAATGGTGGTACTGATGAAAGTCCCTAATACTAATGACAGCTTGTGGGATACATCTACTTGATGAGTCCTTCCTGGGGTGCTGGGGCCCTCACGGGATACTATGTGCTGAGTCCCTCACAGGGTGCAGTGTGCTGAGTCCTGCATTGGGTGCTGGTTGCTGAGTCTTTCACAGGATGCTGTGTGCTGACTCCTATAAAGAGGGTTATTTGCAGGCGGGCACCAGTGGCCCACGCCTGTAATCGTAACTACTCTACAGGCTAAGATTTGAGGATCGTGGTTCAAAGCCAGCCCGGTCAGGAAAGTCGCTGAAACTGTGATCTCCAATAAACCACCAGACAACTGGAAGTGTCGCTGTAGCTCAAGTGGTAGAGCAGTAGACTTGAGCTGAAGAGCTGAAGGACAGAGTTCAGGCCCAGATTTCAAGCCCCATGACTGACAAAAAAAAAAAAAAAAAGAGTGTTATGTATTTTGTCCTTCAAAGGGTGCGTTCTTTCATCTTGTCCTCGTAAGAACTACACAACTGACATGAGTATGAAGAAAAGAATATTGAGGCTCAGATCTGTCCCCATGGCAGGGACAAAATTATGTACTACTGAAGACTAGTGATGTGTCTATAGGAGACAATTGTTTTGTCTTGATTTTTCTAAGTCATGAACTTTGAACTCAAGGCCTAGGCATTGAGCCATACTCTTGGGCTCAAGGCTAGCACTCCACTACATGGAGCCAAGGACCCCCTTGCAGCAGAGTGCCACATCTTAGGGTTCTATAACCGAGGTCTGTCATCCTGCCTTCTCAAGAAGCTGAGATCTGGGTTCCAAACTATCCCTTACACAAAAGGTACCATGAGACTATTATCTCCAATTCACCACTAAGAAACCTGAAGTGGAAGCTAGGTGCTTGTGGCTCATGCCGGTCATCCTACCTACTCAGGAGGATGAGATCTGAGGATTATGGTTCAAAGCTAGCCTGGGCAGGAAAGTCCTTGAGACACTTAGCTCCAATGAACCACCAGAAAACCGGAAGTGGCTCTCTGGCTCAAGTGGTAGAGCACAAGATTTGAGCTGAAGAGCTCAGGGACAGCACCCAGGCCCAGATTTCAACTCCTAAAATGACAACAACAACAACAAAGACAGAAACAAACTAACAAACTTGAAGTAGAGGGTTGAGAATGTGCCTTAAGGGTAGAGTGCTTTGCATATATAAAACCCTGGGCTTGATTTCTCAGAAACACATCAGTAAGAAAAAGCCTGAAGTGGCTCTGTGGTTCAAGTGGGAGAGGGCAAACCTTGTACAAGAGAAACTAGGTAAAGTGCTCATGTCTTGAGTTCAAGCTCCAGGATTAGTGTATGCACACACACATGCACTTACACGCACTCACACACAGAGAGAAAGCAGAAGTGAAGCTGTGACAAAGTGGTAAAGACTTTGGCTCTGAGCTAATGGTCAGCACCCAGGCCCTGTGTACAACCCCAAAACCTAGCCACCCAGGGCCCAACTAGGAGAGGTCAAAGGTTTCAAAACCTGATGAGCTTCACCAGTCCTAGATGACAGGAAGCTTTGTGATATCCAACATGTGCTTCGATTTCCCAAGCTTCTGGAAACCTAAGAGAGGCATTATAGGCCCATCATTGCCGGCAATGAAACGTTTCATTACGTTCAGTGCCCTAGTTGTTTGCCAGAAAGACTCCTGAATTATATTGAGCACTGTATCTGAACACCGGAATATAGTCTCATAAAGGCAAGATAAGAGCAGAGAACTTGGCCTGCCATGGGAGGTAACAAAAATGAAGGTCTCCTGTTAAAAGAGAGCACTGGGAAGAGAGATAGCTAAGGGTACAAGGAGGCCTTTTTTTCCTGACTTTCAGAGCCCACCCACACATCCTCACTAATTGGCCCAGATGGAGTTATTTGGTACACAGCTGTACTGGAATGAGGTCTTTTGTGTTCCTGTCCAGACAATGAGGGAGACTTCCTCCAACAGGCCTGGGATGCAGAGAAACCCTCAGGCTACATTGGGAGCAGTGAGGGGAGCACTGAAACATGCAATATCATAAAAGCACTCTGTGTTATGAACTCATTGTATTGAATATAATTTTCCTTGCTTGGTGCCATTCATCATAGCTACTCTGGTGTTTCACCTATGGAATACATCCATACATACACAAAGAAATTGGGGTACAGGTTTTTTTTGAGGGGGTAGGTCCTGGGGTTGAACTATGAGCCTAGGCCTGGTCCAAGAGCTCCTTTTGCTCAAGAGTACTGCATTAAGCTTGAGTCACAGCCCCACTTCTGGGTTTTTCTGTGATCTCTTAGAAATAACATTGTCAAAGACTTTCTTACACTGGCTGGTTTCAAACTCAAATTCTCTACATCTCAGCCTCCTGAGGAGCTGGGATTGCAATCAGCAGGCACTTTCAAGTTCTTTCTTTAGTTCTTTGTTTTATAATCTGGACTGACTTCTTAATAGGGTCATTTCTATGGTTTGGACTTATAAGTAAACTACTAATGTTCTTTACACGTGCTTTCTCTGAGAGTATTTTCCCTCTTCATCTTACCCTCTGGTCACAGGACTGAAGCCAAAAGTGAGAAATGAGTGTTACAGGATTTAGGAACAAATGTCCACAGGACATGCCAGTTCTGTCACTTAGCAGTGAGCTGCAGTGAATTTGCTGTCTCAGGACATGAGGACCAAAACCTGGAGCGATCTTCATACTATCTGCATTGCTCCTTTTGCCTATAAAATGATCTAATAATTATGAGTGTTTTGTATCTCCAACCTTAAGTATCTAGGACACACTAGAAGCATGTTCCTGTTTCCGTTTTTCGCTAGTACCTCTCGAGATTTAGACCAAAGTTTTGGTGGAGCGGCTTCTAGGTGAATCCCTGAGGTAATCCTCTTGAAGCCTCCTCAGGAGATCTCCATTCAAAGCCAGCCCTAGGATGAAAGGTTTATTGTCTCCAATAAACCACTAGAAAACCAGAAGGGGAGCAGTGGCCTAGAGGGTAGAGCTCCAGCTTTGAGAGAAAAAGCCAAGCATGAGATACAGGCCAGACCAGGCAGGAAAGCCTGGGAGGCACTTATGTTCATTTAACAACCAGATGGCTGGAAGTGGAGCTGTGGCAGTAGTAAAACCTCAGTCTTGTGAAAAACAGCTGAGGAATGCATCGCGTCCTCAGTTTAAGCCATGGGATGGCCACAAAAGAAAATTCAAAAAGAGAAATCCAAGTTTAGTGTCCTACTTACTTACATGAGTATATTACTTCCCTAAGTGCAAAGAGGCTGTATGCAAAACTTCTGCTTTTATTTACTGATTTATGTTTTAGATATGCTCATTGTACATACTGCATCATTCTCTTCATTTCAGCCCTATTGCTTTTCACTTCCAGGGTTCTAGGCCTGTTTTCTTATAAGATGCACACTGAAGCTCTCAGCAGCCTTTATTTACATTTTATTATGAGGCCAATGCAGGAGCAGTCACAAATCAGGCAGGGAAGAGAAGATCAGAGTTCATAGAAATAAGCAGTATTCAGAAAATTATACTTGGGGACACAAAATGGTAGTATATATATGTAAAAACTACCATTAAGAAAAAAGATGAGGGGGTTGGGAATGTGGATTAGTGGGAGAGTGCATGCCTAGCATGCAAGAGGCCCTGGGTTCCATTCCTCAGTAACACATACACAGAAAAATCCAGAATTGGTGCTGTGGCTCAAGTAGCAGAGTGCTAGAGACAGTGCCCAGGCCTTGAGTTAAGCCCAAGAAATGTCAAAGAGATAACTATGTAGGTAGTTAGGTAGGTAGGTAGGTAGGTAGGTAGTAGGTAGGTAAGTAGGTAGGTAGGTAGGTAGGCAGGCAGGTGGGTTGGTACATAGATAGGTAGATAGATAGATAGATAGATAGATAGATAGATAGATAGATACATACATACATACATACATACATACATACATACATACATACATACATACATAGAAAGACAGGAAGAAAGAAAGAAAGAAAGACAGGAAGAATGACAGGAAGAAAGAAAGAAAGAAAGAAAGAAAGAAAGAAAGAAAGAAAGAAAGAAAGAAAGAAAGAAAGAAAGAAAGAAAGAAAGAGAAAGAAAGAAAGACAGGAAGAATGACAGGAAGAAAGAAAGAAAGAAAGGCCTATAGATAGATAGATAGATAGATAGATAGATAGATAGATAGATAGATAGATAGATAGATAGATAGATAGATATAAAAATGATAGATAACGCTGGTCTTGGACTTCAGGAGGAAAGAAGGGAACAATTCCCAGTCATGAGGCCTTCTGCAGTGTGCCAGTACACCAGCATCACCTTCACACAACCACAGAGCAGGAAGAATGTCTCTTTCCCACTTCTCAGGCAGGCGAAGGCCCCAGATCCAAGAGGGCAGAGCCAGGTTCTAACTCAGCTGCTTGGAGACAAAAGAGAAATGACCCTGCCTCACCTTGGACTGGGGATTAGCAATAATGATGGGGAGAATGAAGGAAGGAGAAAAGACTGGCAGAAGTAGAAGGGCCTTTAAATCTGATAGATGGAGAGTAAAAAACCCACTCCCTAAGAACAGAGAGCAGGGCTTTTCTACTCTGTTCCTCCCTTCCCTAACTAAACTGGCTCTCGATTGGTAACCTAAAGATAGCCTGAGGCTACCTTCACCTGAGGGAGGAAGGTTTGTCATTGTTTGAGGAAGCTGAGAAAAACCTGACCCTGGTGTAACTCTAACAAATGTTTCAGGTTTTCCCCCATTGCTGGCTGTGCCTGGAATGAGTGATGTGGTTGTGCAGCTCACTTCCCTGTTGAATTTGTATATTCTGCCTCCTTGTCCTCTTCACCTAGCCTGGCTTTTGAAACTGTTTTCTCTCCTTCAAATAGTGTTACACTGTAGTTCTTCCTGCTAACAGTGCCAGGGCTTGGATCCTGAGAAATTCATTTGAACCCAGGATGGGTTGATGGGTCAAGAACACTAAGAACATTTAGAGTAACTTCTCATCACCAAGGGAAAAACAAGAAGCTCTTGAACATCTGACCTTTCAGATGTGGAAGTCAGAGTGTCATAGACTTTCCTGCACTGGCTGGCTTCAGAGTGATCCTAAGACCTCAGCCTCCTGATCTAGGGTGATGCACAAGAGCTACTGGTGCTCTGCTAGGTTCAGACGTGTAATGACATTGACAATACAAGTCAACTGCTTATCACACAGGGCTTGGGGACCATATTAAGCCTTTCACCATTGGACCTTTCAGAACCCTGTGGACACAAGGTTACAATGCTAGAGTCTGTGAGGATGGGCATGTGCATCTGCTACACTTAAGCCTGGAAGTTTGACTCCAATTTTGGTATATATCAGCATTGATTTTCCAGAGAATGTTCTCATAATTAGCGAATAGGAAACATACTTTGATTAACCCTCAATTTTATTCCAGTTGTGTGTCTTGTATTAACCCTGGGAACTGTCCCTGAGCAATTCAGTCAAGGCTAACCCTCTACCACTTGAGCCACAGCTCCACATGGGATTTTTTAGTGGTTCACTGGAGATAAGAGTCTAACAGGCTTTTCTTGCCTAGCCTGTATTTGAACTGTGGTCTTCAAATCTCAGCCTCATGAGGAGGTAGTTTTCCAGGTGTGAGCCACTGGCATCTGGTCTATTGTTTTTGACAGTCCTGGGGATTGTTTTTCTCAAGGCTAGCATTCTACCATTTGAGCCACTCCACCTCGTCTGGTTTTTTCTGAGTATATGGCACTGAGGATTCAAACCCTGGTATTCATGCATGTTGAGTGAGCTTTTTACCATTATGCCAAATTTCTAGCCTCCCACTTACAATTTTATCCCACAACTTGCCTGTCCTCAAGAAAAAGCTTCTCTATAAATCATCTAGAGACATCCCTATAGGAAGGTGTCCAAAGATAAATAGGACAAAGCTCATTCTTGGGAGAGACGCTAAACGTGAGAAGACTGTGACAAATGCCTCCATTTAATTATGTATCATGTTTCAACACAAAAATTTTTAATGATAAATGAATCAATGTCTTAAATTATTGTGTATAATTTTATAATAGATGTGCAAAATATAAATGAGAATGATAATATAAATAGAAAAACAATAAAAGAATGAATCAAATAAAAAATAATATAAATACAAAATCAATCATGAGAATCATAACATGTAAAAAACACAGACATGTAAGTATATATCATATATTACACATGTATAGAAATATATTTTCCATTGCAGGGCCCTCATTCAGGACATGGGAACTCTAGCCTGAATTTCTTTTCCTCAAGGACAGTAAATTTTTCCTTCTCCTATGGTATAAAAGAGTTACCTGGAATGTGAGATCAAATCCCACCAATGGTATAAATACTGGCCCCAGTTCCAAGACAGTGACTTAATTTTTTAATGGAAGCAGTTTATTCAGTTTCATGCTGAACATTAAATAAAAAGCAGTGTAGAATTTTGTACATCTATTCAGACATCCTTCCTTTAACCTCAAAGTGCTTCTCAGAATACTATATTGTCTATTTTTGTATGGTTTTATTGTAAAAATGTTGTACAGAGAGGTCACAGTTACATGAGCAAGGTCATGAGTATATTTCCTATTGAGCATTGTTACCTCCTCCTTTGTTTTCCCCCTACCATCCCTTACCTCCCTTCTCCACAATGACTCCCCCTGCCAAGCTCAGTGACTTAATTTTTTAATTTTGTCTTGGCACGGGGTTTGAACTCAAGTAGTAGCAATCTGCACTTTCCTTCACATTGCTACAAGTTCCTGAGTTCAAATCCCAGTCTAAGAAAGAAAACTGGCAGAAATTCAAAACCAGGGAGCTCTATTTTTTAAATTTAGTTAAATAATCAATTTTTGTCTTTTCTCTTTTTTCTTTTTTCTTTTTCTTTTTTTTTTTTTTTTGGCCGAACATGGGGCTTGAACTCAGGTCGTGGCAACTCTGTCTCAGCTTCGATCACCGTAGGCTGGGTGCAGCCTCGGGACCCATACCCAATCTTGGAATCCTAGGCCCAGAGGGCTTGCAGAAAGAAAAAAAAAAGTGAGATAGCACAAAAAGTAGCAAGCTGCAGAAGGCTGGGGGTTTAATTTTTTTTTTCTTTGCATGATGACTATCCTGGATCTGAATGCCATGGGTGCAAAGTGGACCTCGCCTGCCATTGCTGAAGGCTGGCGGCTAGCAGGGAAGCCATAGGCCAACCTATCAACATAGGCCCTGGGTTCAAATCCAGGTTCTGACAACTACCAATGGCAGAGGATCACAAGACACTCATTCCTATGTATAGGAATACCAATTAAAGAGAAGTTTGTACATTGGTTGAGCCTAAAATTTGATGTAATAATCCTAGGACAATGATTGATTTTAATTTCATGCTTCATTAAGCATGAAAAGAATAATATTCCTTTAATTATGGTATAGTAAACACCTAAGAGTTGGTAGGAATGTAGTATGTGTCACTCAATCATAGATAGGCGGCTATGGTGCTTTTTACCAACATATATTTATTTGTATTCTACTGACTGCCTATCCTTGTATCGCTGTTTTGGCCAATCCTGGGTCACGATTTCAGCACCTGGGAAACACCTCACAGCTTCATTGGCTAGAGGCTGCCATGCTCACACTCACCCATTCATGAATTGGACCTGCTAGGCCCTGAGTTCAGATCCTAGCACTGCTAAAAATTTAATCTTGGAGTATGAAGCCAAGTGTGACACCTGTTTTCCTTTTATGGGAGAGTCCTGGGTGTCAGGCATAATGGAGAACACATCTACAAATCTAGATGGTATGTGATAGGATGTAAACAATGTAATACATAGTTAGGATTCATCACAGTCAATAAAATAAATGGTAAATTAATGAAAAATATAAAAAATACAATCAATAACCACACCACACATAATATAGACTGAACATCTGTATGGAAGTTTAATCCTATCTTTAAAATATGTAAAGGAGTACATTTTCCATGTCTGGGGCTTGAATTCAGGCCTAGGGAACAAGCCTGACATACTGGTCTTCAAGCATTGCGAGCTTCCCCCTTCCCCACAGTGCAACAGAGTTACCCAGACCCCGGGTTCTAATTCCAGGACTTGTAGACAAAAAAAAAAAATGGCACACATTCCAAGTCAGGGAGCTTCATTAGCATTTTTAATATTTTTTAAGTTAACTTCGCCTTTATTTGATATATATTGATTTTATAGCACGAGAGTTTTTCAAAAAAAGGGGTTTAAACATTTACATTTCAGCATAGTACATAGGTGTTTCTATTTTGACCATCTGCCCTGAAGAGTGAGAATGAAAATAAGGACATCATTTCTCCCTAGAATGTCGGGACAGATGAATTTATTTCTATTTAGTGTTATTTCCACAATTATAAACTCTCTGCATTTGTGTCATATGAGTTTTCCTCAGTGCCTACCACGAAATACACTAGGGGAGTCCTCATAGCACAAAATGTTGGGTTTCTGAATAAAACCTTAATAAAGTGGATTGCAAAATGAAAAACAAAAACAATGGGACTGGGATGTATCTCAGTAGTGGAGTATTTGCCTAAAGAGCATAAGACCCTGGCAGAAAAGTTTCCTAAAGCTCAGAATGTTAGAATTTTATGATCTGCATGAACAAACTTTTTTTAAATTTTATTTTTTGGCCCTGGGGCTTGAACTCAGGGGTTATCCCTGTGCTCTTCAGCTCAAGGCGAGGGATCTACTACTTGAGTCAGAGTGCCACCTCGGTTTTCTAGTGGTTTTTTGGAGATAAGTCTCATGGACTTTCCTGCCTGGGCTGACTTTGAACCACCAACCTCAGATCACAGCTTCCTGATTCTGAGAAAAGAAACTTGGAATACACTTTTAGTACAAATAATTTATAATGCCATGGTTAAGGCACTAATTCAGAAGTATTTTTTCATTGGCTGGATTCTTAGTTTATTTAAAGATATATATATATATATATATATATATATATGTATATATATATACATGGATTATTAATATATATATACATATATTATTAAAAACATAGCTTTGAAGTGCACGTAAGATCTTATGTGCTAATGTAAAGTTATACAACTGAACAAGCTTCATTTTTTTTCAGTTTGGTTGGTACCTTAAATTAGGTGGGGTTTGTGTATTGTCATTTTGTTCTCTGTTTTTGGAGGATTTCTCTCCCTTTTATTCCTCTACCTCCTCTCCTCACATTTGAACTCAGCTTGCTCTTTCTTGGCTTCGTTGTTCATAGCTGATTTTCTACCACTTCAGCTATGCCTGTAGCCTGGCATTTGCCAGTTAATTGGAGATGATATCTCTCAGTCTTTTCTGCATTCATTGGCTTTGAAATTTCATCTTCCAGGTCTCAGCCTCCTGAGTAGTTTACAGATGTGAGCTACTGTGGTGCCTAGTGATAAACTAGACTTTGGTTGGTGTATTCTTTCTGTTTTTCTAAGGATGGAATCATCTACTATAGTATTTCTGTGAATGTCCTGGATCTGAAGTAAGATATATAATACATATGCAAATCTGTATAATTTTCATAAGATGTAATAAATTTAATATGTGTTATAAGTGTAATAATAGTCTATAAATATAATGAATGAATAATACAAAAAAGCAATATGCAGTAAACATAAGTATGTGGATATTAATCATTTCAAATGTGGATGAAAATTAATTTACAGGTCTGGGGATTGAATTCAGGCCTAAGGAACAGGCCAGAATTGCTTTTATTCAAAGAGGGTGAGTTTCCCCATTCCCCATAGTGCATTAGAGTTTCCCAGACTCCAAGTTCAAATACCAGTCCTGGCAGAAAAAAAATGAGCACTCATTCCAAGCCAGGGAGCTCCATTAGTATTTTTAATATATTAAATTTTTATTTTAATTTATTTTCTATTTATTTCATTATTTTATTGTTTTATTTATTTATTTATTTAGCCAAGCACGGAGCTGGAAGTTGTGGAAACTCTGCCTCAGCTTCCATCACCCTAGCCTGGGTTGGTGCAGCCTCTGGACCCACAGCCTATCCTGGGATTCTAGTCTTCAGGGGCTGATAGGAAAAAAAGTGAAAATGGCAAGGAAAAATAGCCATTAATTGCGAACAGTTAGAGGTTTCTCAGTTTACCTTCCTTGCATGGTGATAATCCTGGGTCCAAATGACACAACTGCAACCTGTAGGTCACCTGGCATTGCTGTCAGCAGGCTGTCAGCGAAGCCATAGGCCAATCTTCGCACCTAGGCCCTGAGTTTGAATCCCGGTCATGACATTTACAAATGGCTGGAGAGCATAAGAAACTATTGCCTGTCCATAGGAACACCAGAGGAATGTGGTCAAAGTCATGGTTGGAAGACTAGTTTGTCAATTAGTCTAGCATAAAATTAAACCCAGAATTCACAAGATATGGATTGATTTTAATTTATAGTTTATTATGCATTAAAATAATACTGTGTGCGTGCGTGTGTGTGTGTGTGTGTGTGTGTGTGTGTGTGTGTGTGTGTGTGTGTTTTGTCTGTAGTGGGTCCTGAACTCTGGGCCTGGGTGTTGTCCCTCAGCTTTTCAGCTCTGGTTTAGTGTGGTACGATGTGAGACACAGCGCCATTCCTGGCTTTTTCTGATCATGTGTTGCTGAGGAATCGAACCCGGGACTCATGCATTCATGCATGCAAAACAAGCACTTTCCCAATGAGCCACCTTCCCAGCCCCTAAAAGAATACTATTGATTAAATGGAGTCCTCACTAAATACCTGAGAATCACTAGGAAGGTACTATATGTCATTGAATACTAGATAGACATCACTGGCAATATCTAAATATCTAAATATATATTTATTTGTATACCACTGTCTGCATAAAAATGTATTGCTATTTTGGCTCAAAGGAAAACAAAATGAAAGCAGCATCGAAAAAAAGACACAAAACACGGATGGTCAGCAGTTTCTGTTTTCCTTCCTTGCACGTTGACCATCCTGGGTGTGAAAGACATGGCTGCAACCTGTAGGTCACCTGGCAGTTCTGAAGGTTGGCGCTGTCAGTGAAGCCATAGGCCAACATGGACACTAGGCCCTGAGTTCAAATCCTGGTCATGCCACTTACAAGGGGCTGAAGAGCCTAAGAAACTATTGCTTGTCCATAGGAACACCAGGGGAATGTGATTAATGTCATGGTTGGATGAGTAGTCCCTCAATCAGTCTTGCATAAAATTAGACCCAATAATCACTGGACAGGATTGATTTTAATTCATAGTTTATTATGCATTAAAAGAATACTATTGATTAAATGGAGTCCTCACTAAATACATGAGAATCGGTAGGAAGGTAATATATGTCATTGAATACTAGATAGACACCTCTGGCAGTACCTAAATATCTAAATTTATATTTGGGTTGGGAAAGTGGCTCAATGGTAGAGCTCTTGCCTTGCATGACTGAGGCCCTGGGTTTGATTCTTCAGTACCACATAAGCAAAAAGAAAAAAGCCGGAAGTGGCACTGTGGCTCAAGTGGTAGAGTGCTAGCCTTGAGCTGAAGAGCTGAGAGACAGCGCCAGGCCCAGAGTTCAGGCCCTACGATGGAACCCCAAAATAAATAAATAAATAAATTTATATTAATTTATTTACCACCATCGTCATAGAAAGTTACTGCTATTTTGGCCAATCCTGGGGCTTGCTCCCAGGTCCTGAGATCCACTTGGCAGCTGAATGGGCTAGAGTGGTGCTGACACTCACCCATTCATGAATTGGGCCTCTCAGGCCTTCACATCAGGTCCCATGATTACCAAAAATTTCTTCCTAGTGTAAGATTTCAAGGGTGACACCTGTTTTCCTTTTCTGTACAAGTTCATAATATGTCTGCAAAGTTACATGCTATGGAATAGATGGGAATAAATGTAATAAATGTTATAGGTGCACTAACGGTCCATAAAATAAATGCTAAGTAAATAAATAAATGGTAAAACACAATGTATCACTCCAAAAAACATGATATAGACTGAATATATTGATGTAAGTATAAATCATAAATTTAACATGTCTATAAATGTTATGAGGTCCTTGAATTCATAGGAAATGATAGGCAAGATGTATGGCACAACAATTAGTTTTAAATAATAGTTCATGAAGTGTGACAATAAGAATCATATTCAGGAATTGCAGGCATTGGGAAAGATCCAAGTATCGGTACTCAAATGGTAGATAGGATTCAAGCACAGCTCACTACATCTCCTACTCTATCCAAATAGGTAATTAGCATACTAGCTTCAGCGTATGAATGGATGAATATTGTGCCTCATCCCCACCCTGGGGCTCAATCTCAGGTCCTGGTATGGCCTAGCTCCTTAGTGGCTCACAAGCTGATGGGCTCATGTGGACCTATTTGGCTGTTGGGCTGCCTAGACCCCAAGTTCAAATCCCAGCACTACCAAAAGGTTTATTCTGATGTGAGAAGCCAATCCTTGCACCTGTTTCCCTGTACTGTGCAAGTGCTGGGTCTCAGCAAGAGTCAAAAAAGCATATGCAACCCTAGATCTGTGGGAATAGGTTGTCATCCATGTCAGCACAGTTTTATATGTCATCCTATGCTCAATAAAATACACAATACATCCCTGAAAAAGACACAACATAAAAAGAATTAATACACTGAATGCAAGATGCATACCATACCTGTATGTAAATAGAGATCCTATGTTTAAAAGAGCTGGGCTTCTTATTTTGTCGAGTGCTTGGGCTACAAATCAGGCCCTGCACCAGGCCTGACATTCTAGTCTTCAAGGATGGTGAGCCTCCCCTTCCCCCACAGTGCAACAGAGTTACCAGACCTGAGTTCAAATCCCAGCACTGACAAAAGATTCATCCTGATGTCAGAAGCCAGTCATGGCACCTGTTTTCCTCTCCTGTGAAAGTTCTGGGCCTCAGCTAGGAAGGAGAATGAATGCATAGGCAACGTTATAACAATGGGAACAGGTTGTCATCCATGTGAGCATAGTTATAACTGTCACCATACTCAGTAAAATACACAATACCTCCATGAATTAGACACAAATTAAGGAGAAGTGCACCGAATTCAAGATGCTGTCTGCACATGTATGTCAATATAGGTGCTATGTTTAAATTATGAATTTAGGACTATCCTGGCCTCAGCTTCAATCACCTTAGGGTGGCAGGCTGCCATGGGCCCATAGTCAATCCTGGGATCCTAGGCCCTGATGTCTTGCAGGAAAACACACATACACACACAGAAAAAAAAAAAAGCCACGGGATGGATTTTTAACAATGTTTCCTTTCCATGGTGATTATCCTGGGTCTGAATGACACGCCTACAAAGGGTACTTCACCTTGCATTGGCGAAGGCTAGTGGGCTATCAGGGAAGCCATAGACCCATGTAACAATGTTGGCTCTGAGATCAAGTGCTGGTCCTGACACCTACCAATCAGGGGATTTCCCAGAGACTCATTACTATGCATAGGAACACCGATGGAATGTGAGCAAACTCATGATTGAGAAGTTTCTCCATGGATCAGTCTAGTCTAAAATTAGACACAATGATCCTAGGATTCTGACTGATCTTATTGAATAGTTTATTAAGCATGAAAAGAATCCTATTCTTTCAATGGTGGCATAATAACTACCTAAGAGTTGGTAGGAACGTAGTTGATGTCATTGAATCCTAGGTAGATGTCTCTGGCACTCTATACAAATATATATTTATTGGTATACTACCACCTGCCTATCCATGTATGGCTATTTTGTCCACCCGTGTGGCTCGATGTCAGGGTCTGGGAATACAGTTTCCTGGGATTGAGGTTGCCGTTTTGACACACCTATTCATGAATTGGTTCTGCTAGCCCCTGAGTTCAGATCTTAGCACTGCCCACAATTGGATCGTGGAGTAAGAAGCCGAGTGTGACACCTGTTTTCCTTTGATCTGAGCATTCTGGGTGTCAGACATGATGGAGAACACATCTACAAATCTAGATACTATGTGATAGGATGTCATCAAAATAATAAATGGAATGTGTTACCACAGTCAATAAAATAAATGGTAAATAAATGAATAAACAGAAATACAATAAATAATCACAACAAACAGGATATGTACTGAACATCTATAAGTAAGTACAAATCCTATCATTACAATGTATATAAATAGTATGTTTCCCAGGGCTGGGGCTTGAATTCAAGCCTAGGGACTAGGCCTGACTTTCTTGTCTTCAAGCACGGTGAGTGTCCCCTTTGTCCACAGTGCGGCAAAGTTACCCAGACCCTGAGTTCAAATCCAAATCCTGGCAGAAAAAAACTGCACCAATTGCAAGCCAGGCAGATCATTTTTGTTTGTTTGTTTCTTTGTTTGCGAAACAAGGTCGTGAACTCAGGTACAGCAACTCTAACTCAGCTTCCATCACCCTAGTCTGGGGTGCAGCCACTGGAACCACAGGCGATCCTGGGATCCTAGACCTCCAGGCCTTGTGGTGGGGGTGGGGGGAACGTACAGAGAAGAAGTGGTGGGATGGCTTTTTAACATTTTGCACCATGATCATTTGGGTCTGAATGACACAGCTCTAAAGCGTACTTCACCTTGTATTGCTGAAGGCCGGCAGGGTACTGGGGAAGACATAGTCCTGCAGGGCAATATAAGCCTAGAGTCGAATCCCAGAGAATCTAAGAGACTTGTTCCCATTTATAGGAATAATGATTGAATGTTGTAAGTGTCACGGTTGAATGAGTTACTCATGAATGGTACTCATATAAATTTAGACATCATGATTTCAGTAGGCTGATTGATTTTATTTAATATGAATCAGTAAAAGACAACTTTTTGTTACAGAGACACAATAATTTCAGGACACTGATTTACTTAATAGTTTATTAAGGATGAAAACAACATTAATTATATGGAGGCATAATAAATACCCAAGAACTGTTAGGAATGGAGTCTATATAACTGAATAATGGATAGACATCTCTGGAACACTATATATACATATACATATATATATATAGATAGATATAGATATAGATATAGATATATTAGCATACTACCATGTGCATGCCAATCTGTTCTTATTTTGTCAACCCCAGGGGCTCAATCTCAGGTCCTGGGAAATGCCTGTCAGCTCAATTTGCCCCAGGATGGCATGTTGACACTCAATCATTCATGAATTTGGCCCTGTAGGCCATGATTTCACATGCCAGCACTCCCAAACAATGAATCATGGAGTAAGAAGCAGATGGTGACACATGTTTCCTTTCCTGTGAAAGTCCTGCGTGTCAGGTATGAAGTGGAATACATATGCAGACCTATATCCTATGTAATCAATGTAATCAATATTCTCTGTGCCATAATAGTCAATAAAATAAATGGTTACTACATGAACAAAACAAAAGGTAAAATGAATAAATACACTGAATGAAATATGGAGTAAATATATGTATGTAAATATAAACCATATATTTAAAGTGTACACAAATAGGATGTTTTCTAGTGGTGGGGATCGATTTCAGGCCTAAGGAACAGACTTGAATTTCTTGACTTCAAGAAAGCAAGCTTCCCCTTCCTACAGAGTGCAACAGAGTTACCCAGACCGTGAGTTGCTATCCCACTCCTGGCAGAAAAAAATGGCATCTCTATGCTATGTGGCAACCAATTCTTAGGTATTTCATTATTTCTCCTTTTAATGAATATAATTTTTTAAATGCTTCATAAAGTATTGATTAAAATCAATCAGTATCCTAGAATATAATTGTATATAATTTTATCCTAGAATCATTCAAGAACTGCCCATTCAATCATGACATACATCACATTCCATTGGTATTCATATGGATAAAAATGAGTTTCAAGGATCTCCTGCCATTTGGAGGTGGCAGGCCAGGATTCAAATTGTGGGCTCCAGCTCCCACCACCTAAACCTGAAGATAGGGAACTCACCGGTCTGTCCAACATCATCAGCAAGATCAATGATTAAGCAGGCACCAGTGGCTCTCAGCAGTCCTCCATGATATTTACAAGGCTGTGAAAGGAGATTCATGGTCAAAATCACCCTAGGCTGGAAAGTACTTGAGACCCCTGTCCAATTTCAGTGTCAACAATGCCAGAAGTAGTGCCGTGTGGCTCCAGTGGTAGAGGGGTAGATTTGATCAAAACCAGCTCATCGACTATGCTTTGATCCTGAGTTCAATATCCAGGACTGGCAACAAACAGACATACACAACAATCTGTGCAGCCATCCGGCCGTCTGTTGGTTGACACCACTACCAGCAGTTGAGGAAGGTAGAGGTAACTGAGGGGTAAGCAAGAGTCTCGATGCGAATTTGGAGTACAATAGGAAATTGACGACCTAGTCAGTTAGTGGGAGAATAGAGCATTTCCCAGAGCCTGGGAATGTGGCCAGCCCATCTTTCCCATCCCAGCGCGCAGATGCCTGAATCAACAAGACTCTGAGACAGAGCTGCGGGCAACAAATTACTGCCAGAACACCAGAAGAATCCTCCCATCAGACCTTCAACATTCAAGAAAACAAAGAATACAAAAAAGGGAAGGATCCCAAAGAAAAACACCACTGGGGAGGGTGATTCAACACGGAGGGTCTGGCCAAAGGTGATACCTACCACAGGCTTCCCCTGTCTTTGGACACAGTAACAGCCAACAGAGTCCAGAGTGTCAAGGGTGCCAATACCATAAAGGAGCTGCAGAGGTGCTACCAACATGTGGTGATTGCCCTGGATTGCAGCAAAGAAGAAACCAGGTGCTCTTTGCCAAGATCCAACCACTGAAGCAAGAAAAGAAAGACCTGCAGAATTGACAAGAGAAAGAGAAGGAGAAGGTTGCCCAAGTGCACAAAGCACCAAAAACAGAGCTAGACATCCACAAGCTACCCATACAGAGGTTGGTTTGGCAGAAAGTAATTTACAATCGGTACCAGCCCACATGCAGCTCACGGCCGATGACAGAAATGGAGCATGAAGCTCTCACCAGCTGCCTACAGGCCACAGAGCAGTGCATGGGGGAGCTGGAGATGGTGGCTTCTGTGGTTCCTACTTACAGAAGGAGACTGAAATGTTGTTCAAACAGCTGAATGATGTAACACTTCAGCTCAAGGAAAAGACCAGAAGCTTCTATGACCTGGAGCAAGTGAACACAGAGTTTTAGGAGAAGCTGGAAGCACTCTGGACATAGAGGAGCAACAGGAAGAACAGAATCTGCAAGTTGCAACAAGTGCTGCAGAAGCCTGATGTACTGAAGAGACTACAGCACAACCTGAGTTGAATGGTAACTTAGCGAATCTGGAGACAGACACCTTCTTGCAGAACCTGAGCATTGAGAGGTCCACGCAGGAGGAGGAGGCCTGATGGCTGACCGAGCAGGTAAACCAACTGACAGAGGAGAAGGAGTGAGGATTGAGGTAGGTGCTGCACCTAGAGAATAGCTGGGGGAACTGAGAACGAAGCTAGCAGAGCCATGGCACCCCGAGGGTCCATCTCAGGAGAAGCAGCAACTGCAGGCCCACGCCTACCACATGCAGATGGGGTTGAAAAACCTGGAGGAACAACTTCATATCTAGGTCCAGGAAAACCAGAGGCTTCGTCTCCAGATTGCAGAGCAGGAGGAGCAACTGGTAAGACTTGATGAGAAAACCAAGGATCGAGACCCCACCATGTGCATATGTGTGCAACACACAGCTGGAGGAACAGCTGGCCATGCTGCGGGGCACTCTCCACAGGGTGAGCAGTGAGAAGGAAGATCTTACCAACATCCTGGACTCAGAGCAGCAGGTGAAGAAACATCCGCAGGAACAGCTGGGCTGCTGAGAGGAGAAGATAGAAGAATGGAAAGAATCTCTGAGAGAGAGAGCCAAGCAGCTCAGGAGCTGCAGGAGCACCAGGAACAGTCCCTGGCCCAGCTGCAGGAGCTCAGAGCCACCTGTCAGCAGCACATCACTTCCAATGAGCAGCTGTGCTCCAAGTAGCAGGTCCTACAGTAGCACCTGCAGAAGCAGACCCAGCTGTTGGAGCAGCTGAAACAAGTGCAGGGTCCGACCAAATGGAGGGACTAGGTGGTGCCCCCAAAGTGGCAGGAGAGTTTCAAGTGCCTGGAAATGACCAGTCTACAGGAGGAGCACCTGCAGTCCCAGCTGAGCTTCCTGGCTTTCTCTGGGGAAGGGGAAGCTGTGAACCCTGGAGAAGCAAAAGCTGAGGAAGCGACTCTCCTCGATGTGCCCATGGCAGAGGATGGAGATGTCCCCTAACCTGAGAGGGATGTGGCACTGTTAGCACTCTCAGAGGATGAGATCCACAGGAGGAAACTCCTGCCGGACTGCTGCAGGCACTCCCCCTCCCCCGGACAGCTCAGTGCCAGATAGAGCCGGAGCCACAGGTCCCCTGCCCCGTGAGCTGCCACCACAACATGTGAGATTATGGGAAGTGGGACATGTGGGCATCCGAGAAGAAAATCTGCTTCATCCACAATCTCCTGATGAGGTGGACTTCCAGAGTCCGGCAGATGAGCTCCACCACCGATGCAACCAGCTGTCGGCACATATCCGCACCGTCCAGGAATCCATCCTGGCATGGAAAGGACAGTTGTTCATTCTGGATCAGCTGTGTCAGGAGAAATCCAAGTGCATGTGCCAGCTGTCCCAGGAGAAGATGAAGAGTAGATAGCTGCAAGAGCTGCTGTCACTCCTACACGGGGCTCCAGATGCCGACACAGGCTGAGCTCTCCACCAGTGCAGCTGCTTCAGAGGCCTCAGGCTCCTGGGTGGGCAAAATGAGGGAGGCACAGAAAAGTTTTGAAGAATTGCAACTTCAGGATAGTGTGGAAACTGCAAGAGGAGAGATCAGGGTTCCCTGCCCCGTACAGGACTCCCCCACAGAGCATGTCCTGCTGCAACTCCCCACATCCAGAACTGCCCACAGCTGGTGCACTCAGGCATGCAGTACTCTGTCCCTTTTTTTCTGCAGACTGATGGGGATGATGACTCCCTTTGTGACATACTGAATCCCAAAAAATCCTCAGCAGCCACCAGAACTAGGAGGCTAGGTGGGCTTTTCTAGGCCTCCATCTGCCTGGTGATAAGAAGGGTAAACTGCGGGCCAAGTAGAGCAGAGGCTGCTGGGAGGAGGCCCAAATTCCAGGGACATCTAATGGCTCATTGGTGGCCAGGGAAGATGCCCATGTTATGCTTATCACAAAGAATAAATTGTTTCCAAAGGGAAAATAAAGCCTCCACATAGATTTGTCTTCAAGTTATGGGGCTTGAACTCAGGGCCTGGCCACTGCCCTTGAGCTCTATTTGATCAAGACTGGTGGTCTACAAGTTGAGTCCCACCTCCCCTTCCAGCTTTTTCTTTGTGAAATCGAACCCAGGGCTTCAGGCTTGCTAGGCGACCACTCTATCACTGAGCCACATTCTCAGCTAGGATGATATCTTCACACACACACACCCCCCCCCCCCCCCCGCCAAACCCATATGGCCAATCCTCATATAAATAGGATTTAGGGGCTAGGATGAATATGAAGCACAAGTCTGGTTCACAGTGAAATACTTCCCTGCCTCCTCTTCGACATCCTTATTTAAAGTTTCTCTTTTACTATTGAGGGATGAGAGAGGGAGAGGGATGTCTGAGAGAAGAAAACCAAGAACAGTGGCCCCCTGAGTCCCACAGCCTCCCCCACACAAGTGGTCCTACAGATTCCCATCTTACCTGACTCAATATTGTGTCTACACTGTCTCCCTACCCCTGCAAGGCTCAGAATGAAATAAATGTCAGCCCTGGCCTCAGCCCACACCCAGAAAAGAAGCTCCTAGTTCCAGACTGACTTCCACCTCTGACTTCCCAGAGTTAGACTGGACCCACCACTCACCATTGTGTTGGTGTCAATGATCTCATGGATGGATTTCAGGAAGAAGGTCTATGGCAAAGAGCAGAAGAAGTAGTGTAAGCAGGGAGGAAGGAGCCGGAGCAATTGGTCTGGGATCTTCCTCCTTGAATCCTTTCCGTCAAGCCAGAGCCATTCTGATGCAAAGCATGGCCAAGGCCAGGGGATGGACAAGATAGAGGAGCATGGGACTAAAGGAGGTACTGCTTTATCTTGGCGCACTTGAAATTTCCCATATTTGGCCCATGCCAATCCCAAAGACAACATGCAATGCCTCTCCTTGTTGTTGTTGTCCATGAGCGCTGTCCCTGAGCTCTTTTTCTCAAGGCTTGCACTCTACCACTTGAGCCACCAGGACACTTATGATTTTCTGATGGTTCTTCGAGGATAAGAGTCTCACACACTTTCCTGCCCAAGCTGACTTGGAAGCCAGATCTCACCTTCCTGAGTAGCTAGAATGACAGGCGTGAGCCACCAGTGCCCAGCATGTGATGCCTTTTTAAAGGATCTTGGCGAGTCTGTAAAAGGAACCCCAAAGGGTCTGGATAGACCATGACCCAATCAAGGAGATGGGATAGGGGGAGGCTGATGTTATAGCCATTCTGTTCCCCAAAATTATAGATGTCAGGTGGTGTTGGATGCATCAAACTCCTAGGCCAACAACCACCAGACTTAGTGGGGAAAAAGGTAGAGAATACCGAAAGGTTACAGAGTAGAAATATCTGATTTGGCATGTGTATGGTGTGTGTGTGTGTGTGTGTGTGTGTGTGTGTGTGTGTGTGTGTTTACCAAGGCTTGAAGAGCCTAGGTGGTAACCTTTAGCATGTTTGCACAAGTTTGGTGCTCGAACATTTGAATTATAGTATTTCTTCTTCCCAGCTTTTTGGTGATTCTTTGGAGATAAGAATATGCCCAGGCTAGCTTTGAATCTTGATTGATCCTCCAGTGTCAGCCTTGAGTAGCTAGGATTATAGGCATGAGCCACTGGCATGCAGCTGCAAGGATGGCTTTTCATACTTTCTGTTCTAACAGCTGTCTACTTGCCCTGGCCTAGTTCTCTGACCTCTACATCAGCTTCCAGCAGCCCCCTGACTGTGTGGAAAACATAATGTTCAAACCTGTCAGTGCATCCTATTTCTTTGTCCTCAGGGGTGAGTATGTTTCCTCTGAAGTCCGGAGGGTTAGGGGAAGGGGAAGGAGGGATAGCTGTAGATGGGTGCTTGGCTAGGAAATAGGTATTCTGTTTTATCCAAGAAGGAAAGTGTGCCCAGATGCTAATGCTCATGCTCTCATATTTCTAGCTCCCTTAGCAGGCTGAGATCAGAGGACTGACATTCAGATGCAACCCAACAAGGTATGTTTGTGAGACTCTCCTCTCCCAAGAACCACCTGAAAGCTGGAAGAAAAGCTGTGGTAGAGTGCTATCCTTGAATGAAAAAACTGAGAGACAGAGCACGGGCCCTGAATTCAAGCCCTACTACCAAGATGCACTCATGCACACGCACGTGCGTGCACACACACACACACACACACACACACACACACACACACACAAACACACAGAGGAAGGTCGTAATGATAAGCTGAACTAGAACTGGGGGCAGTCCTGAGGCATAATCATAGTAAACTCTCAAGCTACATCAGTTGTTGGGCTTCTTGGGCTAAGGAGTCTGGCCTATGGCAGTAAATTCCATGGAACCTGTCCCTCCATTCCAGCACGGGGCCATAGAACCAAGGGAAGGACACTATGAATGTCCCTATGTAGTTGGCCCATGATTGCAGACCTTCATCTGCCCCTGAGCTCTGGTGAGTTAAGCAGGTCTCTGAGCCCCTGGGACTCCTGGTTTATAGTGATTGTTACAAGCAGCAGCCAGCCTGCTTTGGATTACTCAGCATACTAGTCTCTCATAAGCCCTACTCAAAACCTGCCCAAGGTGTGCCTGACAAATTCACGTTCTTGTGATTCCCTTGTGAGCCGGCATTAAGTAGTCTACCCCTTCTGGCCCAGAACCGTGGTCTGAGATGTCGATTTAGTGCTCAGATCCCCACTGCACTCATGACAGATGCTCTTCTGATGACCCGGCCGATGACCTCCATGCCACAAAACTTTATCCTTATCTTGTATTGTGTCCCGCTCTGTAGGCAAAGGCCTTCAAGGAGGCTGCTCTCAAGACTTGTAGGACACATAGACATTGGAAGACCATCAGGAGCCCACTGGAAAGTACTCTGCCTAGAGCCACAGCATGAGGTCAAAGCAGGCCAGGTATTGGTCATTGGGCTCTAACTCTGGGCCTGGGCACCGTCTCTCAGCTCTTCAGCTTAGCACTTCAGCCACATCACCACTTCTGGTTTTCTGGTGGATCATTGGAGATCAGAGTCTCCTGGACATTCCTGCCCAGGCTGGATTTGCATGGCAATCCTCACATCTCAGCCTCCTGAGGAGCTAGGAGGGCCAGCATAAGCCACCCATGCCTGGCTGATCTGGCCTTTCACCACAGTGGACTAACAACTCCTGAAAGCTTTTCTTTGTTGTTAGGTGCCAGTACTGGGGCCTGAACTCAGGGTCTGACCTGTAGTCTCTTAACGTTTTCTCTCAATGCGGACATTCTACCACTTGAGCCACAGCTCCCTTTCTGGCTTTTGTTAGTTCATGGGCAATAAAGTCTCAATACCTTTTCTCCCATGAGATGGCTTTGACCCATGATCTCTGATCTCAGTCTCCTGAGTAGCTAGGATTTACAGGGGTGAGCCACTGGTGGGATTGAGCTAGAAGCTTTTCTTAAGCAAGAGTTTTTCCCTGCATTTGCCCTGACTCCTCCATGCAAAGAGGGCCTGAGGGTCAGGAGCTGTGAGAAATAGGCTTCCAGCCACAGAAATTGGCTGGGGTCTTTGGTGAAAAGTCAAGCTAATCTTTCCCTGGGCCTCATTCTGGGACCCCACCCTCTGCCCTACCTGTGACTCAAGTACAAAACTTGACACAGGCTTCAGTGTTCTGCCAGACTTGTCTGAAGCCACAGAACCTTCATCCCATCCACACCACCTGCTCTACACCACACCTCAGGACCTTTGCCCATGCTGTACCTTGTGCCTGAGGCTCTCTGTTCTGTTCCATAACATAGAACTCCTGTGGAATTTTGGCACTGATTATATCACTTCCTGGAGCAAGTCTTTCCTTCCCTCCTCCCTCTTTTTTTAAATACTGAGTTTCTAGAGGTGGAATTTGTGCAGGCTGACTGTCAAATTCTCTATCTTGGTATGTGTATGTGTGTATATGTGTGTGAGTGTGTGTATGGCATGTGCGTGTGTGCATGTGCCAGTCCTGATGTTTGAATTCAGGGCCTGGACGCTATCCCTAATCTTTTGTGCTCAAGACTAGCACTCTACTACTTCAACCACAGCTCTACTTCTGGATTTTTGGAGTTTAATTGGAGAAAAGAGTCTCATATAGACTTTCCTGCTTGCATTTGGGATCTCAGATCTCAGTCTCATGAGTAGCTAAGGTTACAGGGGTGAGCCAACAGCACCTGCCCTCTACCCCTCTACCTGTTACCCATAACCTCGGCCCTCTTCTAAGTCCCAGTAGAAAATGTCTCACCATGCTCACCTTTTTTTTTTTTTTTTTGGCCAGTCTTGGAACTTAAACTCAGGGTCTGGGCATGTGCCTGAGCTTCTTTTGCTCAAGGTTAGAACTTTTATTGCTTAAGCCACAGTGTCAATTTTGGCTTTTTCTGTTTCTGTGGTAGAGAGGAATCAAACCAGGGATTCATGTGTGCTAAGTAAGCACTCTACCAGTAAGCCACATTTGAAGCCCAAGGCTTACTTCTAATGGGAGTTATGACGGTGGGATTTATTGGATTACTCCTTTTGGCACAGAAATGTCTGGTTATTTTCTATCTTTCCCAGGATTTGGGACCAGCCTGAGACTCGGCAATGAGGAATGATGAATGAGTGATGGCCACCAGGCCCCAGAAACCTAGGCTCACATCCTACAGAGGGATAGAAGATATGGAGCCACAACCTTTGACAACTCCTACAGCCTAAGAATTGTGCTTTCCCATGATAACTGCCAGGACATCATTCACCCGTTGTACACATCAGTTGCACACACCAGCCCAGGCAACGCCTTCCTGACTTCAGTTCTTAAACTGTAGTGAAGGATGCTTGTTCAAGCTGCCTGCTCAGACTTAGTATTCTCTGAGGGCTTGTTGCAGCTTGCCCAGTTGGGGGGCTGGGCATGGGCAACCTGCTGAATGCCCATCATCCAGACCCTGTCCCTGAGCCCTTTTGCTCAAGGTTAGTGCTCTGCAACTTGAGCCATGGGGCCACTCAGTTTTTTTTGTTATTATTTTGTTTTGATTTCCTGTGATCTCTTAAGAAATATGAATATCGTGGTCTTTCCTACCCAGGCTGAATTCAAATTGGCATCTCAGCCTCCTGAGGAGCTAGGATTACAGGCAAGAGCCACTGACACCTGGCTTCCTTTTCTTCTTGTTGTTCGTATTTTTTGCGAGAATCTGAAATCTTCAAGGTGTCATTCCAATGGTTTGCATTCGAAGTAAACGTCCCAGGCATGGAATTGGAATGCTAGGATGGCCACCCACAAATGGAGGGAGATCCTGACTAACTCATTCCTATTCATGTGAATGCTAATGGATTGTTATAAAAGAAATAATTAAATTTGAAGTTAATTCATAACTCTATTTTAGAATGCCACACAAAAATTATTGAATTTATATCTTCCATTCTAGCAACATGGTTTGATTAAGGATATTGACTGATTTTTTTATTAATGATTTTATAAGTATTAGATGATGATACTTCATTAAATGGAAGCATAATTTAATAACTAATAATTTGTAAAAATATATAATTTAATAATATCCTCACATTTCCTCTGTTATATATATATGTATGTATATATATTATATATATATAAATATAAATAAATAAATATATATATATATATATGGCACTACTGTGGCTTGATCACAGGTCCTCAGAACTTCCTGGCAGCTCAGTTTTCTGGAGGCTGGTTGGCTAAGACTGTGACGCCATTTATGGATTGGGCATTGTAGGCTGTGAGTTGAAATCCCAGCATGGCCAATAATGTATTCATGGAGTAAGAAGGCAATTTTGACACATTTTTTTCCTTCTCTGTTAAAGTCCTGGGTCTCAGTACATGTAATATGATGTAATAAAATAAATGTTTTATGTGTAATAATACTAAATAAATAAGGGTAATAAATGTCATATGGAATAAATCCATGTATGTAAATAGATCTCATATATGAGTATTATTGTTTCCAGAACTGGGACTTCAGTTCAGGCCCTTGGAACTTTTCTGAACTTCTTTTCTTCAAGGATGGTGATCTTCCTCTTCACCCACAGTGCCACAGAGTTACCCAGACCCTGAGTTTAAATGCCTGGCTTGCCAGTAAAATGGTGCAAATTCCAAGCCAGGGCCTTATTATTATTATTGTTATTGTTATTGTTATCAGTGTTATTATTATTTGGTTTTAGCCCAAGCACCGGGCTTGAACTCAAGTCTTGGCATCTCTACCAAAGCACATCCTGGGATCCTAGCTCCTGAGTTAAAATCTCAGGGCTTGCAAAAATAAATAAAAAGGAAAAGGATAAAACTGAGTTCAATCAGGTGGTTTTACTTTTTTTTGTCCTTTGTATTGTACCATCCTGGGTCTAAATACAATGCCCAGACAATGCACATGACCTTACAATGCTGATGTTTGGCTGGCTATTAGGGAAGCCAAGCCGAAATCAGCAACTTAGGCCTGAAAGTTGAATCCCGGGACTTCCACTAATGAATGGCTGGCGGGAGATTCTAAGAAATGCTTTCCATGATGGGAAGGTGGCTCAGTTGTAGAGCGATTGCCTTGCATACTAGAGGCCCTGGGTTCGATTCCTCAGCACCACATTAGCAAAAAGAAAAAAGCCGGAAGTGGCTCTGTGGCTCAAGTGGTAGAGCGCTAGCCTTGAGCTGAAGAGCTGAGAGACAGCCCCCAGGCCCAGAGTTCAGGCCCCACGACCGGACCCCCAAAAAAAAATTAAAAAAATTAAAATTAAAAATAAACGCTTTCTAATAGGTATCTGTACAAATAGAATGTTGTAAAAGTAACAATTACATAAGTAGTGTACGATTATATTATAAAATTATACACAACAACTATACTACATTGATTAATTTTCAATTGATACATTATTATGTATTCAATCGATACTTAAGAAAGGAAGGAATAATTTAATTGGAAATACTTGGTAGAAATATATATGCAATTTCATAATTTACAGACATCTCTCGTTAAATATATCTACACCTATCTATCAATCTATCTATCTATCTATCTATCTATCTATCTATCTATCTATCTATCTATCTATCTATCTATCTATCTATCTATTTATCTGTCTGTTTATATACCAATCTATACATTTATCTGTTTATACACTTGTCACTACTGGGGCTCAGTGGTAGAGTGCTCGTCTAGTAAGTACGAAGCCCTTGGTTCGATTCCTCACTACCATGTGCATAGAAAAATCCAGAAGTTGTGCTGTAGCTCAAACACTAGCTTTGAGCATAAAGGCTTAGGGACTGTGTCTAGACCCTTACTCAAGACCCAGGACTGACACCAAAACAAAAAAAAAGGAAAAGATAGAATGTTCTGACTGCAACTATATAAGAATAGGGCTGCAAATACCTCATCACAGAGCAAGCTGGGAGTCTAGTGCTGACATTTGCCATCTAACATGAATTAGCCAGAGGTAAGCCGCTGCTACCCAGTTCCAAGGATTAGATGCTGCTGGCTTGCTTACCCTGTCATCCAAGATTCTCGGAGGCTGAGATTTGACACTGGTGCGTTTAAAACCCAGCCCTAGCAGAAAGTCTGCGAAACTCTGAGCTGTGGCTTAAAGTGGTAGAGTTCTAGCCTGATCAAAAGACCTTAGGACAGTATCCCCGTGGCTGACTCCCTCCCACAAAAAAAAACTCACCCCTCTAAAATCTAAATTTGGACTGTTTGTGGCATGTCTCTGAAAGAATGGTGATACTGATGAAAGCACCCTAATTCTAATGACATTATGTGGGTTCCAGCTATGTGATGAGTCTTTCATGAGTTGTGTGCTGAGTCCTTCATGGGGTGCATTTTTTTCATTTTTTCATCTGGTTCTTATAAGAGCTCCACAAGTAAGATGATTGTGCAGATGAGAAACTTGTGGCTCAGATAGGTCCTCATGTGAGGGCCAAAATTATGTATGTACCTACCTAGTGAGTTGTCTCCTGCAGACAATTGTTTTGGTTTATGTTTCTTGATTATGAACCTTGAACTCAGGGCCTAGCCACTGACACTTACCAGTGGGGATCATGGATAGCGCCCTACCATGTGGAGCCAAGGACCCCCTTGCAACAGAGTGTTACAGTCTAGGCATGTAGTAGCTGAGTTCTGTCATCCTGCCTACTCAGGAAGCTGAGATAAATGATCTGGGTTCAAAACTATACCAGACACAAAAGGTCCCATGAGACTATTATCTCATATTCACCACTTAGAAACTTGAAGTGGAAGCTAGTCGCTGCTGACTCGTGCCTGTCATCCTAGGTACTCAGGACACTGAGAGCTGAGGATCACGGTCCAAAGTCAGCCTGGGCAAGAAATTCCTTGAGACTCTTCTCTCCAGTGACCCACCAAAAACATCAAGGGGTGCTGTTGCTCAAGTGGTAGAGCGATTGGCTTTAGCTAAAGAGCTCAAAGACAGCACCCAGGCCTAGACTTAAATTCCTCCAACTTCCAACAAAAGAAAGAAAGAAACCTGAAGTAGAATGCTGGGAATGTGTCTTAGGAGTAGAGTGCTTTGCATGTATGAATCCCTGGGTTGGATTCCTTAGTATTACATCACTAGAAAAAAGCCTGAAGTGGATGTGTGCCTCAAGTGGTAGAGTGCTATCCTTGTACAGGAGAAACTCAGGTACAGTGTTCAGGTCCTGAGTTGAAGCTCCAGGAAAGTATATGAACACACATACATGCACACACACAGATACCAGAAGTGAAGCTGTGACACCAAATGATAAAGAACTGAGCTTCTGCTCTGCACTCACAGTCAGTACCCAGGTCCTGTGTTCAACACAGCCACCCAGGGCCCAACTAGGAGAGGTCAAAGTTTCAAAATCTGATGAGTTTCACCAGCCCTAGATGACAGGAAGCATAGTGAAATTACACATGTGCTTCGATTTAGCAAGCTTCTGGAAACCCAGGGGGGCATCATTGCCAATAATGAATCATTTCATTAGGTTCAGTGCCACGGACCTGCTCTGCCAGGATGATGGACGACACCTCGTGGAGGTAACTGGAACAGGTGGGGAAATGGCAAACAGACAACTCACACACAAGAGGAGTGAAAGCTAGTTGCGATTTATTGCAGAGGATAACAAGTTTTTATAGAATAAGGTCTCCATGAGAAAGGGCAAAAGGTTACACAATCTTGCTGCAAGGCTTCGTTCTTGGGTGGTCACCAGCTGGTAGCCTGATCTTGTTTTTTGGATGACGAACTATGACCATAGGCAATTGTTCCAGTCTTTGCCTCTATTTTTAAGAAATACAATTGGTTTCGAGATGTTTATCACCTATTAACCATTAACCAGAGCATATATGCAAGGTGGTGGACAGTAAGGCATGAACTCTAGTACGTTATTGTTACTTTTGTTTAGTTTTGTACTTTATGGGTTTCAAATCTTTTGTAAGCAATTGTGTTTCTTTGCCATTCTTTAGAGGGTCCCCAATTTGTGGCCAAAAATCATGATATTCAGTATACTTAGTTAAATCTGGCCATATATCAAATTTAGGCTCATAGTGTCTTTTCTGTAACCCTTTCACATAATCGTTTACTCTTCTCCATAGAGGCCTTCACTGTCTCATAAGATCTTTCTTGCTCCTTCTTTGATAGTAAGCACCAAGGAGGCCTAGATCTAGCAAGTCTCTCAGTAAATGGAAGAGAGTAATAGGAAGTTCTTTCTCCTAAGTAGTTTACCCAACGGTTGCCATCCTTATCATACACACCTGTAAAAGGCTATGGATCTGGGGGAAGTCTTTGGGGTCCTCTAGATAATGGAGGATCCCACCATTTTCCTCTGATAAGCCATTGCCACCTTTCATCTACCAACCTTTTAGGAATCTTATTTAGCTTTTGGTCTAAATATCCCTCTACATCTTTCTTATCTACAGGGTATCTATATGGGTCTATTGTATATGCTTCAGGATTAAAGGGAAGTCTCCAATAGCCATACACTCTTTCTGCTCTAGCCGTGCCTACAGCTTCTTGTAAATTTCTTACAAACAATTCCTTCTGCTGAAGTGATGTCATGAAACCCCCAATACTTTTATATTTACTTATGACTTGTCTACTAGCCTCCATAAGAGGGGCTTTCAGGGTAGCACTTAACTCTGGTGAGTTAGTCATATTCTCAGGACACTTATCAGATGTTGGAGTGTTCAACACTTCCAAGAAATAGCCCTGAATAAGGGAGCATTGAGCATGAGTAAGTAGAACAAGCAGCAGGAGCAGTAAAAGATTAATGTGCACTCCTATACAGCGAAGAAAAGAAAAACAGGAACAGGAACACATCTTTCCCAGGGGCTTGCCACCCTTTCCAGGAGTTAGGCTTCTTTGAAGCCCCATTCTCTGAGGTAGACTTCTGTGAAGTCCCATTCTCAGATCTGATTGCAGGTGTTCCATGCTAAGCAGACTCCACTGGAGTAGATGTGGAAGTTCAGCTTCTTAGTTGTCTGCCAGAAGGACCCTTGAATTAATTGTAGCTGGTTATTTCAGCACTGGAACATAGTCTAACAAAGACAGGCTAAGTGCAGGGAACTTGGCCACGGGAGGTGCACAAATGAAGTCTTCCTGTTACAACAGAGCTCTCGGCAGAGAGATAGCTTGAGGTACATAGAGGCCTTTTTCTCCTGACCTTCAGAGCCCACCCACACTCTTCACTAATTGTCCTAGAAGGAGTTTTTTTTATCACTCAGCTGTACAGGATTGAGGCCTGTTCCAACAATGAGGAAGACTTCTTCCAGCAGTCACCGATGTGGAGAAAACCTCAGGCTACAATGTGAACAGTGAGAGGAGCCCTGGAAGATGCACTGTCTTGAAAACTCTTTCTGTTCTATGAAATCATTCTATGCAAAGCAAATTTCATAGCTGGATACCTTTCATCATAGGAACTCCAGACCTTCACCAATAGAAATACATGCATACATACATGGGGAGACATGTTGTTACTGGCTTTTTTTTTATTGGCAGGTCCGGGGGTTTTACTATGACCCTAGGCAATGTTCCTGAGCTAATTTTGCTCAAGGGTAGCGCTCTGCCCTTGAGTCATAGCCCCATTCATGGGAATTTTTTATTACTGTATTCCCTCAGAAATAATAGTGTGGTGGAATTTCCTGTCCTGGCTGAATTCAATCTGGTATTCTCTACTACTCAGCCTCCTGAAGAGCTAGGATTACAGGTAGGATCCACTGACACTTGGCTTTCTTTTCTTCTCATTCTTTTCTTTCATCCTGACAATCTGAAATCTTCACAGTGTCATTCCAATGGTTCGCATTTGAAGTAAAATACCCAGGCCTGGAGTTGAAATGCCTGGACTGCCACTTATAAATGGAGGGAGATCTTGAGAAAATCCTTCCTATCCATGGGAATGCCTAATGGAATGTTATAAAATTAACAATTAAATTTGCAGTTAGTTCATGATTCTCTTATAGAATGCCACATAAAAAGTATTGGATAATGTCTTCCATTCTATCACCATGGTATGATTCTCCCAATTAAGGAATACTGACTACTTTTACATTAAGGCTTTAATAAGTATTCAATCATGATACTTCATTTCATTGAAAGGAGGCATAATTTAATAACCAATAATTCATAATGTACATAATTTAAATTCCTCACATTCTCTCTCATATACATAGCAACCTACACATCTATCTATCTGTCTATCTATCTATCTATCTATCTATCTATCTATCTATCTATCTATCTATCTATCTATCTATCTATCTATCTATCTATCTATCTATCCGTCACTACTATTGCTTGATCACAGGTCCTCAGAAATGGCTGGCATTTTTTTGCCAAAGGCTTTTGTTTTACAACTGACCCATTCATGATTTATGCATTGTGGGCTGTGAGTTCAAATCCCAGCATGGCCAAAAGTTTATATGTGGGGTCAGAAGCCATTTTTGACCCATTTTTTTCCTTCTCTGTGAAAGTCCTGGGTCTCTGTATGATGTATAATCTATATGCAAATAAATCCATTTCATATGATGTAATAAATGAAATAAATGTTATATATGTAATAATACTAAATAAAATAAATAAAAAATAAATAAGGGTGATAAATGTCATATGGAGTAAACACATGTATGTAAATAGATCTCATGTATGAATATTATTTTTTTCAGTGCTGGACCTTGAATTCAGGCCCTGGAAACTGGTCTGAAATTCTTATCTTCAACGATGGTGGGTTTCCCTTCCCCCAAAGTGCCAGAGTTAATCAGACCCTGAGTTGAAATCCCAGGCCTGTTAGAAAAATGGTGCAAATTCCAAGCCAGGGTCTTAAATTTTTTTGACCAGGAACATGCACTGTCTTGAAAGCACTCTCATTGACATCATTCTATTCAAAGCAAATTTGTTAGCTGGGTGCTATTCTTCATAATGACTATGGATGTTCACTGATAGAAATACATTCATATATACACAGACACAGTTACTGGCTCTTTTTTTTTAGTGCAGATCCTGAGGCTTGTACTATGAGCCTAGAAATTGTCCCTGAGCTCCATTTACACAAGGAAACACTTTATTGTGCCTTAATCCATGATACTTCATTAAATGGAGTTATAATTTAATACCTAATAATTATTAGTAATATATTACATGTAATTTAATAATATATAGACATCTCACAATCTATAAATATATTTATATTTAAATGTACAGTGGAATATTCATATACATCTCTCTCTTTCTCTCTCTCTCTGTATTTATATACATGTATTTGCAGCAATTTACACATATATCTATCTATATATTGGCCATTCCTATGGCAAGAACTCAGGTCCTTGGAACCTGAATTTGTTTGAGGCTGCTGTGCTTAAACTGACCCCTTGATGAAATAGATATTCCAGGCCCTGAGTTCAAATCCCAGGAGTGCCCAAGTCAATAGGTGGAATAAGAAGCCAATGTTGACCAGATTTCCTTTCTGTTGAAATATTGTACCCTAGGTACAATAAGTAATATCTATGCAAATACATATATATGATATATATTATACATGTATATAAATATTATTTTTGCCAGCTCTAGTGCTGGAATTCACACACTGGGAAATGCTCTGGAATTTTTTTCTTCTAGGTTAGCTTTCACTTCACCCACAGCACAAGAGTGTTACCCAGTCCCTGAGTTCAAATTCCAGATATAGCAGAAAAAATGGCCCAAACTCCTAGCCAGGACCTTAACTTTTTTGGGGGGCAGTCACGGGGCTTGAACTCAGGTCGCCACAACTTTGAGTCAGCCTTGATTACCCTAGGCTGGGGTGCAGCTTTTTCACCCACGGATGATCCAGGAATCCTACGATCTGAGTTCAAGTCCCAGCTCTGGCAAAAAAATAAACCAACCAAGATGGAGGATGAAAAACCAGGAAGTTTTAGACAACAGTTTTAGCTTTGTTTCCTTTGCACTGTGACAATCCTGGCTCTCAATGACTCAGCTTGAAAATTGTACATGACCTTGCATGGCTGAAGGCTGGGGGGCTGTCAGTGAAGCCTGAGCCCAACCAAGACACTTAGGCCTTGAGTTTGATCCTGGGACTTCCACCTACTCATTCCTATCTATAGGAACAATAATAGAATCTTTGTAATGTACCAATTGAACTACTAATTAGCTGGTCATTGTAGTATAAGTTTGTACGCAATAAATACAGGTAATTGATTAATTTAATTAATACTTTATTAAGTCTCCTACCGTGATTAACTAATGGAGGCATAATTTTAGACCAAATAATTCATAGTAATAGAATATATAAACATAAGATATAGGTCATCTTCTTTATATAGCATTATACACTAGAATCTACATAAATGTCTATCTGTCTCTCTTTATAACTTTATTTATAGATTCATATACATATGAATCTACACATCCATCTCTTTATATATTGGCCACTCCTAGGGCTTCATCTCAGGTCCTCAAATTTGCCCGAAAACTTCACCTGTGTCAGACTGTTGGGCTAAAATTGACCCATTCAAAAACTTGATCCTGGTGGAAGAAGGCAATTGTCCCACTTCTTTTCCTTATCAGTGAAAGTCCTGGGTCTCAGGAATGAAGTATAATACATAGGCAAATCTAATATATAATAAATAAATAAAAAACAAAATAAAATGAATAACTACACTAACTGCAATATGTAGTAAACATGTGTATGTAAGTATAAATCATGTATTTAAAATGTATACGAATATTATTTTTGCGAGTGCTAGAAACAGGCCTGTCTTTCTTGCCTTCCATCACTGTGAGCTTTCCCTTTCCCAACAGTACTGCAGATTTACCCAGACCCTGAGTTCATATCCCAGGCCGGGCAGAAAAAAATGGTGTGAATACAACACCAAGTAGCCTAATAATTGTTTAAATATTTTTAATGTATATATGTATGTATGCATGTATGTATTACATATTTTTATTTTGTCAACCACAGGACTTGAACACAGGGCATGACAACTCTGCTTCAACTTTGATCACTCTAGGCTTGTTGCAGCCACTGGGCTCACAGCTGAACCTAGGTTCCTGGGCCTCAAAGGCTGACAGGAAAAATAAATAAATAAAACGACACAGAAAAAACCCAGTAACTTGCAGATGGTTGCCAGTTTTACATTTGTTTTCTTTTCAAGGTGACCATCCTGGGTCTAAATGACCGGGCTGAAAAGTGTTGGTAACTTGGCATTGCTGAAGGCTATCGGGCTTCCAGAGAAGCCATGGGCCAACACGAAAACATAGGCCCTGTGTTCAAGCCGGGTCCTTGCCACTACCAATGGAGGGAGATCCTAAGAGTCTCATTCCTATTCATAGGAATACCGATGGAAAGTTATGCATGTCAAGGTTGAATTACTTGTTCCTGAATGATAATAGCATAAAATTAGAGAGTGATTTTAGGAGGCCGGTGGATTTTAATGAATATTTTTTGACACATTAAAAGAATACTATTAATTACATGGACACAATAGTTTCAGGACAGTGGACGATATAATTAATAATTCATTAAAGATGAAAACAGTAATATTAATTACATGGAGGCATAATAAATACCCAAGAATTGGTAGGAATGTAGCCTATATAACTAAATAATGTATAGACATCTCTGGCACTCTATAAAGATCTATATTTATTTGTTTACTACCATCTGCATGTCCATCTGTTCTTGTTTTGTCAACCCCTGGGGCTCAATCTCAGGTGCTTGGAACTGCTTGTCGGCTCAATATGCCTCAGGCTGGCGTGCTGACACTTACCCATTCATGAATTGGACCTTGTAGGCTGTGAGTTCAGATGCCAGCACTCACAAAAATTGAATCATGCAGTAAGACACAGGGTGACACAGGTTTTCTTTTTCTGTGTAAGTCCTAGGTGTTAGGTGTGAAGTTTCATACATAGGCAATTCTATATCCTATGTAATAAATGTAGTAAATATTCCATGTGTTATATCATTCAATAAAATAAATGGTAAATGATTAAAAAAATAAAATGAATAACTACACTAAGCACAATTTGGACTCAACATACGGGGCTCAATCTCAGGGCCTGGGCACTGCCTGGCAGCTGAATTGGCTAGTGGTTGCTGTGCTGGCAGTCACCCATTCATGAATTGAGCCTTCATTGCCCTGAGTTTAGATCCCAGCACTCCCAAAAATGTAATCTTGGAATGATAAGCCGAGCATGACACACTTTCCTTTTCTGTGAAAGTGCTCAGTGTCAGGTAGGATGTATAATTTGGATGCAAATCTATAAGCTATTTAATAGGATGTAATAAAGGTAAAAAAACATCATAGGTAGAAGAATTGCCACTACAGTAAATGATAAACAGATTGAATTAGTAGTGAATCATTCTAGGATAAAATTAGATGCAATAAGTGTAGGATGTGCACTAAGTTTAACTAATATTTTATTAAGCATTAACAGAATAAAAATTACATGCAGTCCTAATTAAATAACTAATAATTAGGAGTAACACATGATGCGTAATTTAATAATATATAGACATGGGTCTCATTCTATGAAATATCTAATTATATGTATGGATATATGTACATATATGATAAACAATTATAGGATATTGAGTAATTATTAATTAATGGTTTATTAATTGTTAACTGGGACACATCATTAAATGGAGACATAATTTAATATCTAAGAATTGGTGGCAATATTATGTATAATTTAATAATATGCAGAAATCTCTTTTTGTATATATAATATTTATGTACAGCAATCTCTATCTATTTATACCTCGTTCACTCCTGAGTCTCGTTGGTTGAGTGCTCTCATAGTAAGTACAGAGCCCTGGGTTTCATTCTTCAGTGCCACAAAACAGAAAACTCAGAAGTTCTCGTCTTTCAATCAATTAATTGCTAGCCTTGAGCACAAACGTTTAGGGACAGTGTCTAAACTCTTTCTCAAGCCCCAAGTCTGATGCCAAAAAAGGTAGGATATTCTAACTGTAATTATAGAAGGACAGAACTTCAAAAACCTCATTACAGAGGAAGCTAGGAATCTGGTGCTGACAGCTGCCACCTAACCTGACTTAGCCACATGTAAACCGTTGCAAACCAGCTCCACATGTTACCCATGTCATCCTGGCTTATGCCCGTCATCCTAGCTGCTCAGGGGCTTTAAAACCCAGTCCTGGCAGGAAGTCTGAGGGACACCTTAAAATGTGGCTCCAAGTGGTAGAGCTTTGAGTTCAAGACCCATGGCTAACACCCCCTCCCCAGAAAAACATCCCATTAAACCATTAGATATGAACTTGTATGGTTTGCAAATTTTTCCTCACAGAATGGTGATACTGATGAAAGCACCCTAATTCTAATGACAGCTTGTGGAATGGAGCTATGGGCTGAGTCCTCCATAGGGTGCTCTTTTCTGAGTCCTGCACAAGGTGCTATGTGCTGAGTCTTTCATAGGATGCAGTGTTCTGAGTCCTGCATTGGGTACTGGGTGTTGAGTCTTTCACAGGATGTTGTGTGCTGAGTGGTGCAAAGAGTGCCATGTGCTATGTCCTTAACCGGGTTCATTCTTACATCTTGTCTATGTAAGAGCTCCACAACTTAGATGATTATACAGACAAGAATATTGAGGCTCAGATAGGTCCCCATGTCAGGGACAAAATTATGTATTACTGAAGACTCCTGAGTTGTCTACAGCAGACAATGGTTTGGTTTGTTTTTCTCTTGGTCATGAACCTTGAACTCGGGGCTGAGGCACTGAACCTTACCTCTTGGTCTCATGGCTAGCACTGCACCACCTGGAACCATAGACCCTCTTGCAGCAGAGGCTATGGCCAAGGGGTCAGTACCTGAAGTCTGTCATCCTGCCTTCTCGGGAAGCTGAGTTCTAAAGATCTGGGTCCCAAACTATCCCAGACACAAAAGGTACCATGAGACTATTATTTCCAATTCACTACTAAGAACCTGAAGGAGAAGCTAGGTGCTTGAGCACATGTCGGTTATCCTACCTACTCAGGAGGATGAGATGTGTGGATCATGGTTCAAAGCTAGCCTAGGCAGGAAAGTCCTTGAGAAACTTAGCTCCAATGAACCACTAGAAAACCGGAAATAGCTCTGTGGCTCAAGTGGTAGAGCACAAGACTTGAGCTGAAGAGGTCTGGGACAGCACATATATCAAGACTTCAACTCCTTCAATCGACAACAACCACAATAAAAAAAAAAGATATAAATAAACTAACAAAGCTGAAGTAGAGGGCTGGGAATGTGCCTTAGTGGTAGAATGCTTTGCATATATGGAATCTTGGGCTTCATTTCTTAGAACCGCATCACTAGGGCAAAGCCTGTAGTAGCTCTGTGGCTCAAGTGGGAAAGGGATATCATTCTACAAGAGAAACTAGGTACAGTGCTCAGGTCCTGAGTTCAAGCTTCAGGACTCATGTATATGTGTGCACGCACACACACACCTGCCAAGGGCAGGTAGAAAGAATTAATTGGAATCTAAAAGATACCTTAACCAAATTGGCCTTGGAGACTGCCCCAGACTGGCTATCGTTGCTTCCTTTTGCCCTGTTTAGAATAAGAAATTCACCCTATCAGCTTGGCTTTACTCCTTTTGAAATAATGTATGGACACCCTCCACCCATTATCCCTAGCCTTCAGACTGAATTGTTTGCTGATTTGTATAATATTGAATTTCTGTGTAAGCTTGACTATTTACAGCTTGTGCATAAGACGGTGTGGCCCCAGCTTAGAGCATTATATGATTCTGCTTCTATTCCTACCCCCCATTTGTTTAAACCAGGGGACTGGGTGTTTGTTCCAGGGCACAACCTGAGATCTCTGCAACCACTGTGGAAGGGACCTTACGTGGTGCTACTGGCTACACCTACTGCCCTTAAGGTGGATGGCATTTCTGCTTGGATCCACAGCTCCCACGCCAGAATGGCTGACCCCTTTGCCCTGTACAACCACAGAGAACATGGCAAGTCTCCAAGCATCCTACCCAACCACTCTGCATACACCTCAAAAAATAAAAATGAACTGATTGTTATTGGTATTGTTGTTTAATAGTATGGCTAAGGTCAGTTAGGGACCATACCCGTTCATGATCAAGAGCTGTTGGAGTTTAGTTTGAGACTAGAGCCACAAGATTGTGTCTCAGGACCATAAGTCAAGGGGGAGGGGGAATGAAGGGTTAAAGTTTTGAGCCACTGACCACTTGTTGCTTATTTCTAGCAGAGCAACACATGGTGGTAATCCAAACACCTGGTTGGTTGTGTGCCTTTATAAACCCTACAAATCTTTCCCTTGTGGTTCTCCTCCTAGGTGCTGCTGTGTCGGAGTGTAGGACAAGGCCCGAGCTGCAGCCCATTTAAATAAAACCGTAAAACAGCTGTAAGTCTGACTCTTGGTGGTCTTTTTGGTGGGGGTCCTGCGACTGGGGTATAACAATGTTTCCATTTTTCCCATTTTTCCCTAGAACTCCTCGAGATTTAGACTATGGGTTTGTGTGGAGGGGCTCCTCTGTGAATCCCTGAGGAAACCATTTGAAGCCTCCTCAGGAGAACGCCATTCAAGCCAGCCGAGCAGGAGAGGCTCTGAGACTATTTTCTCCAATAAACCACCAGAGACCCAGAAGTGGAGCAGTGGCCCAAAGGGGAGAGCTCCAGCTTTGAGAGAGAAAACTGAGCAGGAGAGATAATCCAGACCAGGCAGGAAAGCCTGGGAATTGCTTATGTCCAATTAACTACCAGCTGGTGGGAAGTGGAGCTGTGGTGGTGGTAGAGCCTCAGCCTTGAGCAAAGCAACTTAGGAACACATCGGGTCCTGAGTTTAAGCCCTGGGATGGACACAAAAAAGTTCAAAAAGAGAAGGCCAAGTTTATGTATCAGTGCCCTACCTACTTATGTTTGTATGTATATTACTTCTCATAGTGCAAATTCTGATTTTATTTACTGGTGTATTTTTCAGATATGCTAGTTGTGCACACTGCATCATTCTCTTCATTTCAGGCCCATTGCTTTTCTCTTCCAGGATTCTAGGCCTGTGTCTTTATATGATGCACACTGAAGCTCTCATCAGCCTTTATTTACATTTTATTATGAGGGCAATGCAGGAACAATCACAAATCAGGCAGGGGAAGAAAAGATCAGGTTTCTTAGACGTAACTGGTGTTCAGAAAATTAAATTTGAATATATAAAATGGTAACATACTTATGTAAAAACTACCAATAAGAAAAAATGAAGGGGCTGGGAATATGGATTAATGAGAGAGTGCTTGTCTAGCATGCAAGAAGTCCTGGGTTCGATTCATCAGGCACCCGTACACAGACAAAGCCAGAATATGTGCTGTGGCTCAAGTAGCAGAATGCTAGAGACAGTGCCCAGGCCTTGAGTTCAACCCAACAACTGACAAAGAGATAGCTACCTGGGTAGGAAGGTAGGTAGATAGAAAGAGAGAGAGAGAGAGAGAGAGAGAGAGAGAGAGAGAGAGAGAGAGAGAGAGAGAGAGAAGAACGAAAAAAAGAAAGAAAGAAAGAAAGAAAGAAAGAAAGAAAGAAAGAAAGAAAGAAAGAAAGAAAGAAAGAAAGAAAGAAAGAAAGAAAGAGCAAGAAAGGAAGGAAGGAAGGAAGGAAGGAAGGAAGGAAGGAAGGAAGGAAGGAAGGAAGGAAGGAAGAAAGGAAGGAAGGAAGGAAGGAAGGAAGGAAGGAAGGAAGGACGGAAGGAAGGGAGAAAGTTGATAGATGAATCTGTTTTTGACGTCAGAAGGGAAGAAGGGAACTCTTCCCAGTCATGAGGCTTTCTGCAGTGTGCCAGGACACCAGCATCGCCTTCACACAAATGCAGAGCAGGATGACTGTCTCTGTCCCACTTCTCAGGCATCCAAGAGCCCCAGAGTCAAGAGAGCAGAACCAGGTTCTAACTCAGATGCTTGGAGACAGAAGAGAAATGGCCCTGTCCCTCCTTGGGGATTTGCATTAAAAATGTGGACAATGAAGTAAGGAGAATAGACTGGCAGAGATAGAAGGGCCTTCAAACCTGATAAATGCAGAGTCAAAAACCCACTCCTTTAGACCAGATAGCAGGGTTTTGCTACTCTGTTCTTACACACTCCCCCACTAAACTGGCTCTGTATTGGTAACCTAAATATAGCCTGAGGCTCCCTTCACCTGAGGGAGGAAGGTTAGTCATCATTTGAAGAAACTGAGAAAAGCCTGACCCTGGTGTAACTAACAAATGTTTCAGGTTTCCCCCATTGCTGGCTGTGCCTGGAATGAATGAAGTGGTTTTGCAGCTCACTGCCCTGTTGAGTGTGTACATTCTGCCTCCTAATGCTGCAGGCCTAGTTCTCTGCACCTAGCCTGGCTTTTGAAACTCTTTTCTGTCCTTCAAAAACAGTGTTACACTGGAGTTCTTCCTGCTAACAGAGCTAGGGCTTGGATCCTGAGAACTTCATTTGAACCCAGGATGGGTCAATAATATTTCTTTCCTTCTTCTGTAGCTCAAGAACACCAAGAACATTTAGAGTGCAAGTAACTTCTAATCACTAAAGGAAACACAGGAATTTCTTGAGCATCTGACGTTTCAGAACAGGAAGTCAGAATGTCCTAGACTTCCTTGCCTTGGCTGGTTTCACCCTGTGATAGAGACCTCAGCCTCCTGAGTTAGGGTGATGAGCTATTCGTTCATTGCTAGGGTCAGAACTGTAATGACATTGACAATAAAAGTCAACTGCTTATCACAAAGGGCTTAGGGAGCATATTAAGCCTTTCAACAATGGGCCGTTCAGAACCCTGTAGGACACAAGTTTATAATAATAGAATCTGAAAGGCAAGGCTTACGGATGTGCTACACTTGAACTTTGAGGTCTGACTCCAATTCTGGTTTACATCAGCATTCATTTTCCAAAAAATATTCTCATAAATAGCAAATAGGAAAATTACTTTGATTATCCCTCGCTCTTTTCCAGTTGTGTGTCTCAAACTGAAGCCTGGGCGTTGTCCCTTAACCCCTCAACTCAAGGCAAACACTCTACCACTTGACCCACAGTGCCACATGGGGTTTTTTGATAGTTCATTGGAGGTAAGAGTCCAACAGGCTTTCCTTCCCTAGGCTGTCTTCAAACTGCGATCTTCAGATCTAAGCCTCCTGAGAAAGTAGGTTTCCATAGCCACTGGAATCTGGTGTATTGTTTTTGCCAGACCTGGGGCGTGAAATTAGGGCCTGGGTACTATCTTTGAGCTTCTTTTTATCAAGGATAGCTCTCTACCACTTGAGCCACACCACAGCTTCTGGCTTTTTCTGAGTATGTGGCACTGAGGATTCAAACCATGGCTTTCATGCATGCTGAGCAAGCTCTCTACCACTAAGCCACATTCCCAGCCCTAACCTTACGATTTTATCCCTCAACTTGCCTATCCACAAGAATAGGCTTCTGAGTATAAATCATATAAAAAAATCCCTATAGGCAGTTGTCCAAAGATAAATAAGACAAAGCTCATACTGGGGACAGAATCTAGCCATGTGATGAATTGACAAATGCCTCCATTTAATTATGTATCATGTTTCAACATTTAATAACATATTAATGAAAATGAGTCAATGTACTGAATTATTGTGTATAATTTTATAATATATGGACACAACATAATAAATATTATGTGTATAATAATACTAAATACAATAAACAATAAAATGAATAAAATAAAAATTAAATACAAAATCAATAATCATAATCATAATATGAAATAAACATACATATGTAGCTATGTATCTTATATTACACATATATACAAATATTTTCTCTATTACAGGGCCTTAAGTCATGCCCTGGGAACTCTAGCTTGAAAATCTTTTCCTCAAAGACAGGCAGCTTAGCCTTCACCCAAGGTCCAAAAGAGTTTCTTGGACAGTGAGCTCAAATCCCAGCAATGGCAGAAACACTGGCCCCAGTTCCAAGACTGTGACTTAACATTTGTAATAGAAACAGTTATGTTTATTCAGTTCCATACTGAACACTGAAAAAAATCAGTGTATAATTTTGTACAGCCATTCAGACATCCATCCCTTACCACCAAAGTGCTTCTTGAGGAGTACATAATTTTTTGTACGTTTTTTACTGTAAAAATGTTGTACAGAGGGGTCACAGTTACATGAGCAAAGTAATGAGCACATTTCCTATTGAACATTGTTGCCTCCTCGTTTGTTTTTCCCCTATCATCCCTTCCCTCCCATCTTCATAACTAACTTCCCTGCTGAGGGCAGTGACTTAATTATTTATTTTTGGCATGGCATGGGATTTGAACTCAAGTATTGGCAACTCTGCACCTTCTGTCACATTGCTATGGATTCATCAAGACTCTGAGTTCAAGTCCCAGGCAAGAAAAGAAAACTGGCAGAAATTCCAAACCAAGGAGCTTTATTATTTCAATTTAGTTAGTTAATTAATGAATTAATTAGTTCATTAAATTTGCCAACCACGGGGCTTGAAGTCAGGTCATGGCAACTCTGACTCAGCTGCACTCTCCCTAGGCTGGGGTGCAGCCTCGGGACCCAAAGCTGATCCTGGGACCCTAGGCCCAGTGGGCTTGCAGGAAGAAAAAAAAAGCAGAACAGCACAAAAAGTGGGGAGCTGTAGAAGGCTCAGGGTTTTACAATTTTTTCTGTGCATGGTGACCATCCTGGGTCTGAATGACATGGTTTCAAAGTGGACCTGGCCTGCCCTTGCAGATGGCTGGCAGGTTATCAGGGAAACCATAAGCCAACATATCAACATAGGCCCTGGGTTCAAATCCTAATCCTTACACTTACCAATGTCAGGAGATCACAAGAGACTCGTTCCTATGCATAAGAATACAGATTGAAATAGTACATGCATTTGTCTAATCTAAAATTGGATGCAATAATCCTAGCATGCTGATTAACCTTAATTAATAGTTTATTAAGCATGAAAAGAATAATATTGCTTCAATGGAGATATATAAATACCTAAGAGTTGGTAGGAACGTAGTAGATGTCATCCAGTCATAGATAAACAGCTCTGGAACTCTTTAACAATATATATTTATTTGTATACCACCCTCTGCCTATCCATGTATTGCTGTTTTGGCCAAACTTGGGGCTTAATCTCAGTGCCTGGGAACCACATGACAGCTTCATTGGCTAGAGGCTTCCGTGCCACACTCACCCAATCATGAATTGGGCCTGCTAGGACCTCAGTTCAGATCCCAAAACTGCCAAAAATTTAATCTTTGAGTTAAAAGCCGAGTGTGACACATGTTTTCCTTTACTGGGAATGTCTAGGATGTCAGGCATGATGGAGAACACATCTACAAATCTAGATGTTATGTGATTTGATGTAAACAATGTAATAAATGGTATAGGTATCACCAAAGTCAATAAAATAAATCATAAATAAATGAATAAAAAAAGAAATAATATGAATAACCACACTAAATGTGATATGGACTGAACATCTGTATGGAAGTGTAAATCCTACCACACCAAACAAAGTATCTACTGAACATCTGTATAGAGGTATAAATCCTATCATTAAAATATATATAAGGAGTATGTTTTCCATGCCTGAGGCTTGAATTCGGCCCACCCCAATGAGAAAGCAATGGCGGGAAATCCTGAGATAATGGTTTCTGGAACAGGAAAAGTCATGGAATGTGATTGATCTCATCGAATGAGTAGTTCATGCATGAAGTGACTAGGAAATGATAGGCAAGACTCATGGGGCATCGCTTATTTGTAAAGCAGTGTTGATTAAGCATGACAATAATCATCACAGTCATGAAATGAAGGCATCTGGAAAGATCCAAGAATCAGTAGACACATGGTAGATTGGATTCCATCACAGGTTATCATCTCTCCTACTCTATACAAATGTCTACTTATTTGCATACTACTTTCAACTTATGAATGGATGACTGCTGTGTGCCCTTCCCCCACACCTCCACCTGTGAGTCCAACTCAGGTTCTGGGAACGGCCTTACTCCTTAGTGGCTCACAGGCTGGTGGGCTCACATGGACCCATTCGTCAATGGGGTCTGCTGGTCCCCGAGTTAAGATCCCAGCAGTGCCAAAATATTCATCCTGATGTCAGAAGCCAATTGTTGCACCTGTGTTCCTTTCCTGTGCGTCCTGGGTCTCAGCTAGGATGAAGAATGCATGGGCCACACTGTGGCCATGGGAATAGGTTGTTATCCTGTGAGGCCAGTTATACCTGTCATCATATACTGAAGAAAATACACAATACATCCATGAATAGCATACAAAATAAAATGACTACACTAAATGCACAATGCAGTCCACACACGGATTTGAATATACATCCCATGTTTAAATGATGCATTCAGGACAATTGTGGCCTCCCTGGTGCTTGATCTCTGTTCCTGGGAACCGACCAGCTCTTTAGTGGCTCACAATCTGGTGTGATCATGTGGACCCATTGGGCAGTTGGGCCTTCTAGGCCCAAAGTTCAAATCCCAGCACTGCCAAAATTCACCCTGATGTGAGAAGCCAGTCATTGCTCCAGTTTTCCTATGCTGTGCAAGTCCTGCGTCTTAGCTAGGATGGAGAATGCATAGGCAACTCTCTACTCATGTGAATAGGTTGTCATCCAGGTTACCACAGTTATATCTGTCATCCTATACTCAAGAAAATACACAATACATCAATGAATAAGACAAAAAATAAAGAGAATGACTACACAGAATGCAAGATGCTGCCCATCCATGTATGGAAATATAGATCCTGTGTTTAAATGATGAATTTATGACTATATTGGCCACCACCAGGGCTTAATTTCAGGTCCTAGGAACTGCCTACCTCCTTAGTGCCTCACAGGTTGGTGTGTTCACCATGACCCATTCACCAATTGGGCCTGCTAGGCCTTGAGTTCAAATCCCAGCACTGCCAAAAGATTCATCTTGATTTGAGAAGCCAATCGATCCACCTGTTTTCCTCTCTTGTGAAAGTCCTGGGTCTCAGCGAGGATGGAGTATTCTATATAGACAACTCTATAGACATTCGAATAGGTTGTTATCCATGTCAGCATAGTTATATCTATCACCATACTCAATAAAATACGCAATACATCCATGAATAAGACACAAAATAGAAAGAATAACTACACTGAATGCAAGATGCATACCACACTTGTAGGTAAAGGGAGATCCTATGTTTAAAAAAGTCGTGCTTGTTATTTTGTCCACTGCTGGGGCTTCAAATCAGGCCTTGATCCAGACCTGACATTCTAGTCTTCAAGGATGGTGAGATTTCCCTTACCCCAAAGTGCAACAATGCTACCCAGACCTCAGTTCAAATCCCAGCACTGACAAAAGATTCATTCTCTTGTCAGAAGCCAGTCGTTAAACATGTTTTCCTCTCCTGTGTAAGTCCTGGTCTTCCACTAGGATGTAGAATGCATAGGCAACCCTATAACTATAGGAACAGGTTGTCATCCATGTCAGCACAGTTATACCTGTCACCATACTCAGTAAAATACACAATAACTCCATGAATTAGACACAAATTAAGGAGAAGTGCACCGAATGCAAGATGCTGTCCACACATGTACGTAAATATAGATCCTATGCTTAAATTATGAATTTATGACTATCTGGACCTCCCTGGGACTCGATGTCAGGTACTGGGAATTGCATATCTCCTTCGTTGCTCACAGGCTGGTGTCCTCACCTTGACCCTTTCCTCAATTGGGCCTGATAGGCTCTGAGTTCAAATACCAACACTGCCAAAAGATGAATCCTGATGTGAGAAGCCCATCGATTCACCTTTTTTCCTGTCCTGTGAAAGTCCTGGGTCTCAGCTTGGATGGAGAATGCATAGGAAACCCTATAGCCAGGGCAATAGGTTGTTATATCTGTTACCTTACTCAGTAAAATACACAATACTTACATAAGACAGAAAAGCAGGACAAAAAGTACTCCAAAGGCAAGATGCTGTCCATACATATATGTAAATATAGATCCTATGTTTAAATTATTAATTTATGACTATCGTAGCACATCCTGGGGATCAATGTCAGATCCTGGGAATGGCCTAACTCCGTTGTTGCTCACAGGCTGCTGTGATCACCTTGAACTATTCACCAATTGGTCCTGCTAAGACCTAAGTTCAGATTCCAGCACTTCCAACAATTGGATCATGCAGTAAGAAGCCAAGTGTTAAACTTTTTTTCCTTTTCTCTGAGAGTCCTGGTGTCAGGCATGATGGAGAACACGTCTACAAATTTAGATTACATGTAATAGGATGTCATCAATGTAATAAAGGGAATGGGTGTCATCATAGTAAAATCAATGGTAAATAAATGAATAAAACAAAAAGTACATACACCAAACATGTATGGACTGAACATCCATAGGTAAGTACAAATCCTGTATTTACAATGTATATAAAAAGTATGTTTTCCAAGGCTTGGGCTTGAATTTTGCCTTAGAGTACAGGCCTGACTTCCTTATGTTCAAGTACAGTGAGCTTCCACTTCTTCCACAGTGCTGCAGATTTACCCAGAGTTCAAATCCAAAGCCTGGCAGAATAAAGGGGGTGAATTGCAAGCCAGGGAGCTAATCTCTTTCAATTATTTTTTGCTCAGCAGGGAGCTTGAACTCAGGTTGTGGTAACTCTGCCTCAGCTTCGATCACCCTATGTTGAGGTGCTGCCACTGGACCCACAGTAGATCCTGTGATCCTAGACCCCCAGGCCTTTTGTGGCAAAAATGTACAGAAAAAAATGCAGTGAGATGGCCTTTTTATGTTTTCTTCCTTTGCACGGTGACCCTCCTGGGTTTGAATGACACTGTTGCAAAGGGCACTTCACCTTGCATTGCTGAAGGTTGTCAGACTATTGAAGAAGTCATAGGTCCACATGGCAATGTAGGCCTTGATTTCGAATCCCAGTCCTGACACCAATCAATGGCAGAAGATACTAAGAGACTCGTTCCCATCCATGGGAATAACAAGGTAATATCAATGTCACAGTTGAATGAGTTGATGGTGTATGATGCTCCTATAAAATTAGACAGCATCATTTCAGGAGACTGATTTTATTTAATATTTATGAAGCTTTAAAGAATACTGTTACAGAATGCAATAATTTCAGGATATTGATTGATTTACTTAATAGTTTGTTAAGAATGCAAACAATAACATTAATTACATGGAGGCATTATAAATACCTAAGAATTGGTAAGAGTGTAGCCTATATAACTGAATAATGTATAGACATCTCTGACACTCTATAACGATATATATTTATTTGAGTACTATCATCTGCACGTCAATCTGTTCTTATTTTGTCAACCGCTGGGGCTCGATCTCAGGTACTTGGAACTGCCTGTCAGCTCAATTTGCCCCAGGATGGCAGGCTGACACTCACCCATTCATGAATTGGGCCTTGTAGGCTGTGAGTTCAGATGCCAGCACTCCCAAAAAATGAATCGTGTACTAAGAAGCTGATGGTGACACATGTTTTCCATTTCTTTGAAAGTTCTGGGTGTCAGGAAGTATGTGCAATACATATGCAAACCTTTATCCTATGTAATCAATGTAACCACTGTTCTATGTGTCATAATAGTCAAAATGAGTAGTCAATACATGAATAAAACAAAAAATAAAATAAATAACTACACTGAATGCAATATGGAATCAACGTATGTATATAAATATAAATCATATATTTAAAATGTGCACAAATAGGATGTTTTCTACTGGTGGGCATCGATTTCAGGCCTAAGGAACAGACTTGAATTTCTTGAATTCAAGGAGGCAAGCTTCCCCTTCCCACATAGTGCAACAGCAGGGTTACCTAGACCATGAGTTCAAATCCCAGTCCTGGCAGAAAAAAATGGCATCTCCATGCTATGTGATGCCCAATTCGTAGGTATTTCAATTGGCCTCCATTTAATGAATGTGATTGTTTAAATGCTTCATAAAGTATTAATACTGACCAGTGTCTTATAATGTAATTGTGTATAATTTTATCCTCAAGTCATTCAAGTACTGCCCATTTAATGATGACATACATCACATTCCTTTGGTAATCACATGAATAGGAATGAGTTCCATAGGATCTCCTGCCGTTTGTTGGTGGCAGGACCAGGATTCAAACTGTGGGCTCCAGCTCCTACCACTTAAATCTGAGGACAGGGAACTCACAGGTCTGTCCAGGAACATCAGCAAACCAATGATTAGCCAGGCATCAGTGGCTCTCAGCAGTCTTCCTTAAAACTTACAAGGCTGTGAAAGAAGAATCATGGTCAAAGTCACCGTAGGCAGGAAAGTCCTGTCTAACTTGTGCCAACAAAGCCAGAAGTAAAGTAGTGTGGTTCCAGAGGTCGAGAGCTAGCCTTGATCAAAAGCAACTCACAGATTGTGCCCAGATCCTGAGTTCAAGGTCTGGGAACAAACAGACATACACAACAATCTGTGCAGTCATCAGGCTAAAGCAGGTCACCCTCTTGTCCCCACCTGGATTGGACAGAATTCCCTGGGAAAGGGGCTGCCATCATTTTGACTCCGCCCATTCTGCCTACATCACAGGATTCCAGCCACACCCCCATTGTTTCATGGTTCTTTCTGACCAATGGGATACAAGAATTGTGGCCACGCCCACATTCCACGTTGCCAAGTAGCACCTTGATTCCCTCCGTTTGTTAACATCACTACCAGCAGTTGAGGAAGGTAGAGGTGGCTGAGTGGTGAGCAAGAGACATGAGGCCTAGGAGGAGAGGCCTTCCTCAGGCCCACCATGTACCTGCCTGAGCCCCGGCCCTCTCCCCCCCTTCACATGGAGCAGCATTTCAAACCTGGTGCTGAGGGCTCAGACCCACGGTTTCCTCAGGCAATGGTACAATGGTGTGCCACGAACCAGCTTGGGGCCCTGACCTGATCCTGGCTCCCCTGTCCTCTGCTCAGGGCTTGAGTGTCTGTCATGCCTCTGCCATTGCTGCTTGCCCCACCGGAAGCAGCTGCCAATAGCTTCTGCCAGCAACACATGTGAGTGGCTGCCACACAGCCCCGCACCCTGCGACCCCATATCCCCTCCCCTCCAACCTGGACCCTGCCTCCCCTGTGCCCCACAGTCTGGCCCAGGCCCTGGCACAAATGTGCCCCAGGGGTGGGGGTGGGTGTTGACCCAAGGATCCCACCTCCATCCCCAGCCGCTAGTGTCCCAGGAAACGGGAAGATGAAGGATGGGGTGAGGAGTGGGCCCCACAGATCCCCTGGCCTGGAGCAGTGGGAGCCACACAGCCACACATCGGCACCCTTCCTCTCCCTGGTGGGAACCCGGTGGCTTTAGTCTGAGGTGTGGAGCAGCATGTCTACACCTGCCTTCTGGGGTCTTTTCCTTTTTTTCTGGGGATGGGAGATGTTGGATGCAGAAGATAGAAACCCTTGCTTGTGAGCCCTTGTCTTCCATGTTCAGCCAATCTTTCACCTGAAGACAGACAGAGGAGAGACAGAGACAGACAGAGAGACAGATCATCTTTTTCTTTGTACAGCCTGACTGTGCTCAGCTGATTGATCAGTTGGCAAATTGCAGGTGCTGCATGGATGAGTCATCTGTCACCGGTCTGGATGTGTGTGTGTGTGTGTGTGTGTGTGTGTGTGTGTGTGCGTGTGTGTGTGTGTGTAGAAGTGGGTTGTAACAAGGAGGATGAATGCTTTGGTAACTTCTACCTGCTACCTGCTATCTATGTATGGGCTTCACAGCTGAGGTCTGGGGGCCTGGAAGGGTGAGAGGCTTGAAGGGGACACAGAACTGTTAAATTACAAGTAAAAGGGATCTGTGTGCAATGGAGCTGTGTACTCCCCTGGGCCTGGATGGTGGCAGTGGGAGCTTGGGAGGACCTGGGAGTGCGGCCTGCAGGGGATAGCTTCATAGGGGGACAGAGAGCAAGGCCAACACTTAGTGAGGATATGAGTTATTCTAGTATGGAGCGCAACAGCATAGGTCAGACTCTGGGACTTCTCATCATGACGCCTGATGGGCGAAGCCAACCCTATTTTAAATCTTGAGCTGTGATCTTCAGATCTCAGCCTCCTGAGTACCTAGGATTATAGGTATGAGCCTCTGGCACTGGAACTCTGGTTCTTTTTGCTATATTAGGGTTTGACCTCAAGGCCTTAGGCTTGCCAGTCAGATCTTCTACCATGCAAGTCAAGCTTTTTTGTCTTGGGCATTTCTGAGATGGAGAATTAATATATGCTCAGCCTGGGCTGGATCATGGTCCTCCTATCTGTGACAGGCATGAGCCACCAGGCCCGGCCTTCTGTAGTTTGGATGGTAGACATGTAGCACCATGCTCAGTCATTGGTTTAGATGGATTGTCCCAAACTCAGTCCACGGCAGCCGATTCTTGACCAGAGGTGAAGCTCTGGGTTGGGCCTCAACCATTGTACTTTAATCTACTCATGGGACAGTTGTAAGGAAACAAAGGATGAATACAGAGGGATCTCTGCAGCAGGGACAGGCACAGAGAGAGGGTCCATCTGATACTGTTCTTGGCAATTCTGTGAGCATATGAAAGGAAGATACCCGGAAAGATCTCAGATGGTGTGTGTAATTAATGGTGCAACAGGTATGGGATTATTGCCTATCTCCATGAGTAACAGGATTCTTCACTTGGTTCAGTTTTGAAGCTGGGGAAACTGAGGCACAGAGAAGCCAGGTGACCTACTAATGACGCCCAGCTGACAGGAAGCTCAGCCTGAGTTCTCTGCTATGCTCCCTAGGACAATGGGTGCTATTCAGTCCACTTCTTGTGGTGGGAAGTCCACTTCTTTTCAGTCATGGGGCTTCAACTTTGGGTCTGGGGCAGCTCCCCGAGCTACTCAGCTAAAAGCTAGCACTCTACCAATTTAGTCACAGCACCACTTTCAGTTTTCTGGTGGTTCTTTGGAGATAAGAGTCTCACAGTTGTTCATGCCTGGGCTGGCTATAAACCATCATCTTCATATCTCAGCCTCCATTGTACTTAGGATTATAGGCCTGAACCACCGTCACCTGGCTTAAGTGTAATTCTGACCGTCTTTCTTCCTCTTTCTCTCTCAGGAACTGATTCAATGGGTGCTAGAGGAGGTGGCCCAGCATCCCCATGTGGTTGGAACCAAGATGGCCCTCTCATTCTGGAGGTAGGCTTTGGGTCAGAAGCTGTCTCGCTCAGTCTGTTGTACCAGCTCCATGAGGTAAGTCCTTCTGTATCCTGGCTACACTGGGACAGTTATCCATTGTCCATCTAGCCTTACTGGACTCAGTACTGTGTTCAATGCTCTTTTCTAGAAAAAAATTTCTGGCTAAAATTATGACACATACTTACAGAATGAAAATATAATGCCATCTTAAGAAAGTCATTTAAGGTTCTGGGAATGTGGCTTCATAATATGGTGATTGCCTAGCATGCATGAAACCCTGGGTTCAATTCCTCAGCACCCAAAATTGAAAAGGAAACACTGGAAGTGGTCCTGTGCCTCAACTGGTGGAGGGTTAGCCTTGAGGGAAAAAAAAAGCTGAGGAATAATTCCCAAGTGCTGAGTTTCAGCCCCAGGACTGCCAAAACAACAACAGCAACAACAACAACAATGAACATTTAATTAGTAAATGCAAAATACAGAACCCATACCTGGAATATATAATTGCTCTTTCCATACTGATACCTGACAATAGTCCCTAATTCATGTACTTTACCTATGTTAGGATACTGTGTTGAAAAAATGATTTGTTCATTAGGTCACAGCAATTAATGCCAGGAATGTGCTTAGATGTCAGGTGAAGATTAATTCTGGAAATTCAAAGATTCCAAGCTTTTGAGTAGGGTCACTGCTAATCACAATGAGAAGGATAGTCTAAGTGAGATTTGGAAACTGTTTTGGCCAGTCATCACACCAATAAAGCAGAGGCTAATTATCAGTTGTGACAAAAGTGAAAGAATAACTCCAGATGGAATGAAAAAATGATAGTAACTAAGGTATAGCAAAAACCGTTCTAGGAAACCATTTTTGGTTATTGAAGAATGAGTTATCAACTAAGCATATGCCTCATTGCCTTTAGCATTCAAAATTTCCTATGCTAGTTCTTAATCTCTGGGTGATAAATGTATCTGCTTCTATGCTGTTCTTTTATACCTGATCTCCTTTGCTTTCTAAAAATATGTCTTTCTATATTTCTTTATGAACATTTCCTGATACTAAATACACCTACAAAGAGGAAAGAGGATGTTAATTTAAGAGTCCAATAGCTTATGAGTCATTAATGTAACAAAATGGAAAAAGGGGACATATTTATTGCTACCTCAATTATTCTGAAAAGCTGTCACAACATTTGGTTCAGATTTCTTTCATTCTTTGTCTACATAGTGACATAAAATGCATATAAATGCAAATATGAGCCGGGTGCTGGTGGCTCATGCCTGTAATCCTAGCTACTCAGGAGGTTGAGACCAGAGGATTGTGTTTCAAAGCCAGCCTGGTCAGGAAAGTCCATGAAACACTTATCTTCAATTAAGTCCAGAAATCCGGAAGTGGTGCTGTAGCTAAAGTGGTAGAGTGCTCAATTTGTGCTGAAGAGCTGAGAGACCGTGCCCTGGATCAATGTTCAATCCCCACAACCAACAAAAAAGTGCAAATATGGCTTTAAGTTTCCCCCAAAGGAATGATGAAGTCAATAGTAATCGTCCCAAATGATTTAGTGGTGCACCTACTTTTGCTGAGTTATTTGTTATGGTTTTTTGCTAAACATATTCTTTTCTTTAAAAATTGTCAATATTAGCTTTATAATAAACTTCATCTAATATTTTTTGGTTCAAAAGAGAAGTACATACAATTGATGTCACTTAGTTTTCTTACTGTGTTAGTTCAAAGCCAACCCAGGCAAGAGAGTCTGTCAAACTCTTATCTGTACTTAAACACCAAAAAAGACAGAAGTGGACTTTTGGCTCAAGTAGTGGAGTACTAGCCTTGGGCCAGGTGGGAAAGAAAGACAACTCTTCAGGGACAGGGGCAAGTCTCTAAGTTCAAGCTCCAGAACCAGCACAAACTAAACAAACAAGCAAACAAAACAAACCCTGGGTATTTCTTTGGGACTCTCCTTAAAATAATGGTTGTCTGAGAAGAGGCTGCTTTTGCTGATCATACTCACTGGATCCTGCTATTTTGGAATCCTTATTGCTATGGAAAACTCAGGACCAGACTAAAGGAATTGATAACTGATTCCTGCAACAATAGAATCATCTCAGGAGTGAAACAGCCATCCATAAGACACTTAAAATGTCCATATCTTTGCTTCTTTGCAGTAGAACACTTTTAAAACCAAGTTACTTCTTTTTGTTCTATGCTGCCCTTCAAATGGCATATTGTTTCCTTTTGTAATACTCTCAGACAGAAGTTTACAGAGGAGGTTTATATGAGTAAAGGACATACTCAAAAAAGTCAGGGACAGAGTTTCCTTCCAGCCTAGGATTCTTTTCTTATACAGCAAAAAAGAAAGCAATAGTTAACTTCAACTTTGTCATTTCTCTATGTTCAATTCCTCTCCTGGGATCAGTTTCCACAACCAGTAACAGTTACTTCCAGTAACAATTTATGGTGCTGCTCCAGAAAAAAAATGAATGTTTTCTGGCTTCATTGAAATAGCACAAGGACACTTTTGGACATGAGGTAACACGTGTTTCAGAGACAACTTAGTAAAGAGAAATGAAATTTAAATTGCTTATAAATACATTATCCATGAGAACATTTTGTTCAAACTTCTTAAGTGCTCTGTAAATTAAGGTGAATTTTAAATGGGAAGAAGGTTCTCAGATCTTTTATTGTGAGACTATGTGCTGTGCATTAATTTCCCAAGTGTACATGAGTTAACAGTAAGAGAAACAAAAGCAATTATAGGAGAAAAAGAAGTTCTTTGTTTATGTATAAGTGTTCAATACAATATAGAAGACGCTACAAATAAGAAAACATTGAAACAATAAAACCAAGTCCAGTATGTAGATTTATGGGAGTGAAATAGAGAAAGCATTACTCCTAAGTGGAACATGAAGCATGAGGCCACTCCCTTTTTAAATCACGCTTGCTAATCATGTAAATGTGCAAAAAGGAGAATGGAAGAATGATTCTGTTTCCAATGCAAGTCAGATATGGGAGAATAGACTTAACTGGAAAAAAAGAGTCCATCTTGAGAGAACAGGAATTATAATAGGAATGAACCTGGTGGCTAAGATCACACATCTTTTTCATTCCTTTTCTTATATTCTTTTGTTGTTGTTCTTCTTGTTGTTGTTGTTGTTGTTATTGTTCGTGGCACCTGAAATATGGGACAGGGCGATGTCCCTCTGAAACACAGCTCAAGGCTAGTGCTCTTCCACTTGAGCCACAGTGCCACTTCCAGTTTTCTGGTAATTATTGGAGAAAAGAGTCTCCAGGACTTTCCTACCCATGCTGGCTTTAAACCCCAATCCTCAGATCTCACAACAACTTGCTTTATGATCACATTTCTAACAGTGAACACTCAGGATATGTAATGTATATGTTCATCTAACTTTATATGAATTCTTGAGTCAAAAATCTGGGCTACAGGTTAGACTTTACACTCACAAAAGTGTTTGAAGTTTGAAAGTTGATACTCCTGGAAAAATAAAAACTAAGAATGTAAAGGAGTCTGGGAAGTTCAATTTAGATCCAGCTTGGACAGTATAGGCTTTGAGACACTACATATAATTAACCAGCCAAAAGCTGGAATACCAGTCACGAGCATGATTGCTGAATAACAGCTTTAGGTTTTTGCATACATACATACAAACATACATATACACACAGAGGCACTTATAGGTGCACACAAAAATACACAAATGAAACAACTCTCAGAATATGTAGAAAAGTTAGAAAACAATAGAAAATAGGTCCTGAGTACGACTAGAATCAAGTGATAATTTTTAATATTAGAAAGCCCTCAAGTGAACTTTCCCCCAAAGTTGAGAATATTACATATGTAGGGACCAGAGATGTAAGAGAGTCAAGTAATCATTATTAACGGGATAGGATCCTTGGTGGAATGAATCAGGGAACCTTGCAGGTGCATCTGAAAATGCTCATATCCTGTGTCAAATGTAAAAACATCTTTGAAAATAGTACATAAACAGTCTGAGCAATCAGTCTAGTGGATAAGATCATAGGAGAAGTTCAAAATTGCTAGTCTGTTTCTAGATTAAATAAACAAACTATGGCAGGGAAATGTGATACAAGCCTGGAATTCTAGCACTCAGACAGGAGATTAGATAGTGGAATTACATAACGACACCTTCCCTGGACCAGGTAGAATAATTTTGTCTCAGTAAAACAAACCAAACAACACGAAAGCATACACAGTTCAGAGTTTGGGCTAATTTTGTCATTATGTTTTGAGAAGTCAAGTTTCAGAATGAATGCAACTCATATATATCCTCACTTGCGTTTTAAATGCTCTCATCATTACAGAACATTCCTAGATGCAAAATAGCTCATGATTCCGATCCAAAAATTTGCAAAAGTAAATAAGCATCATTCTGTTGGATTCCAAATAAATGTTGAAGGATTACAAAAGCTTAAGTCTGGAGAAATAGCAAAGTTCGTCTAATGTAGGACTTTGTAGACCTTGTTAAATTAGAATTTAGGTTTAAAATATATTTTTTGGTTTTATTTGTAATTTCATATTCCATAGGATACTACAAAATTCTTTTTAAGGAGAGGGATTAATTGAAAAATTCACAAATGATTCTGGCATTCTATTTGCCTAGATATTCTTTCAAGAGTGTTATAATTAGAACATAGTTACTAGATAATTCCCACAGGTCATGTACACCATGTTAATGGGAATAATCTACACAGAGTTGCCAACAAATGGATGACATTAATTTATATATTTAGAAAAAACAATTTTTAAGGGTTTGGTTTAATATGGTATGAAGAGAGTAATTGTGTGACATCTTCTTTCTTCTACCTATATGTAACACAGGAAGCCATTTCCTTATTTACGTGCCTCTGTATACATGGAGAAAAATGCTAGGTTTGGGGTTTGTTTTCAATTTAGATTTTGTTTTATTGGTTCGTCCTAGAGCTTGAACTCTTGGCCTGGACAGAGTCTCTGAGCCTGTTTATGTTCAAGGCTCGTGCCCTACCACTTCAACCTCAGTGCCATTTGAGTCTGGCTTTTGTGGAGAAGTTTTTTGGAGATAAGATTCTAAGAAACCTTCCTGTCTGGGTGGGCTTTGAACCATAATTTTCCTATTTTAGCATCCTGAATATCTATGATAGCTAAAAAAGTATAAATCTAACTAATATTTGCACGTGTTGTGATCCCAAGAATGCCAGTGGTGGAAAAATAATGCAGCTCAGTTTATTGTAGTGTTCTTTTCAGAACAAGGAGGGCGTCACAATAGCAGAGGTGTAGTATTTTGTCAAAATAGAGATAAGGTATTCATGATGTGAATTAAGTAATTTTAAAGTGCCCCTTATAAGTTGGAAACTGTTAGGCTATGATGACTTTATGGCATAAATCTTGGGATTAATGGTCATAGAAATAATAGCTTTCTCTGATAAACAATTGCTAAGTTCCCTTGCATTTCACAATTGCTTACTGCTAATTCCTGCATCTCAAGGAATTGGGGCCCTGAAATATAGGAAATGACAAATTGAGATGGGTCTTCAATTACTTTGTGTTGACATGTTGCGTGGGCCTTGGTAAGAAGTCTTGCCCATGTTATCTGATGATGTAGGTACCTGGGACCTGGGATCCTATGACCCATGGGTCCTGCAGAAGAATAATATGCTTTAGGCATCTTAGCAAAATTTGGGCATAATCAGTAGGAATGCTTCAGAAATATGGAGAAAAAGTTTGGGACTAGCGAGTTAAAACAATAAACAGAGCAGCAGAGTAAAATTCATTATAGATTAGAGGAAAACATTTTTTTTACCATGTGAATTCAGAAGACCCAGAACAGTTAGAATGTATTACAAGTTTATACTAAAGACATTGCATTGATACTTTTTTATATTCTAATATATATTTTAAACCTAATTGTATATATTCCAATCCTATTTATTGGAGTAAATATCAATTTATTTGTCAAATTATCAACTAATTCTAGTAAGTTTCATTGTGTGAAATATAAAATCAGCGCATATAAATATAAAATATATAACTATATTTAATATAATTAAAAGGCACACGTTTTGCATTGTTATGTTGTAGTTACTGTATCAAAGGCAACTCTGTTTTAAGTATTATTCCATTATCTCTGCCTCAGTGTTTGAAAGAGTTAGACCTAAAGCTTTACCATTTGTAGATTTACAGCATGTAGGCAAGGGGAAACACTGTGATTAAAACATTATCAATTTAATGCCTAATAATGAGGAGAAACATATGGACTTCTCCTGCAACTATGAAAATATTTGGTGATAAAAAGGCAGTAGTGTAAGTTCCTGCCTGGTTTGATGGTAGACAATCCAGGACATTAAGTAATCATGCATATGAACAATTTTTTCACCTTCTTGGCTTTAGTTACTGTTGAAATGGAAGGTATAATAAAAATTATATTTTGATAAAATACCTTCTAGTCTGAACAGTTCTGTTTGAACTGTTCATCTCTCTATCATCCCTTGTAACCAAGATTTGTTTTGTTCAAGTAAAACAATTTACGTTTTCAGGGTAAGATATTCTGGTTGGTCTGTTCCCACATGGAAGAAGGGTAAAGGCTCAGGTAGACATTTGTGCCAGTAACACCTCATTTGGGAAAATGTCAGCTGAAGAAGTTTAGAAGTAGCTCTTAAGCAATGCTTACTTTGAATTCATTAGGTCCACAAAGCTAATTCAGTTGGATAAATAAGTACTTGAAAAAGCCATCACCTTTAGACCTATCTATAAATAATTGAGAGTACGATAAAATTCCAAATAAAAAGACTTGATAGTCATTGACAAAAAAAATTTGCAAATGTGAGCAATCGACTGATCAATACAATTTTTCCAATATTCACAGAATTTTAGGGAAATAAGATTGATAGCATTGTTAGGAACAAGAAGGTTTCCTTGTTACAAGTAGGCACCTATAGATATAAGCCTGTATAAAGATTGCATCATTAACAACTTAAATTTAGAGGATACTACAATGCATCAGCAGCACGTATACTCAAATTACAATACAGAGATTAACATGGCACTTGCAAAAGGATAATATGAAAATTTGAGAAGTATTCCATATTTTTCATTCTTCAGATGCAAGAAATGAAAAACAGTTATTAAAAGGTTGATTACAAAATTACAAGTGTAACAATACACGTAATTCATATAATTAAATTTAGTTTGACATCAGTGTATTAAATCTTCAGCTCAGAAAGGCGTTTACATAGCATAAAATTTACAAAACTTCAAATTAGACAACGTTGTCATTTTATCCCAAAGAAAAATAAAGACCTAGAAAAATAAGGAATCAAACTGTTTCTATATGGAATGCAATCGGAAAGGACACATTAATTAACCTATACATTATAAAGTAATGTAGAATTCAAAGTATATCTAGGAGAAAATAAAATAAATTATGAACATTATGCAAACATAGAATATAGAATATTTTAAAATATACTTTTTCAGAAAAGCACCAGAAATATTTTACTTTCTGTACTACTCATTTCAACAGGTAAGTTAAAATTATTTCTGATTAAAAAATCACAAACTCTGAAGAAATCATTATACATGTATACAAAAACTATTGGATACATTTTGACATCCAATGCAGGCAATTCATTTGGAAGAATTCCGCGGAATCCATGAATTTTTACAGTAAAATATTGGTGTTGCCGGGCACTGGTGGCTCATGCCTATAATCCTAGCTACACAGGAGGCTGAGATCTGAGAATCATTGTTCAAAGCCAGCCTGGAAGGGGAAGTCTGTGGTACTCTTATCTCCAATAAACCACTAGAAAACTGGAAGTGGAGCTGTGTCTCAAGTGGTAGAGGGCTCACCTTGAGCTGAAGAGCAGAGGGAAAGCTCCCAGGCCCAGAGTTCAAGCCCCATGACAGAACAAAAAAAAAAAAAAGATATTGCTCTTATTTGTTTTGTGAAAATATTTTGTATGGACACAATAGATGGACTTGCATTTTTGAAATTTAAGAAACTTAACCCGAACATTAGGACTTAGTTGAACAATTTGTACAGCCCTCCACAACTTCATAGAGGGAATGACACATACTTATCCTTTTGGCAATATCAAATGCAGTTTCTTCTATGTTGTTCTTCAGGCCTGGTTTTATATAATGGTTCAACAGAAGGAGATCCAGCGTATCTTTGCTATGTCAATTCTCAGCAGCAAGATACAAGGGGGTCAAGAGGCCTTTAGTTTGGGCATTGGTATCTGTATCATGATGAAGTAAGAAAGAAGCCACTCTGGTATTATTCCACGTATATGCACTGTGCAGGGGTGTCCAGTCATCTACAATTATTGTATGTGCCGCTTGAGACACCAACTCACTGACAATGTCTAAGTGTCCACTGTAGGCTTCTCAATGAAGGGGGTATACTCATCGTCATCCCTACTATTCACATGAGTGGCCATTTGGAAAGAAGTCTCCACACTGTAATAAGCCGAATATTTTTGGCAGCCCAATGAAGAAATTTGCTTGGATCTTTCTCCATTTTTTTTCTTTAATTGATACCATTCCTTACTTTTTCATCTTGTTCTTCATATTCCTAAGAATTGCCTAATCAGAGACTTTGAGAGCCAGTGGGAATGAGGTATCCATGTATTTCCCTATTAGTTCACATTGGTTGAACTGGTCAGAAATATCCGGTGAATTTTCTGCATCTGTTTATTCACCATGATTTATTTTCTCTTTTTCCAATTTTACTATTCGAAATTATTCTAACCGGAGAGTAAGGAATTGTTAGAGAACAGAGGAAAGATGTTCCTCCGTATGCAAATGTACACACTGAAAATGAGGACCAGTGATGTCTTCATGTGCAGTTTATGCTAGGAAAATAGGAAATAATGCCTTCTATATAAATGATTTGTTAAATGGCAGAGCAAAAAGTGTAATGATGCAACCAAAAATATAAAAGCAAAATAAATTAGGATAATTATGGAGCAATCATATTATTTATGAGAACCAAGAAAGGGAAAAAGAGAGAGACAGATGTGCAATGACATATCTAGCCACAAAATCCATATCTCTGATCAATTTATAGAGCAAACAAAATTTTATTTTTTAAAAAAGATGGAAATAGAATTTATGTATTTACTTGAAATTAGTAAATACATTTTTAGTAGCCTACATAAAGAGATATAACTTTGACCAATTACAGACAATAAACTAAATCCTTGATAATTCTAGTAACAAATCTGACTGAAATCAGTTGAATCACACTTTTCCTGTACAATGAAGGAATAGGAAGGTAGTCAAGCAGCAGAGAAGGCAGGGAAATTGTATCTGTGACAAAACTTTGTGGGAATTGGTATTGAGGATTTCTTACTGGTGATCCACTTGCAATGGAAGCATGATTCTGAACTATTGATTTAATCATTATATTCTACAAGAGGATAAATGAGAATTGATAGTTAAGGACTACAAATACATTTTGACCTTCTCACTAACCACGTTCAATCATCAAAATCACATGAAGACAATAGATAGCCCTCCTTTTTAGATGAAAGCAAGTGTCTTAAAAAAAAAAAAAAAGGAATGTATGTAGTCATGCAAAGGACTTCTATTTTACCAATGTCTCATACAATTTTCTAATGTTGGGTACCAATAAATAATGGATCTATCAGAAAGCTCTTAAAGCTAATATGTTCAATAGTGACTTCTCTTACACTATATCATGGTATTGTTTGGGTATGGTCTGAAGAATAAATTTACATTACTAACTTGAATTTCTGACAGGACAATATCACCACTGTACATCTTGCTTCTATACTCTCATTTTTAAATTACTATCTAAGTATGTGCATTAGATAACTATTGAGGAAAAAATAGGAGCCACACTGATGGCTTATGTCTTTAATAGTAGTTAAACAGAAAGATGAAATCTGAGGATTGTGGTTTGAAAGCAGACCAAGAAAAAAAGTCCATTAGAATCTGATTTGAAAGTAACCAGCAAAAGCTAAAAATGGAGCTGTGGTACAAGCAGTAAAATGCTATTCTTGAGAAAACTGAAACAAAAAATAAATTCTGGGACAAAGCCAGGCCCTGAGTTCAAGCCCTAGTATTAACACCAAACAAATAAATTAATTAATAAGGTAATTTATTAATTAAAAATAAATTAAGTGGTCACATGTGGAGAAGCAGGTAAAATGTAACATGCGTGGTGATGGTTTATGTATTATTTTGTAATAAGGCATATTATCATTTGTCCTAATCACTAAAATTTTATTTGAACTTTTTTGTACAATAAATCCTGAATTTAGCATGCATGTATATGTGTGTGTACATGTGCGAACATGTGTGTATGTGTATATGTGTGCATGTGCTGTTGCAATGTTGCTTGCCAATGTGGACAGGGTGAAGCTGAAAAGAGCTAACTGTGTTGCAATGTTTTTATATAACAGTGTTCTGTCATGTCTTTTCAGTGGAACCACCCTTCTGTATATATTATTTGTCTAATAATAACGTCATCATAATCAAAGCATTTATAACATTAAGTTAGATAAAGAGAACGCTTTCAGCTCTTATTGTATGTTGGGTAAGAAGATACAGACATAATTAGGTAGTAAGTTATTTTGCTGTAAGTTGATTATCAGTACAAAATACTTCTTAAATTGGTTATACTTTTAAGATACACTCATGGAGTGATTTGGACCGACTTGACCAAACAGGTATTACTCTCTGGTTATTCCTGTGAAACACAAGTTGGATAAACTCTTTCTGGATTTCTGTTGAAAATAACTTTCTTTGCAAGATCATATCTATTCTCACTAAGAGATAATCAAACCCATACTACATTTGAATATCTCATCTTATTGTCTGAAAATAAGTATTGTGGATATGCTTGTTAGATATTCCTTTCAAAAACGAATAAACAAAAAGCATGTGTCATGTCCAGATTGTGGATGCATTGGAAGGTATTTTGTACATGCACAGGGATCTTTACTAATGGCTCTTTTATGGGAGTAACTATGGCAACTTTAACAAAAAAGGCTTTTTGAATATCTTTTCCAATATACATAACATCCCAGAGCAAGTCTTGCAATTTCTGAAAATCCTTTGAATATTTTAGTATTATTTCATTTCATTGACTATAGAGCCAAAATTTCTGAAATAAATATTGTTAAGATCTCAAAATGTAAGTGGGTATATAGTCTTTTTTATGCGTCATTTTATGAAAACCCAGTTTTTATGAAAGTAAATGGAATAGAATAAAAGAATGTAAGTGACTTGGGTAAGCTAATTATTAGTATAACTTTGTTTTCTATTAACAGTCCATTGAATGTACATGATGCAGTTAAATTATTTCCTTTGTGTCTCTGTACTTCAGTTAGTTTTATAATCTTTATAGTTATGAGTGAGTTTTTGTATAAATAAAGGTCTTTTAAAACGATTAGAATTAACCTTGTGTTTTGTGTCCTACTCCCAAGAAAATGAGTTATTTTTAAGTGTTAATAGTTTATCATTATCATTATCATTATCATAGGGAATCATTATCATTTTCATAGGGAATTTAAAAATGCAGTAGTATTGATGTTTTTTTTAAACCAATTGTATTCACAAGTTGGAGAGTCTTTAATTCATACTTAAGTCTTGGTGTCTATGATTTTTAACCTCTCGTTCCTAACATTAATGATAGGTCAGACTGCATTTTTGGGTATATGAAAGGTAAAATATTTATCTGGGGTCAAAGTGATTTTTATATCAGTCTTTCTTTAATAACATTTTAAAGTAGTACGTTTCTCTCAAAATGTTGGGTATAAAAACCAATCAAAATACTTCTAATGGTAAACAATTTAGGTGAACTACAATGTGGAAATGATTGCTCCAAAAGACCTGCAGTCTGTTTCCGTCAGGAATTGGGCAGGTCATTCTTTCAGTAAGACTGTATTAACTAGAGATGGGGTCACCAGGCAGTGCAGTGTTGAGTGAGGGGATAAAATATGATTTCTACTATTTTGAGCTAGAAATCAAGAATGTTATAGTTTAGCAATTCCTTTCACCAAGGAGGTATAAGTGATTATGAACTTGGAGTTTTCATATTACAGTTACTTATTTTCTTTTTTTTTTGTTGTTGTTGGTCATGGGGCTTGAACTCTGGGCTTGGGTACTGTCCCTGCGCTCTTCCACTCAAAGCGAGCACTCTACCACTTGGACCACAGTGCCACTCCCAGTTTACTAGTGGTTTATTAAAGATAAGAATCTCACAGTCTGTCCTGCCAGAGCTGGCTTTGAACCACAATCCTCAGATTTCAGCCTCTTGAGTAGCTGGCTTTGTAGGCATGAGCCACCAGTATCCGGCTTAGTTACCTATTTTCTAAGAAAGATAAAGTGAAATATTATTAGAGTGTGCACAGTAATTTTGGGATATTTTCCTAGAATTAGTAGACTGAGTGCTGGTATTTAGTTACAAAATAGAATGAGGTTATTTGATATGCTGGGAATGGACCGCAGGCTAACAGTTACCGTGTGTGCAATGTTGTACTAGTAATTGCAACTCTGAAGACTTAATATCATCATCTTAGAATTAAAAATAGAAGTAGTTCCACTTTATGGGATTATTGTGAGGATTAAATTAGATACCAAAGGTAAAGTACTTGGAAAAACAATCAGAGTTTGATACTTTCTACCTGTTATTTTATCATGTGATATATTCTAATATTTTTACTGCGATTTTTATATTGTGTCTATTTAGGATATGCAAAGTGATATATTCATATTAATTGCGTTGTTCACTTTTATGTCATTATGAGGGAAATAACTGCAAAGAAAATTTCTGAGCAGGAAATTATCATATTGACTCATTGTTTAAGATCAGATGTCTCCATCGTTTTTTTGTTTTTTTGTTTTTTTTTGGGGGGTCCGGTCATGGGGCCTGAACTCTGGGCCTGGGCGCTATCCCTCAGCTCTTCAGCACAAGGCTAACGCTCTACCACTTGAGCCACAGCGCCACTTCTGGCTTTTTTTTCTTTTTGCTTATGTGGTACTGAGGAATCGAACCCAGGGCCTCTGGCATGCAAGGCATGCGATCTACCACTGAGCCACCTTCCCAGCCCCATCGTTTTTAGTTATATTTTTATAAAATAGTTGTACAAAGGTTTTTTCCATTCAACGAAACAGTTTATAATTACAATGGATCTTTACATAACTTTCTCACATCCTTCCAAACCTCACCCCACTTTCATTTTTTCTAGTTTCATACTATCTGCATTGAATATTATGGCTTCACTCTCTACTTCCAGAAGTCTATTTAATCCTTCCCTTTGACTTCCCCTCACCTTTTCCAAGTGATAGTCTTCTGGTATTCATTCTGTTGGATTAAAAGTTCAATTTTATAAGAAATTACAACTTTTAAATACTCCTCTGCAGTGCTGGGAAGGTGGTTCAGTGGTAGAGTGCTTGCCTTGCATTTCTGAGGCCCTGGGTTCGATTCCTCAGCACCACATAAGCAAAAAGAAAAAAGCCAGAAGTGGAGCTGAGGGACAGCACCCAGGCCCAGAGTTCAGGCCCTATGACCGAACCCAAAAATAAATAAATAAATAAATAAATACTCCACTGCAAATAGCATGCTTTGATTAATACTGTTGTTTAACTTGCATAAAATTCTGGCTTCCAAATACACATCCTTGGTGTGTCTGGCTCTGACTTCATTTACTTAACATAATTTTAGATCTATCCATTTCTTTGCAAATGCTGTAACAGTCTTTATAATGGATGAGTGCAACCTAATTTTATATTTGTGCAACACTTTGTCCAACCATCCCTCCACTAAAGGTCGTCTGGGCTGTTTCCATAAGTCCTCTACGGTGAATAGTGCAGTAGTGAACATGATTGTGAGAGCGATTTTACTGTAACCTTTTGGAAGAATTCATAACTATTTTTATGTGAGCAATCCTCTAGCCAATTTTCCAGAATAAGCATATCCCTTTCTTCATCTCCATCACAACGTTTATCAAGTCCTCAAAAACACACTACCGCCTACAGGTCTCAATCAGCTAAAACCACACTGTGCCCATATTCTTTGTTGTTGTTGTTGTTGTTGTTTTTTCTGTCTAGTCGAGGGGCCTGAACTCTGGGTCCCTCTGGTGCTGTCTCTCAGCTTTTCTGCTCAAGGCTAGCGATCTACCACTGGAGCCACAGCACCACTTCCAGCTTTCTTCTTTTTGCTTATGTGGTGCTGAGGAATCAAACCCAGGGCCTCATGCATGCAAGGCAAAAGCTCTACCACTGAGCCACTTTACTAGCCTCAATGTGCCCATATTCTTTTAACACATTTTTTCATAATTTTACACATAATTTAGTGAGAATCTTCTATGTACTTTCTTAATGTGGGAATAAGGGATATGACAATAGAGTAAAAGTAAGAGATATGGAATTTAATTAGCTATTATCATATTTAAAATAATTTTCAGCTCTAACTCATAGTCTCACTATTATTTTAATCTTTATTTGATTACTTCACATAACCGCTAAATTATAACGTATGATTTAAATACAAAGGCAAAAAAGTGTGGTTTTACTTTGACACTCATGTGTGAGGATGCACAATATGGGCAAATAAAGGGATAGGAATTAATAGTCATTATCCATTTTGTTAAATGGTTTTCTCAAACGGATTCTCACAATTCATATTTCATTCAACAACAAGAAACATGACAATTCCCTTTGCTTTGCTCCTCATTAAACTTGTTTCCATGTTATTTTATAATGAAGGATGATTTCATAAATCTACTGTAGATATAAAAATATGTTAAAATATTTCTATATGTATGCATTGATATAAATATACACACATATATTATAAAGGTTATAATGATAAATTATAACATCTGTAACTGTACAATTTACTAAATTATTAAAAAAATGGATGGCTCAGGCCTGGAATCCTGGTTATTCAGTAGGCTGAGATCTGACGATCATGGTTTGAAGCCATCATGGGCAGGAAAGTCCATGAGCCTCTTATCTCCAAACAACCAACAGAAAATCAGAATTGGAACTGTGGCTCAAAGTAGTAGAGTGATAGCCTTGAGAGAAAAGACTCAGAGATATCACCCAGGCTCTTAGATCAAGAACTAAAATCTCCCCCCAAAAAATATTTAATTTACACCTGTGTAAGTAGAGTATTTCCTTCACCCAAATGCACATCCATGCTCATTTGCAAGGTAACTCTGTTATGTCTGGAGTACCACATAATATTATCACTTAAGTACAAAGCATTGCAACATGGGTAAACTCTATCTCTCTCATGCATTTTTCTCCACTCAAATATTCAAATCTTGCAATTATTCCCATTATTTAAAATCATAGTTTTTTTCTTTAATACCCATAATATTAGAATTGGAATTGAGTGTCTTGTGTCTCCTAAATGGATCTTCTTAACACTTTGGCATGACCCAGCCCTAAATTATCCTGATTAACTTTCAGATAGAATCTCGCTTCCTACTTGTATATGATCATGGGCTCAATCTACTTCATGTTATTCTTCCTGGAATTTAGAATAACAGGTGCCTGGCATTGTGTACAGATCTTTCTGTCCAGTCTGAGCTTTAACCACTATCCTCACAACAGTAGACTCCCATGTAGTCAGGATTTTGATAAGCTTATCATAGCTATTTAAAAAAAATCTTTGCATTTCCTGCAGGTTCTTGAGTACTGAGTTAACTTGTTTTCTTGGGTTGTTTTTTTTCTTTTGAATGTGTGTGTTGAGTTGTTCTTCATTTTTCCTTTTGTTTCCGTCACTCAAGTTCTTACCTATAGTGCTGAGAAACCAATTTTTTTCTCAAGATAGTCAAGGTGAACATTATTTATTCCAAAACAATTCCAGTAATATTTAAACACCTTCAGGAATTTCGAGAAGATGGTGGAGAAGAACCTGGTGGCTAAACAAGTTCTCGCGTAGAAAGCAGTTCTAGTGTTCCAGTGAACAGTCCTAGGCACACCAAGTGTGCCATCACAGTACAGAGAGTTTGACCAGAGAGGGAAAATCCAGGTGAAGAGACAGATCTGAGCATTTTCCAGCAGCCATGGCTGGGGCGGCTGGGGCAGCTATGGCAGCTGTGGTGGCGTCCATAGCAACCATGTCTACAACCCAGAGAGTCTGGGACAAATATGAGCAGATTTTACTCAACACCAGCAAGAAATGACAAGTAGCAGATATCTTCATCTTGCAGATAGCAGACCAGAGGCTACCTAGGACCCAACACTCCAGCGTGAGTACAAAACTGACATCCTCATTCCTTCTCAAAGGGAACAGAGGAGGGAAGGCCACCCCTCCCCCCAACACTGGAGATATCCATCTTTGATACAGACAAAGGCCTGGCTAAGCAGTTACCTCTAACTCAGTCCTTTGATGAAAACAAAAGAGTCATTTAGCGAGTCACAAGTACCTACCCTGACCTGCCATTCTCAACTTCACCCATGGGAAAGTCACCATAAGCAGGCAGAGAAAGCTACACCCCCGAAGGAGTGGCTTTCTTCACTGGGTAAACAGAGCCAGAGGCTGCCCCTGCCTAAGGCAACACTGACAATCAATTGAAAATCAGTAAACATAAACCCTGAGAATGGCTACAGGCTGGGCTCTGTGAATGTCTCAAAAGCTAGCCTCTCAGGGAAAAGCTACTGTTTGCTGAAAGGCCTCAACTTTACCCCAGCCTTATCACAGCAACTCTAAACTAGAGGAAACAGCCATCTCCCTCTTTTATGATACTCAAAGCAGATCTACCTCCCACTGAACTAGCCTGGAAGGTGGTTCATAAAATCCTTGGCACTGCAGAGAATTTTTCTGCCTGCTCAAACCAACTGACTTCAAAAACCAATCAAGCCACAGGAAAACCAAACACCACAACCTGAGCAGAGACTTCAAGAGACTGGTTACAGACACAAGGGAGATACAGGATCTTCCCATCAATCCCCCAAAAACAAAATCAAAGAAGTCTTTTTTGGTATCTTTTTTAAATTTTTACTTTTTAATTATAAAAATTGTTTTTATTAATCTTTTTTTCTTACTCTTATAACTTTTATTTTAGGTGTATATGTGTGTGTGTGTACTTTTTAAAAAAAAAATCTCTACTGACCTTTTGGTCTTTTTTGTTCTTTCTTTCTCATTTGTTTTACTTTTTCATCTTTTGTTCTTTTTGCATGAATTATTTGTTGTTCTGCTCATCCTCATATATACCTGTCACTGATTATAAGACCTTATTCCCCATTGTGTACATACTTAATCCAAAAATGTATTACTCAATTCAAAACCTCTTAAGATTAAATTCCTTACCCTTTAAGAGGCTAGTTCAAACAATAATAATTTTACCTATAAATTTGGACACAATTTATCCCTGTATATTATTGGCTCTATCCATCATGCACATAATTTATCACAAAATTTAAGTAGGAATTCCTTCATCCCTTTTTAATATTTTATATTTTCTGTAAAAAGATACTGCATGTACTATATATTTTATTCATTGATATTTTAATTATGATCATGTAATTATATTTTAAGATTTATGTCTCTGAACTTTTTGGTTTGTATGTTTCTTTTGTGACAAACTTATAGCAAACACTATTATTGGGGTTACCATTATTTCTAATAAATATTCAGAGATCAAACTAACAAAAAAAGATTAAATTCCTTAATAACAGTATTATCTATTCATACCTATACAATATTTTATGTATTTTTATTTTTTAGTTTTTCAGGTCACATTTCTATCCCTCCCCTCCTCTCATCCTATCTCCATTCATCTCTCAATATTACTTCTTTAAATTTTCATTACTTTTAAGAGTTTAAATATTTGTCTTTCCATTTTTTTCTGGTCCCTTTTTAAATTTTTTTCTTCTCTCTCTCCTATCATTCTTTCCAATCCATTTCCTTCTGTGAGATTAGGACGTGGTTAATTTCACTTGCCTTTTACCTTTCCATATCCCTCTAACCCTATTTTCCCGCACCTTTCTCCCTAAACATAATAATTTCTGGTTTGTCAAATTCTTCTTCGCTATTCTTAGCCCATTAATATGTAGTTGTTTAATGCTGAATAGACTGTAGCTGTTGAACTAGATTGTATCCGCAGACTTTTGACTATGCAGTTACAGGACTTTGGTTGATGCTTGCCTAAAAATGGTGTTCTAGCACAAAACTGGCATTACTTTCATCCCAAAGGGGCAGAATAAGCAAGAAAAACACAAGGAAAATGGCAAGTCCTGGTATCTCAATTCCCACTCAAGATAATCAGGTGACAGAACAGATAATGTATAATCCAGAAGAGAGTTCCCAAAAAGCTGTACAAACACTACTGGTAAATATGGTGAATGAAAAGATTGAAACCCTGTAAAGGACTCAGTGTGTGTGTGATAGGGAGAGACAGGAGGCAAACCTAAGATCAAAACAGGAAGCTCATGGCTGTGAGGAAGCTGCTCAAAGATTGATACTGGAATTGCGTGAACAGGTTGAGAACACTAAAAGAGAAATAAAGGAATTGTGTGAGCAGGCTGAGATCAGTCAAAGAGAACTACAGAAGTTGCATGAACATGAGAAATCTAATCAAAGAGGAATAGAAGAATTGCAAGAGCGGGATGAGCATAGACAAAGATCTATAGAGCCATTCATGGAATCCATAAACAGACACCTGAAAGGAGTCAGGGAGACCACAAAGGAATGCTGAATGGAGTCCAACAGAAGGAATGGGAGTACAAGGAAACCATAACCAATCAACTAAGTTATTTGAGAATAAACACTGAACACCAAATTAAGAAAGTAAAGAATTTCATATAAGACCTAAAACAAAGCTCCAACAAAGCATTTGAAGCAATAAAAGCCGACCAATTAGAAAGAAAAGAAATGAAAAATATAGAAAGTCTTGACAGTAGGTTAGACCATGCAGAAGATTGAATCACCAGCATTGAAGACAGCCTAGGTATTATAGATAAAGACCATACAACTATCCAAGACAAATCCAAGAAATATGATAGATCTATTCAACACTTGAAAGACACCATCAGAAGGCCTTATCTGAGGGAAATGGGTGTAGAGGACCACATAGATACAGAAGTTAATGGTCTAGAAAATTTGTTTAACAGGCTCCCAGCAGAGAACTTCCAAACACACAAAAAGATAGGCATATTCAGATACAAGAAGCTTTTAGAACTCCAAATAAACCAGACAAGAACAGGACATCCCATAGTCACATTATAATCCACACAGGATCAATTCAGACCAAGGAAAAGATCCTTACAGCTGTCAAGGAGAAAAGATCAGTCACCTATAAAAGAAAACCAATTAGAATCACCTCAGATTTGTCAACAGAGACAATTAAAGCAAGAAGAGCCTGAAATGATGTATGCCATGCCCTAAAGACAAACAACTATCAACCAAGAATAGTGTACCCAGCTAAACTCTCCTTCATAACTGAAGGTCAAATAAAACTCTTCCATAGCAAAGAAAAATAAACAATATATCTCAACCAAATCAGCTCTACAAAAGCTACTTAAAGATGTCCTACACATAGAAAACCAACAAGACCATAATAAAGGCCAAGAAACCACACTCAGAATCCAAGAACCATAGGAAGAACCCAGTACGCGTAGCCCCCAAGAAGGTGGACAAAATGGCAGGAACACCCAAATAACGCTCAGTCTTATCTCTCAATATTAACGGATCTAACTCTCCAATTAAGTGACATAGACTGTCTAGTTGGTTTAAAATGAAAGATTCTTCTATCTGCTACCTTCAGGAATCACAATTTGCCCATAAAAAAACAAACACATTTTGAAAGTGAAGGCTGGAACAAAATCTACCAAGCAAACGGCCCCCATAAATAGGCAGGAGTTGCAATCCTAATATCAGATAAAATAGACTTCAAATTAAAATTATTGAGAAGAGATAAGAAGGTTACTACATACTAATTAAGGGTTCTCTCCTTCAGGAGGATATTACAATTCTAAATATTGTCAAACAATAGTGCACCCAAATTTATCCAAGAAATACTACTTTAAATCTCACATAGATCCAAAGACATTAATTGTTGGGGACTTTAACACACAGCTATCCCCACTAAATAGATCAACTCGGCAAAAAATCCACAGAGAAACTGCCGATCGAAACAAGTGCATATATCAACTGATTTAGCATGCATCTAGCGAATATTCATCCAGCAGCATCAGAATACACTTTTTACTCAGCAGCACATGGAAAACTTTCCAAAATACACCACATTTTAGGTCACAAATCAACCTTGTCAAAATTCAGACACATTGAATTCATATCTTGCATTCTCTCAGACCAAAAGGGAATAAAATTAGAACTCAACACGAACAGCCACCAAAGAAAGTCCAGTAACACATGGAGGCTGAAAAACACACTGTTGAAACACCAGTGCGTCACGGAAGAGCTTAGAAATGAAGTTCAAATGTTCATGATATTCATCAAAAATTAGCACAGAGATTATCTGCTCCTCGAGACACAGCAAAGGCATGATTCAGAGGCAAGTTTATAGCTCTGAGTTCCTACATCAACAAATTGGAGAGAACTGAAAACAACAATTTAATGAGATCTGACACTCCTTGAAAAAGAGCATCAAGATAAACCCCAATCCGGTTGATGGAAAGAAATAATTAAAATTCAATCAGAATTAAATGAATTAGAATTTTAACAAAACCATAGGAAGAATAAAAAAAAGAGAAGGTTCTTTGAAAAAAAAATAACAAAATTGACAGACCCATAAAAAAATCTTATCAGAAAAAGAAGAGACACGCCCACAGAAATAAACTCAGAGATGAGAACCGAAACATCACTACAGAAACAACCATGATTCAGAACATTATAAAAGAATACTGCTCAAAACTATATGCTAATATGTTTGAGAGCAGAAATGGACCTTTTCCTGGCAATTATTGACATGCCAAAACTAAACCAAGATGAGTTAAACCATCTTAACAGGCCCATATCAAGCACTGAAATAGAAATAGCAATAAGAGACCTCCCATCTAAGAAAAGCCCAAGAACAGATGGTTTTACAGCAGCATTCTACAAGACCTTCAAAGCAGAGCTCACACCAATACTCCTCCAATTCTTCAATGAAATTGAAAGAGAAAGTTCACTATGGAAATCTTTCTATGAAGCCATCATAAACCTCATCTCAAAACCCTCATCAAAGAAAGAGCACTATAGACCCATTTCTTTGAAAAACCTTGATGCAAAGCCTCTCAACAAAATTTTGGCAAATTAAATTAAACAATTCATCCAAAAAATCATACAGCACAATCAAACAGGATTCATTTCAGGGATGCAAAGCTGCTTCAATATACGCAAATCAATTAACATAATTCATCACATCAACAAGAGCAAGGATAAGAACCACAGGGTTATCTCAATAGATGCAGAAAAAGACTTTGACAAGCTCCAAGACCCCTTTATGGTGAAGGTCTTGGAAAAATTAGGAATCCATGGAACCTTCTTCAATACAATAAAGGCTGTGGATTACAAACCTACAGAAAGCATTATACTCAATGGTGAAAAACTAAAGCTATTTCCTCTGAACTCAGGACGAGACAAGGATGCCCACTCTCTCTACTGTACTTCAATCTAGTATTAGAATCCCTATCTACAACAATAAGACAAGATGGAAACATAAAAGGGATCCCAATAGGAAAAGAAGAAGTCAAACTCTCCCTCTTTGGAGATGACATGATCTTGTATTTAAAGACTCCTCCGCTCCCAAGTTACTCACGGTGAGTCAAAACTTTGGCAAAGTAGCAGGGTATGAAATTAAGCCTGAAAAATCAATGGATTTACTGTATGCCAACAATGAGAAAAGTGTAGCTGAAATTATGAAAGCAACTCCATTTGTAATAGCCCCCCCCCAAAAAAATACCTAGGAATTAACTTAACCAAAGAAGTGAAGGAACCCTATGATGAAAACTTTAAATACCTGAAAAAGGAAACCAAAACAGACTTAGAAATTGGCTAAAAGTTCCATGTTCCTAGATTGGAAAGATCAACATCATGAAAATGGCAATACTTCCCAATGCTATCTACAAATTGAATGTGATACCTATCAATATTCCAACCTCATTCTTCAAGGAAATAGACAAGGCAATCCAAACATTCATATGGAACAATAAAACACCCGAATAGCAAAAAACAATCCTTAACAGAAAGAACAGTGCTGGAGGAAATCAATACCAAATTTCAAACTCTTCTACAAAGCCATAGTAATCAAAACAGCTTGGTACTGGCACAAGAACAGACCTCAGGACCAATGGAATAGAATTGAAAACCCAGGAATGAACCTAAAGACCTACAGCCATCTAATCTTTGATAATGGAGCTAAAAATATAGAATGGAAGAAAGACAGTCTCTCCAGTAAATGGTGCTCTCAAAATTTGTTAACTAGTTATAAAAAACTAAATCTAGATCCTTATATATCACCCTGTACCAGAATCAACTCCAAATGGATCAAAGACCTCGGAGTCATGAAGACACTCTGAAAACATTACAGGATGGAATAGGAGAAACGCTAGATCTCCTTGGCACAGGCCGAAACTTTCTTACTAGAGACCCAGAAACACAACAAATCAACAAAAGTTTGGACAAATGCAATTGCATGAAATTGCAGAGCTTCTGCATGGCAAAGGACATAGCTAGAAAGATCCATAGAAAGCCCACGAATTGGGAGAAGATCTTCGCTAGCCATACAATGGACAAGGGTCTCATATCTAAAATATATCTGGAACTCCAAAAAACTTAAATTACCCAACAACAAATCCTAAAAGAAACAACTGCCCAATAAATTAGTGAGCTAAAGACTTAAAGAGAAACTTCTCTGAAGAGGAAAGAAGGATGGCCAATAGACACATGAGGAAATGCTCAAAATCCCTAGCCATAAAATAAATGCAAATCAAAACAACATTGAGATACCACATCACGCCAGTTAGAATGGCAAAAATCAAGAACTCTAATAACAACAGATGCAGGATTAGATGTGGTTAGGTAACCGTACTGCATTGTTGGTGGGAGTGTAAACTTATTCAACCACTTTGGAAAGTGGTATGGAGGTTCCTCAAAGACTCCACATAGACTACCCCTATGACCCAGCAATTCCACTTTTGGCATTTACCCAAATGATCACAAATAAGACCACACTAAAGCTCCCAGCACAATTATGTTTATGGTAACATTATTTACCATAGCTAATCTTGGAACCAACCCAGATGCCCCTCAGTAGATGAATGGATCAAGAAATTGTGGTGTATGTACACAATGGAATTCTTTTTCTCCACCAGAAAGAATGACATTGCCCCATTGTTAGGAAAATGAAAGTCTTGGAAAAAATTATATTAAGTGAAGTAAGCCAAACCTAAATACTCATAGGCCTCATGGTTTCCCTTATTGGTAATAAATAGTATAAGTCTGAGACAAGCAGAAAAGGTAAGATTCGTTGTTGTTAGGTGAAATGTACCCCAAGATAAGTATTCAAATTTTTTTTTTCATGCGATTGTTTTTAACATATTTATAAGATGAATTTTTGTTGCTTTGTATGTTCCTCCCCCACGATATAACTCCTGTTTTCACTATATTTTATGTTGGTATAATTTGTGGAGGGGCATGGAAAAAACAAATCGAAAAAAGGATAGAGTTGGACCCATTGTAACAATGAGATGTAGAAGATGTTATGTCGAAAAACGAACTTTAAAACTTTCGCAAGGCGGAGTATAATGGGGTGAGGCAGGAGAGGTGAGATGGAAGGAGATAGGAAGGGGAAATAAAGGAGGAGGCAACAATGCTTGATAAGAAATGTACTCATTATCTTGCCCATGTAATTGTAACTCCTCTGTATGGTATTTTCAAAATATTAAAAAAAACCTTCATACCTATTAATTTTATATGAATTCTATGTGCTTAGAAGGTTCTTTTTATTTTCACAGCCGTCTTTGGCATACACAGACATATCATGGATTATATGAAGGTAATAAATTTCCAGATGCTTGCCAGGAGGAGTAAAAGCTATAGTTTTTTTTTTTTTCGAGAGGCTTGCAATTTCATGAAAAAAATATGCTGCTTGATGCAGGATTTCACAAAATTATGTTGCTAGGAAGAACTTAAACAATCATCTAACATTACAGAGTTGAGGGAGATGAATTGATCTTCTGAATAATTTACTTTTGGGTCAAATAAGAGCAGGCTGCCAAAAAGAGAGTAGACTTTAGAGAAACATGAGGAGTTGTATGTAAATAGGTGCTTAGCTGATTTTGTTAATTTGTGAACTAATACAGGGAAATAAAGTGCAGCAAGGTTAAAAAAATAAAGAACTCTGCATTGAAATACTCATTTGTGTGTGTGTGCACACACGTGCCTGTACACACACGTGCATGTTCATGTGCTCATGCATGCATTCATCATTCCTGCTCTAAGCATCTGTGCCCAAGGTAGTGGTCTACCACTTGAGCCACTGCTGCACTTCTGGTTTTTTGGAGATAATCACATGTTTTTTCATGATTGGACTGGCTTTGAACAGTGTTCTTCAGATCTCGGCCTCCCGAGTAGCTAGCTAAGCTGATTCACCCTCTGAGTAGCTAGTTAATATTCTGTCTGTCCTCTATGCTTCACTGCTCTTTTATTCTTTTCCTGAGGTTATCACAAGCCTGTCATATTTATTTCTAATTGTTTTAAAAATACTGTTACTGCTTGGCACCAGGGGCTCCAATCTGTACTCTTAACTACTTAGGAGGCTTGAGAACAGAAACCAGGACAAATTTTAGGGGAGTTCCTTCTCAATTTATAGCTGGGTGCATTGGATCATTTCCACCATCCTGCACTATCTAGAGACTAAGATTGGAAGGACTGCAGGATCCAGGAAGGTAGACAAGTAGGTGTGCAACTCTGATGCCATTGATGATGGGAAGAATAAAAGGACAGATCAGGTGCATGTTCTTGTGGAAAGGGAACCCCTATACTAAAATTAACCACTGATATGCCAGCATAGCAAGAACAATACCCCAAGTTGAAATCCCCACAATTTTCCAAAACCAAAAGAAGTACATACATTAACATCCCAAAACTTAGTACAATCTGTTCTTTTCTCTAATATCATCTTTATCTGATTATCATATTATGTGACAGAATAGTTTCTTCATTAAACATATGATATATTTTAAAAGAGGTCGAAAATTCTTTCTCACTTATTAAGTGCAAATGAATGGCATATTGCCTCATTTCTTACATATTTGACTGCCACTAAAAATCCATCCAATGATTATTATAGTAATATATTCTGATTTATTACTTTATTTGTAACAGTTTTTAAATATTTTGCTTTTCTGGTGAAGTTTAAGTATTTAAATGGTATCATCAAAGTATATTCCTTGGTTACTTGAGGCAGGTTTTTATAAAGTTTTTAACTAATGGCTTCTAAGAATTCTTAATTTCTATATTATTTGTATTATTTTTAATTTCAATATAATTTTATTGTAAGGGTAATGTACAGAGGGGTTACAGTTACATAAATAAGGTAATGAGTACATTCTTTTGAAAGGAACCTTGTTAACCCCTCCATCGATTTTTTTTGTACACTCAAACAATTACTGATGCTTTTGCTGTTGCTATTGATCAAATGTACTTTTGCTTTCATTGTTCATGCATTTTTATTTTAAAATTGATATAAAAGGGGTTTACAGTTACTTAAGTCAACTAAAGAGTACACTTCATTTTATTTTCTATATTTCAAATTTTGATGTTAGTTACTTATTTTCTTGTTTCTTTATTATTCTTTTTTCAGAGTTGTAGGATTAGTAAATTTAATTTTGAATAATTTTTACACATGTAAATTATTCAGGCACATATATGTTGCTTTTAAAATATTTAACATGTGAATATTTAAAATTATTTTCTTAATTTTTATATGGTTAGTGAATTTAAATAAATTGATTTTCTTATAGTTCTAAACATATTTTTCCAGGTAACAAATAATTACTGTATTTTCAAGAAGCACATACTATATTAAGAAAGGCTTCATTTCCTGGTCATTTTTTTGTAAATATTTGTACTTGAATTAAAAAAAAAGTTTGAGCGGGGCATGGTGATTTGTGGCTTCCATTTTCTACCTATGGTAGGAACTGCAAATAGGGTTTGTAATTCGGGAGAGCCTGAGAAACTATGAGACCCTATCATAAAAATATCCAGAGTGAAATGATTAGAGATATAGCCTCCCATAATGAGATATAGAGCACCTGGTTATCATATGCTAAATCTTGAGGTTAAAACACCAGTACCATTAATCTTTTGTCAAAATTAAAGTATACATGTTTCAAAATGTTTATTATTTAAAACTTATTTGCAAAGGTTCTCATGTCTTCTATTTCTTAATTTTCAATTTACTTAATCTATAAGAATCCAAGTATATTGTGACTATTTGATTTCTACTAAACGTTTAAATAGTATGAGCAATATTATGATTTCATATATTAACCTATTTTTATTATTTGTGATAATTTCCTCTATTTAATATTATAATATCAATATTCCAAATGTGTGTATGTGATGTGTGTGTATGTGTGTGTGTGTGTGTGTTTATGTGGTTTTTGTGTGTGTGTGTTTTGTGTGTACTTCGTAATTCTTGGGAGATCACACCATTATTTCACATATGCTATATCAAGATTTTACCACTGAACTATATACTGTGTAGTTATAATGTAAATAGTGTTTTAAATTATGATAAATAGTGTTTTAAATTATGACTTTTAAATTTTCATTCCTAGTATGTTTTTTCAAAATTATATATGATAAAATGTGATCCATTTTCTATCCACATTAGCAACTTTTATGGTTATTTTACTGTTATTTAGAATATTTCCAGTGCTTTTTCACTTCCAAATTCTTGTGTTTGTTATTGATAAAGGTTTTACTTTGTTTCTTTTCTCTCTTCATTCTTTTTGCCTTTAGAGTTTACATTTTGTTTCCTTTATTTCTTTGGAAATTAATTATCATATTCCTATTACAATTTCTTTACATTGTAACAGGTCTATACAATGCTTTATTTTCTTTTTTATTTTTCCCATCTTCTCTGACTCTTAGTCCACACTCTTAGGTGGATTAAAAAGAAACTTGATTAAGGACACTTTGATTATTTTTCTCCTTTTCTTGTCTGAAGTCTTTCTGTATTTGAAACACAATAACAATGACATACAGCTCCTAGGTGGTCCATCATTCTATCCCTTCTCACTCTCCTCTGTTGTACAGCTCAAGTCGTTATCATTCAACTTTATTATGCTATAGTGTTATCTAAATCTTACCTCATTCCTAAATTAATTTTAGTTGTTTTAAGCATTCTCTAAAGACATTTTTTCCTATATAATATCTGGGGTCTTGTGTTTTCACAAGGTATAAAATATGAGTGACTATCAAACATCTAGATATCTGTAGAATATTGGTCCAACTGCTCAATTCACTTGTATGTAAATTCAAGGAATACAGGTCAGTCAGAACAATCTTGTAAAATGGTGTAGCTTGAGCCCTCATACTAGATTTGATTCTTATTATCATGTTTATTAGTGAAATAACCGACATATATTAGAATGTAACAGATTTATCAAAAATAAATTCTTAGTTTTAATGTCAATAGATTTTGAAAAGGATGCCATGACTTAATGAAATAAAAATAGAATCTTAAATGGGTGTATTGGCACTATTGCCTCTCTAGTTATAAAGGATGATCTTAGATTACTGCCTCAAACCTTATACAAAAATTTAAAACAAAAAAAATTATTATCAAACTAAATGTGAGTTGTAAAAACCTACAAAACATAAATGTAAAAATTCATGACAATGGATCAGTAAAGGTTTCCAAAAAGTTGACATGGTAACCATTAGTGGCTAAAGAAAAGCAAGAATAAACTAATATCAACTGATAATCTTTCTTAATTCTATGAAAGTAGTGAAAACATATCCAACAGATAGAGGGCACATATTTGTTAATGCTACGATGTTAATGCTACAGTGATCCTGAATCTTAAGTACTTTTATATTTTCTAATTCTGTATAAATTTTTCCTGAACAGGATATTTCTATAAAGAACATATATAAATTAATAGTCAATAGGAGAAGCATATGAATTAAGCTCCTCTTTAGTATCTAAGAAAAAAGCAAAAGAAAGCTCACTGGTATGACCATAATATAAAAAGAAGACACAAAATATATTAATGCATTTGTGGAGAAATTGATATACTCTGCATAGCAGAATGATTTGTGTAATACTACAGTCATTTAGCAAGCAAGTTTTCAAGTCTTCAAAAGGTCAAAGAGAATTGTATATGTTCTAGCCATTACACTTCTATGTATGTATTAAAGACAAGTAAAAAACTTGTATGGATCGGGAATGTAGATCATTGACAGTGCACTTGGACAGTATCATTGAGAACCTGAAAATAATTCCCCAAAACAAATTTTGAAAAGACACCCTATAGAAGATTTATGCAGGAAAAATTCCTGTAATTCAATTTTATATCTATTTTAATATCTGTTATAAAATTTATAGCATTTCTCTTTGAAGAAAGGCAAGTTTGTAAAAATTAGGCTTAGAAAACTATGATTGCACAATTCACTTCCAAAGAACTAAAATGTATACAATGAAAGGAGATAATATATTGCATGTGAATTTCATGTCAGCAAAAAAATAAAACTATAGTTGAAAATTCTTCACACAAAATACAAAATACCCAAAAAGAAGTTTTTGTTGTTGGCTAAAAATTCTTTGTAAACTACAGCTTCTAAAACAAAGATGTAATTTCTGTTTGAGTTTTATTGTCTGTTTTTTGAGTTTATTCAGAGATAACCCAATCAAAAAATGTATGTGATAATTGGAATATCTAGAAATTATACATCACTTATACGTAATTGATAACCTTTTCTGGAAGAAACTTTTAGCAAATGATAGAAAACACAAATCTATGCATCTGCATTTTATGATAGCCATATGTTACTTGCTCAAGCCAATTGCTTTTCTCTACTTTGCTAGAAAAAAGTATTCTCATGATAAGAACCAATAACGTGAAAAGAAACAAAATACACAATCATCTTGATTTATTTGTGACAAAAACAAATGAAATAAAACAATTCCACTTAAGTGACTCCATTATTAGTATCATTATTAGTATCTATGAAGATGATCCTGAATGCCAACATCCATTGAATTTTTGGAATTTTAATTTCTACGAACATATGAAAACTAGAACAAGAAAACAAATATAGTCTTAGAGCAAACCAGCCTTGCAATAATTTTCTTAATTGTATTGAAATTACCAAAGAATTAATACCATTAAAACTATCCTTTCCTATGGAAATCATTTAAAAATGTTTATCACTTATTATAATTAAAATACCAAGCAAGAGCTATTTTACAGAATAATTACAAATATCATTTTATTAGTATCATAAAATAGAATAAAAGACCAGTCCCAATATATTATCATTATTCTTAATTTCGAATCATTACCTAAATATCTTAAACAATCTAAATAGTCATGTCTTTAACAAAGAAGTAAATATTCTCTACTTTTTACCTAACATTTTCCATGCGCATGTATTCATGTTTCTAAGAAATGTTCACAGCAGGTAAAAGATGCTTCTGTGAAATTAATGTGATATATTTTGTTGTTGTTCTTGATGTTGTTTGCAAGGTTAGGCATTGTCCCTAAGCCATTTTGTGCTCAAAGCCAGCACTCTACAACTTGAAATATAGAGCTAATTCCTGTTTTTAGTGGTTAATTTGAGATTAGAATCTAACAAGCACTTTTCTGTCTCGGCTAGTTTCTAACACAATTCTAAGACCTCATTACACAGAATAGCTCGAATTATAGGTGTGAGTCATTGGCACTTGGTGTAATGTATTTTTTTAACTTTAATTATATCTCAAGATTTTTGTTTCACTAAATTGTACATCGTTCTACACATAAATTTAGATATATGTATATATTTCTGATGACAATCTGTAAAAATGTATGTCTTTCTACAGACTCCCTCTAAAACTTTTTATGCTGCCATTTTTGACCTTTTTATTTCAAAGATATACAGTCTATTTTTCCAAAAGTTTCCTATAATAAAATAACTAATATTTCAATAGAATGTAGCGTTTATTACTTTTAAGGGAATTTTAGATGTACACATGATATTGTAGTAATATTTATAGTATATTACTTGAAATAATTCTGTTCAAACTCTTAAATATTTGTGTGTAGTGGTGGGGAGAGAGGAAGTTAATTCATACTGGTTAGGAAATTGCAAAACTTCAAAAATCTATTCTATAATTTGTTATAAGCACATAGTCAAGCTAACTGTTATGGTTTAGATTTTTTGTTTCTTTGTTCAAAATTTTTATATGGATGCATGCACAGTGGTAACATTAAAATTATTAATCAAAAGACAAATAATCACAAATCATAGGTACATATCAGAGTTTCAATAGTTAGCACTTATGATGCTAATAATAATTTTGATGAGGATGATGATGACCACAGTGTAACCTGATAATGACAATATTGTGATTGAAAAGGAAAAAAATTTACACATTTTTGAAGCTATATTTCCCACATTGAATATATAGTAATAAATAGCGTTGGATTACATATAATAAGAATAACAAGAGGAGAGTTTCAATATCAAGAAATATTATCACATAAACAGTTAGAAACAGTAAAAACCGTAATGTTATTCCTGCAGTCTCTCTAATGTATACACACTTTTCTTGGTGGTATTATTTTCTTATAAATAAACAATTATTTCCACATTTTGATGGACTAAGATGTAGTTTTCAGCTTAGTGTGATTAGTTCAAAAATATTCTCATATAGATACTATTCAATAACCAGTGTTGTCAGTGATATATTAAGGGTATGTTCTTCAATACATCTGAAAAATATGACACTATTTGCATAGTACCACTTACCTATCTGTAGTTACCTTAAAAGGACATAGACCTTAGTGCCAGGAGGTGAAATTTATTTTTATTTCCGCAGGAAACAATTTGTGACTTTATACCAACAAACTGAATTTGACTCTTTCCTTATTTGTAAGGTAAGGTGGAAAATGTAAGGACTCTTCACTTTTCATTTTCTTGTTCTAGAAGTCAACACATATATTCTTCATTATTTCTGGTAGATAACATCCATTTATAGATGAGAAATGTAAGGCCAACAGTCAATGTAGTGAGTAAATAATGATACTAGAATTTGTGTCTGAACACTTCACTCTGTGTGCTTACAAAGAGAGTAATTTGGTGATGGAGAGGACCAATATGAAAAGACTATGGGGAAAAAGCATACTTTGGAAATGGTTGTTTTAGGACTAAGTGACAGTGTTGAGTAAATGAAACAGGCTGGTGTCAGGGGCATAAAAAGGAGTATATAGAAATTATTTGAGTGGGGGCTGAGAAGGTGGCTCAGTGGGAGAGCGCTTGCCTTCCATGCATGAGGCCCTGCGTTCGATTTCTCAGCACCACACAAGCAGAGAAAAAAAGCAGGAAAGGTGCTCTGGCGCAAGTGCTAGAGTCCTAGTATTGAGCTGAAGAACTGAGGGACAGCACCCAGGCCCAGAATTCAGGCCCCACGACAGGACCCAACCAAAAAATAGAAATCATTTCAGTGACAGAAACTGAGAAAATCTTGATCATTCATCTTATCTAATAGGAGGGAGTAGAAGGGTAAGAAGAAATCAAATGTGCTTCCACATGTTTGGCTGGCAACTGTGTTAGTGCTACTCTTAGTTATAAGGACCACAGGTGGAAATGATGGATTTAGGGGAAAAATTCTAATAGTTCTAAAGTTTAGATGCAAAGATGTGTCTGTTTAAACATCATCAAAATATCCAAGACCATGAATATGAAAAAGAATAATATAATTGGGGGTATTATTGAAGGGAAAAGGAAAAGGAAAGTTCTGACACAGGTGTGAGCAATGTGGGCACCACTGTATACAAGATTGGAAGAAAGAGATAAATAAGGGGAAAAAAGTAATAAACACAGATTTACAGAAGTAAAGGAAGGAATTTGCAAGAAGATATTGAAAAAAAATGCTATTTGGATTTGATAAGTAAAAGGACATAGACAAGTTCAATAAGAACATTGTTTTGGTGAAAGTCATATTGATAAAATTTTGGGATATGAATATGAAGCCATAAAATTCTGGATCCATAAATTCAACAGATCCTGTTGATTTTAAATGTTGGGAACCAATGCTTTAATCCTGACCTTAGAAGAATTATATACATATAACTGTCATGAACTTTACTCATAGGTATTGTGTGAATATATGTGAAGACTTTGTTTATCTAGGACTTTATAGAGTGAACTACAGCACAGAAAACCTTAATTTGTCCTACAGTTCCAATGTGTGGCCCATCTTTCCACATCAGCTTGGGATTTTATTGAAATATCTTTAGATATGTTTGGATGTCTTATCAGCCTATTCATTATAAATGTAGGACAAGTAACACCAAGTATTAGGTTGAGCATACAGCATTACTGATGTGTCTGAAGACTCTTCGAATTGATTCTTTAGAATAGAAAATGCCTCAATAGCCATTGACACATCATAACTTCCATATACTCTATTTAACTTAGTTATTGTTAGGGATATCTCCCTGGTGAAATAACCCTGTCAATCAACCTGTCACAAATTCTTATATGTAGGGAATTCTTTTATAAACTTCAAGCTTTTATTGAATGGAAGAGTTCAGACTTTACCCTCACCAATACGACTGAATGCCTAAAAAGATAAGACATTTTGCTTTAATGCCTTTCTTTCATTTTCTCATACCCTTAGGTAAGTAGGGAAGGATTTTGATGTAACAATAATACAATGGTTACTTGTACTAACACGACATTTAGGATCTAGTGTTGCTAGTTAGCTCTCGATTTTGTGGCTATTTATATTTCTCATGGGAAAACTAAAGAGCTCCAAGGAAATTGACCTAAGGAGACTTTCAATTCTAATATCAGTTTGTCTCAAAATGCTTTAAATTCTACATCCTCTAATGTGAGCATAGGGTTACACTGTGCAACTTTTCTCCTCAAAGAGTGAGTACTACCCTATTGCTTAATATGGACAAAGTACTTTCATACATAGACTGGTCTTGTGCAAACAAGAAGTGGTAGTTGAACAATGTTCTTTGCAGTTTGTATAGATGAAATGGAAATAGAGCAACTATGAACTCAAAAGGAATGTGTAAAAAAGCGAAAGGCACAAAGTAGAATGTGCCAAGGAAATGCTGAAGTATAATTTCAAATTATGTGCTCAGGTGTGAGAGTATGTTCAAAGTACAGCTTAAGAAAATGTAGTTGGATATCTTGGGGGCAAACTGCTTTAAACACTTCTAGGATAGTTGTACAAGTAGAAGCCCCTAACTCTGACTCTAATCAGCCACATCATCATCAACTTAGGGACTATTTTCCAAGTGCAAATTGAGAAAAAGAGGGCTCCTCACAGTTAGTGTTCAGATTGAAGTAATGTAAATAACATAATTTTTCTTATAAGACTTCATTTATTTTGGAGGGTTAAATAGGAAAAACCCAAATAAATATTTTGCATATACCTAAATTAAGTGGGACATAGTATATTACTCTCTCTTTAACTGGGAAGTTGTAGATTATGTCTTTTTATACTCTAACTTGGGACAATGATCTGCTGTCAGTCATTTTCTTCCCCTCCCCATCTTTTGCCCTTCCAATTACATAATTTTTATTTAAAGAGACATACATGAGCTTGCATTTCTAAATCCTTCAAAATTATCTGAACTGCTTCATACTTCTGGCAGCCTCCTATATCTTTCTCAAGGGGATATTTTTGTCACCACCATTTTAACCCATATGATATTGGATATCTTTCTGCTTAATTCAGTGCAAGATATACATTAGACTCATCCAGATATCTCAACACTTGTACCACCATGAAAACCTATCTTCATAAAAATCATGATTTTAGAATATCTGGGGAGGTGGCATCTGTCAGTTTTGAATTACCCTAAGTGATACTTACATGCAGTCATGTTTTAAATCAATATGCCTCTCAGTAGATGAATGAATTGACAAAATGTGATACATGTGACAAAATGCTTCCAATTCATACGGAAATGGAAAAATCCTACTGAGTAAAATAAACAAGACACAAAGAAAGAGATTCCATGTTTTCCCTAATTTGTAACAAGTAGGAAATATCTAGGATAGCCCTAGCAGATGAGCAGAATGGCTCAGTAGCTATGTATAAGTTGATGATGAGCAAAATGAACTCCTACATATGGAAACAAAGGTTTTCTTTGTGGTTGTTGTTTTTAATGTACTCTGTGATTCTTTTTTCTTTTGTGTTTTCACCTATGGTTTGTCCCCTGCTGTGTTTGATTTCAGTATCATGTGTCATTGTATACATATTTATTTTAATTAGGGAAGGGAAGAGGAACAACAACATGGCATGACAAAGGACAAAGGACAAACCAATGTAATATCAATGCTCACAAGACAACATGATGGAAATTTATATTACAACTTGTGAAGGGCATTGGGGTGAAGGAAAACTGTGAGAAAAGTGAGGTAGTGGGTAAAAAGTTCTACATGTTATCTATTCACCATCTTACAATTACAGCAACCCCTTCTATATATCACCTTGAAAATATAATTAAATTAAAAAATAACTTACATAAAATATAATTTCACTGTATTGGTATATTAAATACAATTCTATTCCCCCTTTCTTTATTAGAGGGTCATCAACTTGAATGTTATCAAACTATGGAATATCTTCACAATATACTTGCCTTTATGTTGAAAAAACCATTATCTCACACTATAACCTAAGAAAGTTCAATTCTATGGAAACTCCTAACTTTTAAAACTGAATAATTGTTAAGAGGACAGAATATATGTATTCTTCAAAATTTAGATGACTACTAACTAATCATTTTCAAATTCTGATCATGCCATACCAGAGACATTTAAAACAGGATCTGTTTACATTTTAAGTAATTCTGCAATAGATCAAATTTCCAATGAGATGTTACATATTTAAAAGTCAATAAAAAATAGGCACATTATGGTAGAAGATAAAACTATGACCTATCTATAGTAATTAATTCCTGAAGAGTAAACATTTATCATCAGAGTAAGCTATTATTTCTATGACAATCAATCCTAAGTTTTTATGCTGTAAATTCATCCTAGCCCAACAGTTTGTAACTTGTAAGTTGCACCTAAAAATTGCCTGAATTCACATCATGACTAGCTTATCACTATTGTGAAAAAAAATACTACACTTCTGCTGTGATGCCCTCCCAATTGTGCAAAGAACACTACACTAAACTTTTCTGCATCATTTTCCCTCCACTGGTATTCTTGAGATCAGAATACTTGCAAATAGTATTTATATTATTATTTTATATTAATTTTATTATACATTATTTTTATCTATCATAGATATTCAGGAGATCTGAATATGGGAACATTGAGATCTGAAGATTTTGTTTCAAACCCACCCAGGTAGCAAGGTTCCTTAGATTCTTATTTCCAATAAACTCGTAAGGAATAGCTAGTTCCAAGTGGCACTGAGGTTAAAGTTGAAGAGCAGTAGCCTTTAGCATAAACAGGTTCAGGGACAGTGCCCAGACCCAGAGGTCAAGCCCTAGCATAAACTAAACAACAAAAACAAAATAAAAACAAACGTTAAACCTAGATTTTTTCCCTCATTGTATGAGTAATTAAGAGGTACTTAAGGAAATTTCTTCCTGTGTTATGTATAGATAGAAGAAAAAAAAAAGATCTCATTCAATTACTCTCCTCATACCATGTTACACCAAAGTCTTCAAAAATTGCTCTTTTTCTAAATTTATAAATTAATAGCATCCATTTGTTGGCAGCTTTGTCTGGATTTTTCACATTATCATGTTATACATGAACTATTGGAGTTATTTATAAACTAATTTCTAAACATACCTCACGTGAAAGAAAATTCTAGGCAAATAGAATGCCACAATCATTTGTGAATTTCTAAAATAAATGTTCTACTTGAAAACAATTTTGTAGCATCCTAGAGAATATGAAATTACAAACAAAAAACAGTTATTTCAAATATAAATTCTAATTTAGGCAGGTCACCTAAGTCCTACATAAGATGAACTTTGCTAATTCTCCAGGATTAAGCTTTTGTAATCCTTCATCATTGCTTTGGAATCCAACATAATGATGCTTACTTTTTCAAATTTTTGAATGGGAATCATGAACTATTTTGCATCTAACAATGTTCTGTAATGAAGAGAGCATGTAAAACACAAGTGAGGATTATATATGAGAGCATTTCAATAGGAAACTTGACTTATCAAAACATAGTGAAAAAATTAGCCCAAACCTCCAACTGTGTATTCCTTTCATGTTTTTTGGCTTGTTTTATTGAGACAAAATTATACTACCTGGTCCAGGGAAGGTATGTAATTCCACTATCTAATCTCCTATCTTATTCTGAGTGCTAGAATTCCAGGCTTTATCACATTGCCCTACCACAGTTTGTTGGTTTATTTAATCTAGAAAAAAGCTAGCAATTCTGAACTTCTCTGATGATCTTATACTCTAGACTGACTGACTGCTCTGATTGTTTATGTACAATTTTCAAAGACGTTCTAACATTTGACACAGGATATGAACATTTTCAGATGCACCTGCAGGGTTCTCTGATTCATTCTTCCATGGATCTGATCCCTTTAATAATGATTACTTGAGTTAATATCTCTGGTCCCTACCTTTGTAATATTCTCAAGATTTTTTGGGGAAAGTACAGTTGAGGACTTCTAATATTAAAAATTATCACTTGTTCTAGTCTTACTCAGGACATATTTTCTATTATTTTCTAACTTTTTCAACACATTCTGAGTGTTGTTTCATATGTGTGTTTACACATATAAGTGCCTCTGTGTATGTGCATGCTTGCATGTTTGTATGCCAAAACCTCAAGCTCTTATTCAGCAGTGTTTCTCATATCTAGTATTCCATCACTTCTGCCATTCTTACAATGCAGGTTTAGGCTGTTTAATTATAGGTATTGTTGCAAATAATTTTTTTCCCAGGCTGGATGCAAACTGAACTTCCCAGAATCCTTTACATTCTTAGGTTTTATCTCTCCAGGAGTATCAACTTTTAAACTTGAATCACTTTTGTGAGTGTAAAGTCTACCCTGTAGCCCAGATTTTTAACTTGAGAATTCATATAAAGTTAGATGAACATACACATTACATATATTGAGTGTACACTGTTAGAAATGTGATCTTAAGCCAGGTGACAGTGACTCATGTCTATAATCCTCAGATCTCAGCCTCCTGAGTAGCTGAGTAGCTATTGCAGTTGAAATCCAGCACACGTAGGAAAGTTTCTGAAGCACTTATCTCCAATTAACAACCAGAAAACTGGAAGTGGCACTGTGGATCAAGTGGTAGACTGCTATCCTTAAGCTGAAGAGTAGAGGAAGAGTGCCCAGGCCGAGACTTCAACCCTACAAATACCAAAGAAAAAAGAAAAGTAAAGGAAAGAAATAAAAAGATATGTGAACTTAGCAAACAGTTCATTGCTAATATAATTCCTGCTCTCTCAACATGGCTTTTTTCCAGTTAACTCCATGCTCTTATATCTGACTTGCTTTGAAACTATAAATATTCTCCCATTCTACTTTTTACAAATTTGCATTATTAGTTGCCATGATTTAGAGCTAGTAGAAGAGACAGAGTGGCCTCATCCTCCATATTCCACTTAGTAATAATGCCTTCTCTTTATCACTTCCGTAGATCTACATACTGGCCTTGGCTTTATTCTTTCAAATTTGTCTTATTTGCAGAGTATTCTATACTCTATTGAGTAACCATACTTAAGCACAGAACTTCTTTTTCTCCTATTATTCATATTGTTTCTCCTACTGTTAACATATGTACATTTGTGAAATAATGCACAACACACCAAGAACCTTCTTCTCACTTAAAATTGGTCTTAATTTATAGAGCACTTAGCAAATTTGAACTTAATGTACTCCAGGATAATGGCTTTTCATGTTTTTTATTGTAAAAAATGTTGTACAGAGGGGTTAGAGTTATATACGTAAGTTAATTAGTACATAATCTATCAAGCATTGTTACAACTTCTTTTGTTTTTCCCCTGCCTTCCCTTTCCTCCTCGCCGCCCCAAATCCCCCCTCCAATCCCCAAGTTGTAAAGTTCATTTTCTACATAGTGTCTTGTAGAACTCATTGTTACAATGGGTCATACTGTATCCTTGTTTCAGCATTTTGTTATTTCCCTTCTCCTACCCACATTAGAAAAAGGTATATGCAAGATGCAGATCACCGACATCAAATACAGTAAAAACAGGGGTTATACCGTGGAGGTAGAAAATAGAAGAGAAACAAAAAAAATCACATAGTACCTGTGAGGTAACAATAAAGAAAAATCAAGTTGTGTCCTATCTTAGAGTCCATTTCACTTAACATAATTTTATATATCCATATGTACATGTATAATGTATAATAAGCGATTGAAATTCTGTATTTTCTCATGACTAAGTTGTTTCTGAAACACATGTTACCTCATGTACAAAGATGTACTTGTGCTATTTCAATGAAGCCACAAAACGTTCATTTTACCTGGAGCAGCACCATAGATTGTTACTTGAAGTAATTGGAAGGAACTGTTACTGGAAGTGTAAACTGATTCCAAGAGAGGAATTGAACATAGAGAAATGACAAGTTCAACTTAATTTGTGCTCTCGTTTTTACTGTACAAGAAAAGAATTCAAAGCTTGAAGGAAACTCTGTCCCTGACTTTTTCGAGTGTGTTCTTTACTCACATAAAACTTGTCTGTAAATTTCTAGTTGAGAGTATTACAAAAGGAAACAATATGCCATTTAAAGGCCAACATAGATAAAAAGGAAATAACGTTGTTTTAAAAGTGTTCTACTGCAAAGAAACAAAGACATGTAGGTTTAAAGGTACCTTATGCCTAGATATTTCGCTCCTGACATGATTGTCTTGTTGCAGGAGTCAGTTATCCATTCCTTTAATCTGGTCCTGAGTTCACCATAGCAATAAGGATTCCAAAAAGCAGGATCCAGTGAGTATGATCAGCAAAAGGAGCCTCTTTTCAAACCAGTACTGTAAGAATGGTCCCAAAGAAATATGTGGGGTTTTTTTTTGCTTGCTTGCTTGTTTAGTTTGTGCTGGTTCTGGGGCTTAACCTCAGAGTCTGGGCCCTGTCCCTGAACCGTTGTCTTTCCTGCCACCATAGCTAGTCCTCCACTGCTTGAGCCAAACCTCCACTTCTGGCTTTTTTGGTGTTTAATTACAGATAAGAGTTTGGCAGACTCTCCTGCCTATTGGCTTTGAGATTGTAATAAATCCAAGTGACATCAACTGTATAGACTTCTCTTTTGAACCAAGACATGTTAGATGAAGTTTATTATAAAGCTAGTATTCGACAATTTTTTAAAATAAGAGACTATGTTCAGCAAAGAAACCATAACTTAACTCAGCAAAAGTAGGTGCAGTGAATTATTTTGGAATTATGTTTTCTGCTTGGGAAGATTACTATTGACTTTGTCATTCCTTTTCAGGAACTGTTTCTGTTGGTCGTGGGGCTTGGACTCTGATCCTGGGCACTGTCCCTCAGCTCTTCAGCTCATGTTGAGTGCTCTACCACTTTAGCTACAGCACCACTTCCGGATTTCTGGTGGTAATTGAAGATAAGATTCTCATGGATTTTCCTGACCAGGCTGGCTTTGAACCACAATCCTCTGGTTTCAATCTCCTGAGTAGCTAGTATTACAAGTGTGAGTCACCGGCACCCAGCTCATATGTGCATTTATGTGCACTTAATGACACTATGTTGACAAAGAATGGAAATTTGAATCAAATGGTGTGACATTGCAGCTTTTCAATAAAATGGAGGTAGCAATAAAGATGTCCTCCTTTTCCATGTTCTTACATTAATGACTCATAAGCTATGAGACTCTTACATTAGCATCCTCTGTTGTCTGCGTATGTGGACTTAGTATAAGAAATTGTTGATAGAGAAATAGAGAAAGACAGATATGTAGAAAGCAAAATAGATCAGGTATGAAAGAGCAGTATAGAAGTATATACAACTTATCACGCAGAGATTATGAACTAGCCTAAGTTATTAGAATGCTAAAGGCAATGAGGAATAAGCCTAGTTGATAACATGTTCTTCACTAACCAAAAATGGTTCTCTAGAACAGTTTATGGTACAACTTAGTTATTACTATTATTTATTCCTTCCATCTGGAGTTATTCCTTCTGTGAAAACTATTAATTAACCTCTGCCTTTTTGGTGCCATAACTTACCAAAAAGTTTTCCAAATCTCACTTATACTACCCTTCTGACTGTGATTAGCAGTGGCCACTCAAGAGCCTGGAATCTTTGAATTTCCAGGATTAATCTTCACTGATATCTAAGCACATTCCTGGTATTAATTGCCATGACCTATTAACAAAACTTTTTGTGTTCATCACAGTATTCTAATATAGGTAAAGTACATGAATTAAGGACTATTGATATGTATCAGTTGGAAGGAGCAATCATATATTCCAACTATGGGTTCTTTATTTTGCAATTCCTAGCTAAATGACTCTTTTGCCAGTCCAGTCCTAGGGCTTGAACTCAGGGCCAGGGAACTGTTCCTGAGCTTCTTTTTTTTTTTTTTTTTTTTTTTTTTATCAAGGCTAGCACTCTACCACTTTAGGCAAAACAGAACTTCCAGTGTTTCTTTTTCTGTTTATGTGGTACTGAGTAATTGAACCCACGGTTTCATGCGTGCTAAGCAATAACTGTTCCGTGAAACCACATTCCCAGAGCACTAAATGACTTTCTTTTTTTATATTAATAATAATTTTTTGTGTGAAAATACAGTACAGAGGAGTTATAATTACATGAGCAAGGTAATGAGTACATTTCTTATCAAGCGTTTTTGCCTCCTCCTTTGTTTCCCCTTACCATCCCTTCCCACCCATCCTGCCCCCACAGCCAAAGTTGTAAAGTTCTTTTTTCATCATGTTTTGTTACAATTGGAATTTCTTAAGATGGCATTACCTTTTCATTCTGTTAATATGTATTACAATTTAGGCCAGGTGGTAGAAAAGGAAGTGGAAAACAATATTAAGTCCAGTAAGGCTGATATTCCTATCACATCACTAAGGAAGTAGTGTTAAGACCTGCAGGACTCTTAGGGTTGTTGTATGTGATATTATTATGAAAAACACTATTAACTGTCATCCCCGACTTCCAAAACATTCTGCTTCCACTTTCCAGGTCAAGAACCATATATCTACACCTTTTTATTGATTGCGTGTGTTTCCTAGGAAGGAAGAAAGAGGATGTTGTAGATGAAGGTGGAAAAATATGTATATTGGCTCTCTGTCCACATTTTTTGCATTTTTAGAAAGTGCTATTAATGAACTCCCACTTACATCTAATTGACTTGCTGTTTGCACAAGATGCAGAACAATGAAGACATTTATTCTGGTGGATAATCACAAATATTAACAAAATCCATTTCTGGAAAAATAAGATACTAGTTAAGAAATTATAAATTATTGTCTGTAAAATGGTTTCTTTTCTTGGAGAACAAAAGGTAGTATTGAAATTATTACTCTAACTTTCTCTGAGATTTTATGCTGTCTCAGTATCAAAATTTTCTCTAATTTC